>NC_056726.1:1320932657-1320945157 GCF_019279795.1 Protopterus annectens | reverse complement strand
CAGTTAACAAATGCAGATTCTTGCAGTGCTCACAACTTTAATGATTATTGCTCCAGTCATTACTCTACAGGTATTATTACAATAACCTATGGCCTTGGGTTGTGCAGTGGTATGTTTGTACACAGTGTATATAGTCTTCTTATAGCTACTTTATACCTTTTCTTACCTGGAAGACCTGTGGAGGAAATGTTTTTTAATACTACCTGACTGTTTCTACCATTATTCACATAGTCAGGGTTACATATGTGCACTCATACTCTGTGTGTGTGTGTCTGTGTGTGTGTGTGTGTTTCTGTGTGTGTGTGTGTGTGTGTGTGTGTGTGTGTGTGTGTGTGTGTGTGTGTGTGTGTGTGTGTGTGTGTGTGTGTGTGTGCTACTCTGCCTTGATTTCTATCGGTCACCCTGGTTGTTGGTAGCAAGGACCAGTAGCTGTGACAGCATGACACATTTGAACATTTCTTGGGGGAGACAACTTGGTGTATGTACTTATCTTGCTGTCATTTGAAGCTTTGAGGTTGGACCATGGGTGTTGGACACAGTATAACTACAGCCTTCTTATAGCTACTTTATACCTTCTCTTACCTGGAAGACCTGTGGAGGGAATTTATGTTGACACTACTTGACTGTTTCTATACATATTCACAAAATCCAAGTTGAAATTATGCATACAGCTTACTACCACTCCCATGATTCGAACTATGGCTGTTTCTGCTAAAGATACAATTTTTTATTTTTTATTTTACTTTTGTTGACCGGGCTAGTCCAACTGGATACATGTCCATTTTCAGTGGAGGCCCGGGGAGAAAAGCTCCAGGATCATGGTAAGTTAAACCAATACAATGAATAAGTTACAACAAATAAATCAAGTAAATACAAATACAATGTTGTTGTTAGGACAAGTAAATACAGGTAAATACACTGACGCTTACAGGCCCAAATAAAGGAAACAAGAATGAAAATTATGTTTTGAAGAGGTACAGAATTAAACAGCTAGACAAACAAGCAAAATAGTGGCCTCTTGGGTTTATGGGTTAGGTGGAGGCTGAGAGAAGCCTTGGACAGGCAGGGATGATAGCACTTAGTCTGGATTGGAGCAGGGGCATAACCATTGAGATTTCAGGTGTGCTCTGAGGTGTTTTTAAACTGGTACTGAGATGACGTGAGTCTTAGGTTGTTTGGAAGGGCATTCCAGGATTTGCCAATAGAATTGGCATATAGTGCTTCACCACCAGAATTGTTGGCTTTAATGGTCAGTACTTGTAGGCTATTGGAAGACCTAAGGGACTTAAGGTTGGAGTAGGGTGAGTATTTTGTTCAATGCGGGGGTTTTGTCTGGATGATTGATAATTTTAAATGCCTCAGTTAGCTGGTTGAGTTTGAGAATATTAGGCAGTTCTAGCCATTCCAGTGACCTTAGATTTAGGCAGTGATGGGTGCGATAGGGCATTCCAGTTATGAATCTGGCTATGTGATTGTATGTCGTAGAAAGTTTGTTGAGCTCTCTCTTATTGAGGAAGGAGAATATCGGGAGGCATAAAGGAGTGTGGAGAGGAGGTGGGTTCGGGCAATGGTAAGTTTGGTGTGCGGTGTTAAGAAAGCCTTTATTCTATACATTGACCCAAGTTTTTTATTGACCGATTTAATGGTTAGATTTACATGCATATCAAATGTAAGATTATGGTCTATGGTCACCCCTAGTAGTTTGGTGTGGGGTACGGGGTAGATGATGGTGCCATTATTGGAGGACACATGGAAGGTTGGGTTATTGGTGTTGAGGGGTTCTATAGCTTGAGCAGTAGCTGGGGTGGGGAAAAATAGAAGTAATTTGGTTTTGGTTGGGTTGAGTAAGAGTTTAAGTTCCGAGAACCATTTCACCACAGGGATTTCCCTGGGTCTTAAAGGTAACCAGGTTAAATGGCAGCTTCCTTAGTTTTAATTAGAAGGAACCTGTATTTTTTAGGAGTTATTCTGCCTGGTTCAAGTGGTAGACTGCTAGGTATTTAGGCTAAACAGTAGGAAAAGGGTAGTTATTTATTTACCTTGAGTTGCTTTTTTGGAGTACTTTTAGTTAGGTTGTAGGTTGTATGTGCATTCACACTGGTGGGGTCTTGTGGGGTCCTGTGCCACGCGGAATGCGTCTGTCTTTGGGGCTACCTAAGGTGGAGATAACAGAGAGAGATAGCTTATTTAGTGTTAAGTAGTTTGGTGCAGTAGTATACAGATAAACATTGCAGTCAGTTGGTACAGCACAAAATATCAAAGCACAAAATATTAATTTCAGCATGAATCAGTGATCTACAGCAATATGTTACAGCTTGTAAAAGTGTGCAGTGGTTTTAATTCCCTTAGCGGCTTAAAAGTACATCACAAAGCACGCTATTAATCAGGTAAAGCAGTTGTTGCCTTTTTAACAAAGTGAACCACTAAATTCCCTTAGCGACGGTAAGGGTACGCCACAGGGTACACAATTATTCAGAAATAGCGTATACTACGAGATAAACTCATACGCTAAGTAGGAATTACATCTAAAACAAAATGAACCCATTAAATTAATTTAGCGACGCTGAGTATACGCCACGTGGCAAGTAATTAAACATGCAGAGCGTGTAATGCAAGGAAAACCCATACTCTATAGGATTGACAAATTAACCAAAATGTGCTCCAGAAAAAGAGCAGCTTAAGCTTGTTGGTAATAAAACGCGAGCTCTACAGGCTCCAAAGGCATGAGACACACACTGAGCAGAATTGCTAGGCTTAAGGCAGAACAGCAGATCAAGATTTAACTTTCTAGTTGCAAGCACACGGGTTCATTGAAAGTGAAATCACATAATATGTACGCATTGCCCAGAAAAGAGTCACTGAGTTCAAAATGATTACACTAGAATGTGATCGCTCTTCAGGTACAAACACTGACGTGATAGGAACTAATAGCATAAGCCAAGACTAGCGTATACTTCTTACAAATATATGCTTCATTGGAAGGAGCTATTGAGAAACTGCTGTTTCATTTTGGAATGATTTCTGTCTCTCTCTTGGTTGTACAGTCTGACCTTGTAATTACAACATTCTTATACATACATTCCTCTACATATCTTTTCACATAGAACAGTGTGGAAAACAGTGGTTAACACAACATTACTATTCAGATATCAGATCTTGGTGTGTGAAAGATTTCATATCAGTTAATCTCATGTCTTACAGAGGCACTAACTTTGTCAGATGAGATTTGATTGTTTAATGCTTTCATAGCTATAGTTGCTGTGCATAACCTGTACATATTTCAATTCATACCATACCAGAGTAAACACAACCAGTCCAGGGTTTTGAAGTCTAGTGACAGGCAGTTACAGTTTTATTTATATATAACTTATATGAAACTATTACTGTAATATTGTCTGGTTTATTCAGTACAACCCATACCCATTTTTAATACTGCCAGGTGACATTCTACTCCTTTATATTTATTTGGTATGAATGCTACAAGCTAGATTGTTACTCACCAGCCTCATGATACAACCTTTGCAACCTGCTGGCATGGGCTTCCTGGTTTGCAGCCCACTCAGCTGGTGCTGTAAAGAAGATAATGAAACATTTATGCATACCTATCCATCACATACACAGGCTGGACTTTGGTAAACAGTTATTGATATGAATACTTACACGTGCCAGGGACATCACCCCTCTGCCATGCTTCTTGGTCCCACTGATCCAAGAGCTCCCGCTTCCTCTCTTCAAGTCAGCATAGTGGTGCTGGACATGCTCACCAGTCAGAGGGATGTCAGTGGCACTGGTGAGATCACGGGTGAGACTTTACCCGGCCTCTGCTTTGTATTGGGAGTGCTTTTACTGGTCCTGTAGCAGTCTCACATCATGGTTTTCAACAAGGAGTACTACCATGACCTTGGATTCCTGTATGCCCCAGCGCTGTGCTTGAAAGTGTATGCCCTCTCCAACACCTGCTATACTGTCTACAGTGGGGAGCTACAACCAGTTATGTGCTGTATTCCTACCTGCGAGGTTTAAATATGGACGATTTCCCACCATTTGCTGTGATTGGATGGTTTTGAATATGCTTAGCTAAGCTAAGATACAGGCAAACCTGCTTAACTAAGGTTTGCAGTGCTTAAAGGGGCAGGTTCAGCACTGCTTACCAATGGGCAAATCCACTTTGCTGGGCTACTCATTGCTTAGCATTCATATTTAATGAATAACCATATTTCATTATGAATAATTCATAATAATTCATAATAATAATAATTCATATGAATAATTCATATTTAATGAATGACCACTAAGTCAGAAATGAAAAACAGGGATAAAGCCTGAGAGCACTGGCGCAAAACCAAGACCCCCTCAACTAGACAGAAATTCCTAGAACTATGCAATAGAGTCAAAAAGCTAATAAAACAGGACAAATTCCAGTACTACCAGTATGCCCTAGACTCCTCCGAACACAGCCCCAAACAATTCTAGTCCTCCATAAACTCCATCCTCCACCCAGGTAAAGTCGGTACCCCTCCTCCTAACATACCTCACTCCTCAGAAAATATTGCTACCTCATTCAACACACACTTCACACAAACCATACTATCACTAGCTAAACAACACCACCCCCTCCCCTTCAACCCACATCTTCAACTACTAATCCCTCCACTGCCTTCTCTTTTTCTCCTGTACCTACCTCCAACATAAAAAAACTCTTAACTAAACTTAAACCCACCAAATTAGCAGCAGACAACCTCCCAAGTGAATACCTACAAATCACAGCTGATGCTCTGGCCTACCCAGTATCCATCCTGATTAACCGATCTCTGTCAGAAAGTTATGTTCCCACACTGTGGAAAGTATCACATATAATTCCCCTCCACAAAGGTGGACCCTCCACAGAACTAACCAATTACCGCCCCATAGCTATTCTCTCTCCACTCTCCAAAATACTAGAGAGATGCATACACTCTCAGGTCTCAGACTAACTCCTTACTAACAACCTCCTTTCCAATACTCAGCATGGTTTCCGACCAAACCATAGCACCACCACTGCCTTACTCTCCTTTACTAACACTATCCTTCAGCATAAAAACAATGGTTATCTCTCCTCTGCTACTTTCCTAGACCTATCTAAAGCATTTGACATGGTCCCACACAAGCAACGTATCTCTGTCCTCAATAACCTATCCTTCTCACAATCAGTCACCAACTGGTTTCAGAGTTACCTGTCTGACCGCCAACAATCCGTTGTATGGCAAAATGACATATCTCCCCAACTACCTGTCTCCATAGGGGTTCCCCAAGGATCCATCCTTGGACCCCTACTCTTCTCTGTTTTCACAAATAATCTAGCCTCTGCCACCACACATGGCGCACTCATACAATATGCAGATGACTCACCATCATCTGCTCAACCCAGTCCCTACCCAAACTGCAAAAAGTCAAACAGGAAGCCTTTTCCTCTGTGGAAACTTGGTTATCCGATGCCCAATTAATACTCAACCCAAACAAAACTAAACTACTCATCTTCCAACCCACCAAACATACTCAAAACAACTCTCACTTTAACATCACAGCAAAAGACAACACCATTATATACCCAACTGAACACACCAATTTGCTAGGAGTGGAAATAGACAATAAACTAAAATTTGACATTCACATATCCATGACCATAAAAAAAGTCCACAAAAAACTAGGAGCGTTTTACAGACATAAGCATCTTCTCACCAAAGCAGCAAAGATTTCAATAGCAAATTCCCACCTTATCTCCATTTTATGCCTCTGCAATATATACCAACCTAAGGCAATGCGATCTAAACAAGCTAGAGACCTTCTACAACAAAATTGCCAAATTCGCCACAGGGGCATCCTACCGTAGTCACCACTATCTCTCACTTGCTGAACTGGGCTGGCTTAAACTCCCTCACCTCCTTCAATGGTATAAACTCTCACTCGCCCACAAACTAGTAAACCATTCACTAAATGTCCCATCCCTCCAGAATCTTCCCAACCCTATCGCACCACCAGACCACTAAGATCCAGCAATAAAATCCACTTGCAGATCACTAAAGCCAATAACTCTGCTGGTGAAGCACTATTCTCTTGTGCCATAGCCAAATTATGGAACTCCCTCCCACCCACAATTACCTCCATACCACCATGCACCCACTTCAAAACTTTACTAAAAGCGCACCTAAAAACATGCTGGCTATGCCCTTGCAACTCCCACTCTAGTATCACCCACCCCATCCAACCACTATCTTTCTTTCTACTCCACTAACTACCTTGATTATAGGAAGCTCAGATGCTCATAAGCCTAGTACTTATACAGCAGGAACTTCTTATTTTAACATTTGTTAATGTCTGTTATGTACTTCACAGATAAAGATTCTAGTTGTCTACTGATGTACTATGTTCTTCATCTGTAAATATGTTGTAAGTAATTGCTATGTAAATTGTTAATCGCTATGTAATACAATGTAACTATTGTCTGTTTATTTTAACTGTGGAGCTTTTCTCCCAGGGCCTCCACTGAAAATGGACCTACGTCCAGTCGGACACTCCCGGTCAACAAATATAAATAAATAAAAATAAATAAACAAATTTAAGCAATGCTTACACCCAGTAAGCATAGCTGTGCAATGCTTAGCATTGTTTATGTTTTATTTTATAGACTATCAGTGGTATGGGATTGGTTCATCATTCCTAACATATTATAATTTTGTTTACCTTCCCTGACATCCCCCTATGTGCTTTCATTACAATTATTCTTGTGTGACTATACTGTATAGGGCACTTGTGTTTATATGGGGGTTTCACACATTTATTACACTGACACCTCACATCTGGGCCTACAACACTACTCTGGTTTACAAATATATGTTATTTACTACCTAATTGTTAAAAAACAATATGTACTGCTTTCACATGTAACATGCAAATTGGCTTCTATGGGTATCAAACCAGGAATAACTGCTTGCCAACTGAGCACTCTAACCACTTCACTATTTCTCTATTGCTATTTCTTGTGGTATGTTTATATTTAGCTCTTTGTGATGTGTAAGTTAGGCTGAGCAGAGCTGCATGATGCGCACACCCGCTCAGCTACGCTTAAACTTTATTGTGGACTGAAAAAAAAAATTAAACTGTTGTGTTTTATTTTTGTACTGTAGAGGTATGCACATTGATTTCTGCAACATTATCTGTGGGGGGCTGTGCTTTTAAAACAGTGATGACATGACAGGCTTTGCATTTGAGAGGTATGCTCCATGGACACTAACAGTGTCTGCCGTACTTCTTAACTGTACAAATTGTCACAGAATGTCCAGATTTTTGCCTTATATTTTTGGTCCATTTTTCATACAATTGTGGCTTTCTGGCAGATTAGTGGCAAAGCATTAGGGACTGCAGTTAGTATGTAATGGCATACATTTGAGTTTTACACTTCTTACCCTTTGGGGAATTCATGCTAATGCAATGCCTCTCATTCTATCAGCTTTATGTTTGTGAGAGCAATATCTCACATTTGTCCCTATTTGTTCCTTTTCTTTTCAGGTTATGAGGTAATGGTGTCTGCGGACACTCTCGCTACTGTTACATTGCCGTACAGCAGTTGTGGAGTGCAGGGGGCATGTGTATAGTGAGAGCACTGATCTCACACACACCCCCTGCGCTTATACAAAGAACCGTGTCCGTATTACTGCACGGCAGCATGCCTTCATGAATATGCATGGTGTGCTGCTGCACTGCATGGGAACGGGTCCCTTCCATGCAAGAATAAGTTATTCTTGCATGGAAGTTTGCTGAATCCAGGGGAGAGAATAAAATACAAATAGCATGTAATGTTAAGAATACAAAATTGCATAAACAAGTAAAGTGAGAGGTAAAATTATAGTTCTATTCATTTTAGTACAACATGTGCTTTACATTTATGAAGATAGAGCAATATATATATAAGCTTGGTATATGTAAGTCTGAGGTGAGAGAACTGAAACAATGGAAACTATCAAAACAATTAAGATAGTTATTAGTTGATTTAGGTTATATAGCCTGTTGGATTGCAGGAACATTTAGCCTGATCAAGTAGAAGAGAATGTATTTGTCCATGGAACTTGGGGTAAAGATGAAGTGTCTTTATGTTTGGGTCGGAAGGACTCCCATAGTTTGGGACTGAAAACTGATAATGAATGGTTAGAGGCATGAGGAAAGTGGGAAATTTGTTACAGGACAAGTATGATTCACATTTCTGTTGCTGTATGTTGAAGCTTCTTTTACTAGGTTTGATGTTAAAAGAAGGAGAGTATGTTCACAAGGTTTATATGCAACAGTATATTTTCAAATCAGTTTATTTTTAATTTTATTTGGATGTAATTTGTCACTTTTGGAACATGATTGCACATATCACATGATTATTATTCAATATTCAAACTGTATTGTCATATATAATATTCATTCCATTGAAGTCCATTTTCAAGAGAATGAAAGCACTATAAAAATGAAAGATTTTCAGAGAAAGACCATTCAGTGTTTTTTTTTCAGTTGTTGCTGCATTCTGGAATGGTTTTGAGTCATTTGTTTTTTAGATTCTGATGAACTCCTTCTGACAAAGTTGGATGAAAGCATTTAACTATATCAACTTGGAATTTCTTATTAAATTATTTTATAATCACTACTTCAGGGTTTGCTTTTTGGATGTTCTTTGGTTTTATCCAGTCTGCACCATTATTTTTCATATTTTGATATGCACTTTTGTTTGTATATTTTTACCTTGTCTTGGTAAAGAGCTAGCATTCATAGACTTTATGGAGTATCAGAGGAAATGAAGTAGAGTGAACCTGTGGGTGCACTTTTTCTAGATTTAATAAAAAAACAACAGAGGTAGCAGTCACTCAATTCTATATAAATAAATGATTTTCAGCGGAAGACAGCATTCATCATTTTTTTTTTGTTGTTGTTCAATTACTGATGTATTGTGTAGTGGTTCTGAGTCTCTTGTTTTTTGATTCTAATGAATTCCTTTTGACAAACTTAGATCTATGAACACATTTACGCGGTCTCTAAGAACAAAAGTGACAACGCCCTAGCTAAGCATATTAACTCCAAAACTGGTCACTCCTTCCAATTTTTAGCCATTGACCAACTAGTTCACAACATTAGAGGGGGTCCTACCTCAGTACTACTAGAATGCCGTGAACTAGAATGGCAGTTGACATTAAATGCATTCTCTTACCCTGGTCTCAATGACAACTGTAATATAGTTTGTCTATTGAAACTAAAGAGTTGTATGAGGCATTGAAACCGGTTTAAAAAGACCTTTTAAAAAGACCTGGTAGATTTGGTCATATAGGTTTTTCATATATATTTGTAAACAAGTTCACAGTACTCTCTCAGAGTAGAACTGGTATGTGCTATACACATCTGTTTTATTGCAAGCTAAGTGGACTACCGTATTATTTTATTATTTTATTATTCTACTATTTTTTGTTAAAAGTTGATAACAAAATGTTCTGTACAATAATTGCTGTGACATCTGGGAACAAAGTATATATTCTGTTTCTATTTTTTTATTGAGTATCTAGCTGTGTAGGTTCGTTTTTTTTAGCCTGTGTTGCTTTAAATGTTATTTACCTGGATTTTAAGCTAAAGAGTCTAGCTGATTGGCTAACATAACCAATTGCCTTGAAGCGGACTTTTTAAAAGACATTACACTGAAGTGTCTTCCTTATTTCTGATGAAGTTACTCTCGTTGAGTGATGAAAACATGTTTGGTTTTAAATAAACTTTTCATTCGTTAAAAATATCTTTAGTACTTAGCGTTTTTACCGACACTTGTGAGCGGCTGTTTGGCACCCCTTTTTTGTTTAACTGAGTTTGTCTCTTGAGCTTTTTTTTGTTTTGTATAAGTCACGCTATTAATGACAAATTATGCATGCTTTACATCTACTAAATCTTAATCTCTTATTACTCAGTTGTATGCCTGTAGTATTTTTACTAATTTTTCAGTGAACTGTCATCCACTGACAATATGATGCTTTATTAAAACAACCGTGTTTTCTTCTCCACAAGGACATATGGAAACTTTCTCATTCACTACAGTGTGACTCGAAGCAAGTCACCTAATGAGACAGTGCTCCCAGAATCAATCTAAAACAGTCCATGTGGATAGATGCTCTACCCTGTTTAACAAACATAAATCAATTTTACTTTTGTAATGTTTCTGACATTGCCTGAGAAAGAATTGTTGCATGTTGTTTCCTCCCAACTTTTTTAACATGTTTTTGTCCTTTCCCATTTATCACAAACTACATAACAAGAATATATCATCTTGGCTCGGATTCAATCAGTTTCATTTGTTTCTGAAAGAAAGCAAACATTTATTTATTTATTTACTTACGTATTTCAAGGGTAAAATGCTCTGTGTCACCTCCAGGATCATAAACTACATAGCAAGAATATTTCCTCAACATGTAAATTAGTTTTTGTTGATTGCTTTCACTTCTTACACTACTTTTCTGAAGCAATGCAACTGATATTTCATCAAAAGCAAAATGCTTTACAAAAATTCCTTATGGTTATCAATTTTTAACTCCTATAAAATTAGTTTCAGTTGTTTGCTTTGTTTCAGGCAGTTCTTATGAAAGAAATATGTTTTTAATCAAGAGCAAAATGATATATATAGTTTCCTTATAATCAATTAAAACTTTTTTGTTCCTTTCCCATGATTATAAATTGCAAGGCAAGAATCCCTCAACTCAAATTTCAATAAAACCAGTTTCTCTTGATTCTGAATGCAGTGTAAATGACATTTTTAACAATAGCAAATTGTTGTATGTTCCTTCCCTGTTGTCAGTCTGTCATGCAAAATCTGCAGCACTTTTTTGCTAGTACTCTGACAACACTTATAAATGAATATATATTTTAACAAGACTGGAAAGCTATGTGTTGCTTTTCATGTGATCACTTTTGACTTCACAGCTTTAACACTAATGCCCGAATACATTTCCACAGCAAACTGACATTCAGTATTGGCAAATGGTTGTTCATTAGAGGTACTAAGCTGTCTTATCAGAGATGTTAGGTGTATCCAGTTAAGACACTTTGAGTCTTAAATTATAAAGACAAGACATTTTATAGTACTGTAAGAGACATTTCATGTGATGCTGTTCCTTCAGAAAAATGCCCAAATCTACAAAGTCACACAGCTTTTAATCAATATAAATTCACACACAACATAATTGGTAACTGAAATATGTTCTTATATATTCAAGCACTTGTTAAAATATATACTCCTCCATGGCCACTTCAGTCCCATTATTACCAAGTCCAATAACTATGCCAGAGATTTGTTATACTCAGCTAGCACAACAAAGTTATTGAACTAACAGCCAGATACTATCAGAACTGAATCAAACTTTACAAATGTAATGTATAAACTTAAGAACTAATTGCAACAAAAATAACCTGCACTTCTACAGAAAAAAAATGTACATGCATAACTCTCAAACTGTCTTCTTTAAGAGGTAATGCATGTTTCTTCTCCAATAACAAACTAAGTGACTTGACTAGCAGTAACAGGCAGTGTGCCATGTATAATCATTATCCATCTTCCCTGCTCCTTTTTTTTAGTCTGTTCTATGTTATTCTTCTTTCAGCTTTTCCGGGTTAGGGGTCACCACAGCAGAACTCTGGTCTGCTAATGATTGGCAGTAGATTTTTACAGTGCTGAGGTGCCAGCTCGACACCCAACTTTCAATGAAGGCATGCCTATTCACGCATGTCTTTCGAACACCACTTGACCGTGGGGAGGACATGCTGACTCCACACAGAAGGCACTCCAGCCAAGAATCGAACAGGAGAACTTCTTGCTGTGAGGCGACAACGCTACCACTGTACCACCCTTGCTCTCTAGTCTGTTCTATATTCAATGCTAACCCAAAAATTATTTTACTATTACAAACTCAGTGCTACACACTCTACCTTACTAACTTTTCTGAATTCCTAACAATATGTAAAGCAAATAATCTAGCAGTATTTTCTGATTCATCTGCTCCATTGTTTACATTACTTAGGCGACAACGTTACCGCTGCACCACCATGGCTTGCTCTCTAGTTTGTTCTATACTTAATGCTAACTCAAAAATGATCTTACCATTACATACTCAGTGCTACACGCTCTACCTTACTAACTTTTCTGAATTCCTAACAATATGTAAAACAAATAATCTAGCAGTATTTTCTAATTCAACTGCTCCAATATTCACATTACTAAATGCCATATTTCCAAAATATAAAGCAAATCTACTCTAAATTATGTTACATACTATGCAGTTAACACTCTAACTATATAATTAATAATTAAACTACTACGATGTATAAATAAGACTACAACAAACTTTATTGTTACTGTTCCTATTTTTTTGTATTAATTAACAGCCTGGAGCTTTTTTCCCCAGGACATCAATGAAATGGATCTCCTCTGCCTAGGTTATATAGATTAATAATAAAAATAG
>NC_056726.1:1320700157-1320927657 GCF_019279795.1 Protopterus annectens | reverse complement strand
CTGCTAAATTCAATTTCATGTCATATAATTTAAGGATGTCAAGTGCCTTTAGTAGTATCTCACTATGTAGGAATAAATCCATAAACTTTTTTTCAAGACTTCAAGATCTAACTCAGACTGTAACTTAGAAGAAACATTTAATGAATAAATATTTTGGGGGTTGCCTTTATCAGCCTGAAAGTCATGGGCATTCAGAAGCCTTGTATCTAAAACACTGGTATTGCCTTAAAGGGTTATTTGCATGTATCCCATGGACTTCCACTAAAGGATATTTAAGTTATTACACAGTGAAGTATATAGCTTGTGTGGATCTTTCTTGCATTTTTACTGAATGTTTTTTCCTGTGTGTCTTTTTACCCTTTGATTTGGATGTTATTTGGCATATTTTGTAGTCACCCTAATGTTTATGTATATTGGGCTTGATTTTAAGCTTCATGGTTCTAAAGTATACTGAAACTGAACAGTTTAAGGTACTTTTCCATTATCGGGGCAACACTTCTAACGCGCTAGCACACACACACACAATGATCGCACGTCTGTTAGCCCTGAAGCGTTGTTTTCAACCATTTTAATCAAGCTGAGTTCAGACTTATATATGGAAGGTTAATAACATTGGCTAAGAAGATTTTTAAATCTTATTACAATCTGTTTTACTAGGGTGTCTTACAAGCTGATTGACTCTTCTTCTTTCTGTTGGATGTAGTGTAATAATTTTTGAAATCCTTGATTTTTTTTTTTATTTACTTAAGTTTGTGTGTTCAGGAACGTGGAAAGCAGTAATACCACACAGCTGGCTGACAGTCTCCTGACATGAGCAGGTTTATTTTGGGTCGCACAGGACATCATTCCAACTCAATCTCATAACTGTGTAATTTACTGCGTGTCATGTTTGTAGAACTGGACATGAATTTTCAAATGGCCTTATAAGGTTTATAAAATTACAGCAAATGACTTGAAGTCATGACTCAATGTGAAATACATTTTCCAGACTTGTAAAGTAATGTAAATAGAAATGGAACAGTGCATTATGTTTTGCGCTTCTGTGCAATATCAAGCGGGTACCTATCCACACATTCAGAAATCGGAATATTTAGTCATTTGTATGGCCAGTTCACTAGAACTGTTTAGTAAGATGATCACAGTCTGTTATTCGTCAAAGTGGGTTGTTGTTGTTCTTGTTGTAATTTTATGTAAAAACGTAAAGAAACTTTACTTATGTTATTAAACTGCGGAAAGGACCCCCAAGCATCTTTGCATTGGCAGAACACGTAGTAGCAACACACTATAAAGTGCAAATAAAGAAAAACCTTTCAGCATAATATCAAGTGCAGTTCACAGCAACTGCAAGCGTGTGATAAGATTCCAAGCGCTCATTAGATGTATTGCCCCGATAACGGAAAAGTACCCAGTTTAAAAATGACTTAATACTTGTCTACAGCTAGTGGGGGTTTGCCTTGCTGTCCTTGATGTACCCATAAAGACTTGAAAAAGTAAAGCATCATGGGTATTTAGAAGCCATGTATCTGAAACTCTGATATATTCTTAAGGGTCATTTGTTAAGATCCTATGGGTCTCCAGTAGAGGAGGCTTTAAGTTTTACACAGTGAAGATTCTATCTTGCCTCAGTCTTTCTTGCTGCATTGAAAAGAAACATTAAAGAGTTTTATTTCTACAGCAGCACTTATAGTTCATTTTAACACTTCTGTTTTACAGTCTTTTGAAATCAGTCGAATTTGAAAGTGTGCACTCTAATAAAGCTTCTACTACTTTGTTCTACCAACAATGGTGCTTTTATATAATTTTGTTGTTTTAAGTTACTGTAATAGTATGTGTACATCATCTTTTACATAATGATGATGGTAATAATAATAATAATAATAATAATAATATAGTAAACAGCTGAAAGTTCAGTAGACCACTGTTGACTATATAGTTATCATGTTGTATTCAAAGCCATTTACACCAAGCCATCTGAGAAATAATATGAGGTATAACATTGTAAAAATCTATGTTAGATATGAGGCTTGTACTATGAATGCTAATAAGCTAGTTACTGTGATTTGTGTATCATGTGGTTTGCAGTTTTACCTTGAAAAATCTGAATACACACCTCATTGTGATTAGGCCACATTGTGCTGTATACTGTGCAACCTAATATCACATGGTGTCAGAACTGTCCCCATAAATGAAAAACAAATATTTACCTGTAGAAACAGATAAACATATTTGCTTTCAAGAGTTCATGGTTGTGGGCAGAGCCTAGATGGCTAACTGGTAACAGCAACTTTTATGAGCTCCACAATCTAGTACCACAATTCAGGAAAAGAATCATTTTTATTTTTGAAAAGTAAATTCTTATTAAAGAACCTCAGTTCTATAAGAATACCAAATTTTATGCATTTTTATCAAAATTTTCCTGTCAAATAAACTGGAGATAACTTCTACAATACAGTAATGAGCAACTCTAAGTCTTCACACTCTGAAACTTCATTGAAAAAGGAAATTCAACTGATGTCAGCCACACTACTTGAACTATCTGTCAAAATGGACAGATTTACAGACAACCTTGAAAATCTAAAAGTCAACTCTCAGAAACAGACTGACATCCTTAATGAAATCTTGCAGCAGTAACAATCAAAAATATTGAATATGGAAACTTCTCTAAGTGACATAGATGATAGACTTAAAGATGAAACTCACTGTGAATCTCTTTTACAGCAGAATTCCTGGCTAATCAGTAAAATAGATGATTTAGAGAACAGAGAAAGGAGAAATAACATTAGAATTTGTGGTCTTCCAGAAAAAAACAGAAGGTGAGGACATTATTTTATTTCTTAACTCTTGGCTTCCAGACATATTAGACCTAAAGGAAGGTCTATCAAATGGAATAGAAAGAGCACACAGAGCGACATGGAAACCTCTTCCTTCTTCTTCCGATATGCCTCCTAGAGCTATTATCGTGAAATTTGTGTCTTATTTAGACAAAGAACTTGTTCTCAAATCTGCCTGGAGAGGTCATCCATTGACATATAATAAGAGTCAAATTAGATTTAACAATGAGTATTCTTCAAGAGTCTTGGAACTAAGGAAAAAAGCCTGGCCTTTTGTGAGATTTTTGAAACAAAATAAAATAAAGGCACAACTTGCTTTCCTTGCAAGAATCAGAATTCTTTATTCAAATGACATAAGAACATTCAACAATGTCAAAGAAGCTATAACTTTCATCAAAAACAACAACATAACTGCAATTCCAGAAGACATGGATTGGTCATCTTCCACCACTTTAAAAAGAGCCTCTGAGAAAAATAACTGGACTGATATGAGAAAGAAGAAACTGAAAACTGATCCTAGAAACTCTGGAATCACTACTTCTCTCAAAGCATCAACTAGGACTTTATTTCACTTCTAATCATTCATAAAAGTATGTATTTTTACCTAACATACACCTATAAGAATGCTTTCTTACATTTTCTGATTGAACCTTACTAAGATTACATCTTATATTTCATATGTTTAGACTTCTCTAATGGTCCTTAATATAGCTACTTACTAAGAACCCATATAATAATAATAGCTTGTTCAAGTGACACCCTTGATTTTTGCTTCATTAGCAGCAATTAAACGTATGTTGTATGCATTTATACTTTATACAATCCTTAATTTGAAATGTTTTTTGATTTTTAAATACATTTATTACAATATTTTATAATTTAGCCTTTAGTTACTACTCTCCTCACTTTTAGCGTTCTAACATTCCATTATGACTGTTTACTGTCACTCTTGTTTAAAATAGCCTCGAGCTAACAAATGTTGTCTCTCCTCTAAAATAGAATCTGCATAATTAACATGGAAGCTCTCATCCTAAAATATAGGAATATGAAGAATTAAATGTTTTTACACACAGTTATAGGTAGATTAAACTAAATTAACCTCACCTATTATCAAAATAACTCATGTACTATCTATCCCACACATTTATGCCGCATAAGTATATACAGCTTTATAGTTGTTACTAACGAGAGCTTCCATCTCACATTCTCTGACTTCACTTGTCTATGCTGATTGATTAAATAGTCTGATTAGTTGAGATATTTTTTCTTTCATATTATTTATTTACTAAATATTAATATCTTCTATGGTTAGAAAATGTTTCAGTTTTTAGGAAGGTGCCTGTCTAGATCAGTTTGTGTTATACATCAGTGAGTACACTGTACAGATTTACACCGTCGCTTTACTGTTGAGTCATGCACTGTTTAGTTTAAGGATGTATGTTTGGCCAGGCTAGTTTGTAAACTTAGAGATACAATAATGAAGGTTCTGTATATTTGCTAATGAGGATAGACTCTATGTTGTGCGATGCATGTTTTTACAGGTATTTCTGTCAACTGCGCGGACAATGCTGTGGGGAGGGCTGAAGCTCCTGGAATATTGGCGGTGAACAGTGCCTGTTATGGGATTTGACAGGTTAGTTTACTGCGTTGTTGTGTTTTGTGATTTCCTGGGATGGTGAAATATGCGAACAGGTTTGTTTCTTGCTGGGCCATGGGAGAACTCTCGATGTAGTTGTGGATCTGTTGTTACGTGGTCTATTACATTGTTGACACTTATTTTGGGTGCTTTTCTGTTGCCGGGCAATGGATTCAATACACTAGCAAGTGCTTGTGGTGATCGCATGGCGGTTGCATGGGGCGGTTATTTTGAGGGGGAGAGACATTGGCGTGCTGCAGAGTTTGTCTGGTTTCTGTGGGAATGTGGATGGTTGAGGAGCGTGCAGCAAGAGTAAGTTAGTAAATTACCCCTTTTATTCATTTTCTGAGAAGAATAGCCAGGGAGGATGTCTGATTCGGGGTCTGTGTCCCTCCATTTTGTTTAGATTGCCCAGATCTCCTGCAGTGGGAGGATGGCAGATATGCATTATGTGTTGTGCAGTGGCTTGCTATGAGTGAATGCAGATGTGTGTGGTGCTTACAGGTAGGCTGTTAGTGGCTCTTGGGGTACTCGATTCTAGAGCTTCTTCCGTTTAAACAGCCAATGTCTCTTGTCTTGGAGATGGAAGCTTTAGAGCTAGAAATCTGCTCAAAGGGGTGCGCGTCAGTGCAAAAAATAGGGTAGCTGGTCGCTATTCTGGCATTTTATTACTTTATAGTTGAGCGGTTCAACTCTTGTGTGGATGTCCATTTGAAATAATTGATTTGCTCCTACCTATACCTCTCAACTAACGCAGATTTTGTTTTGGATTTTAGTTGAGTCTCTTAACTTGTCATGATAGTAGTGGCTTAAGATGAATGTCATTCTATATTTGAAAGCTAAAAACTGGTATCATTCAGAACATGTATGTTAACTCAGTCCCCCATCCTGTCAGGTTAATAGATGAAGTGTCTCCAATTATTTTTGAATTTGCACTCAATTTTTTGGCTATGTTTAAAGCTGTTAATTCCTAAGTTATTGTAATGCTGCTAGTTTCTAGCACCCTGCATGCAGCTGTTTTCTCAACAGATTTTTGTTCTCAATTTACATCAATTATGCACCTAAGTAACGTCTCTATATATAGATTTTATGTCATCAGTTTAGGTTCTCTATAGCCAGTACTATTTGCCTAATTTGTAAGTAAGTGAGGCTGGTGAGTCTTTAATGTTGGCTGAGGTTTTACCCAGTATATTAATGTAGTAGAAAAGAAGTGTGTGTGGTATTCACATCACCAGTCACAGTTTTTCTTACAATAGACATCCTATGAAACAACAATGCATTTAGTGTAGGAAGTGACGGGAGTTAGTCTAAATTAACTATAGCAGATGATTAATGGGTAAATTAGTATTTTGCTTTTTTATTTATTTAAAACTATAGACAAGATTAAATGCATAGTAGGCAGAAATGAACTTGCAAGTATTGATTCTTAGTTTTAATCTGCAAACATATAATATAAGCTATCTGTTTAGTTAAATTTCTGATCCAGATTTCTCTATGGGTTGTGTTTAGCAAATTTCAAATGGATTTTAAGAATATTTACCTTTTAGATGACAATAAATAATAAAGATATGCATAACAACTCAGTAGAAATATAAAACCCTAGAGAATATAAATTGCCATAATTCTGGAAAAAGATGCTTATACTTTCAATTATAAACAATACTTCATATCTTTTTCAATTTGGGTAAATTCATAACACTAGTATTGATTACATGCATTCAATAACCTAAGGCTTTTTTATTTTATTTTTTTTGCGTATAGTACAATAGAACTAATACAGAATTTTGATTTGGGATTGACTATGCTGTTAATCACTACCCAAAAAGAATGTAAGTAATATTATTCATAACTTAGTGAAGTAGTACATTACTAACTTTAATATCCTTGTATTAATTAATATTGATATTGAGGAAATCTGTGACTGCTGATTTATAATAGTTCTTCAATTGTCCTATTGATAGTTAAAAATGAAACTCTTTATACAGTGGAAATAATGATGCTTTACATCTAGTGTACTTTGTTCTGTTATGCTTATCCACTAAGCAATTTTATAATCTAAACATGCCAGAAATTAAATTGGATAAATATTTGTATTTTAGTAAATGTGATGCTTCTATATCTGGCATGCTTCATTGAGTCTACTATGTGTAATTTGATTATGTGCTATATTATTTAAATATTAAAAGTTTACAAGTTTAATTCCCACAATATGTTCAAAACTATAGTCTTTTTATAGTATAGTGGGCTCAAAGACAGAAGGGATTTTCTTAGTCATCGTTAGTTACTTAATTTCAACTCTAGTAAATGAACTTACTTATACTAACTTTGTTAATGGCTAGTATATCCTTTAATTTGAAATAGTTAAGGCATTGACAAAGTAGATAATATGGAAAATGTATGTATTTATGTTTATTTATGCATCTATTTATTTATTACTAAACTAAGACTATTTTATTTGGTTACAGTATTTGTCATTAAATAGGTTTCATCATTCATTATACCTAGACTTTCTTTCTACTTTGAATATTTTATAACTGAGCATTAATATTTTTATTATATGAAATCTTCCTTTGTTCTATACCCTTACAATTACTTAAAATCATATTTGCTCCCCTTAACAATTGTTTTGAATAAGCTGCTTCTATTACATCAGTTTCAAATCTATTTCCTTTATGTATTACAAATGTCATCTATTCATTCAATTCTAGCAACAAAATTGGATATATAAATTAATTTTAGATCTCCTATTAACTCATACTGGAGCTCAGACATGTTGTTGTCATTAATCACTTTTTGTTTGTCATGAAGGTTAATCTGTTTGAACTTATATGTTCACTAAGATTAGAAGTGCATGTCACTTCATGTTGGTTAAACTTTTCAATAAACTCTTTATTGATATGGTTGCTCTTACTTATTTTTTATTCAGTATTCAAATATTCATTTTATTGGCCTATCTCTAATAAAACGTTATACAATTTGTTAGGGAGAACTAAACTATTTCACACAATTTTTTTTCTAGATAAAGTTACACTCTTTATTATCCAGGCAATACCAAACATGAAAACTTCAATTAACTCACAAGAAAGTCATACTTTATGGATTAAACCTTACTATCGTTAAATGTTAATGGTATAAACAATCCAAGGAAAAGATCCAATTTCCTTAGATACTTGAAACTAAATAAAATTCAGGTTGTATTTATTCAAGAATCCCATCTAAAATCAGATGATAAGTTTAATTGGAATACATTGGAATATATAAATCTATCTTGCTCATCATACATGAAAAAAACAAGAGGAATTTTAATACTTTGGAGGAAAAATGTCATCATTCCCCAAATTATTTATAAGTATGAAGACAAAGAAGGTCTTATTTCAATTGTAATAATTAGATTTAATAATAGAATATGGACACTTGTTAACACCTATTGGTTTCCTGATATAAGGATAGGAACTGTTAGGAAACATTTAGAACTAATTAACAAAGTTTATAAGGGTATTTTGATTCTAGGGGGAGACTTCAACTGTACTTTAAACATTTCTGAAAGCTCAAATAAAAAGCACTTCCATCTTACTTCTCTAGGAAAAGCTCTAAGAAATTGGTGTAAGAACCTAAATCTAATTGACACCTACAGTTATAAAGACCCTAACTCACTATCCTTTTCTCATAGTGACTATAGATTTGGCACCCAAACCAGAATTGATAAATGTTATGTATCTCAAGATTTAAGTATGAAAATAATTAACTTTTCTATAATCCCTTGCCTCTTTTTGGATCATAATTCACTTGTTTTAAAACTTGAAATTGATTTTAAAAGGTTGGGCTTCACAACAAGGATACCAGCATACATCACCAAACTATCACAATTCAAGCCATGGTTAGATCACAAAATTCAAAACTTTCTTGACATTAACCAATCTAATGATATGTGTTTGATAATTCTCTGGGATACACTAAAAGCTTACTTATTTGGTAAAATTCTAGCTTGGTTTAAAAATAAGACTAAAGAATGGGAATCAGAAATTCATAATATTCAAAATAAGCTTATAATTATCAATAAAGATAATTCACAACATCCAGAAACAAAAAAGAAAACAATTACAGACGTAAATAACAAATACAATGAAATATTAACTCATAAAACAAATTTGACATTAGAAAAACTAAAAATCAACTCACACTCAATGTCACCCAAACATCTACATAATCTTTCAGTGAGAGTTAAAAGACAAGCCTCAGATAACAATATTACAAAAATCGTTCATGAAGGTAGAAATAATAAAATGGTATCAGACATTAGTGATATTCTTGAAGCCTTTAAATATCATTACTCTGACCACCAACTCAATAATTCAGCACAATTTCAAAATATAGATGTAGATAAAAGTTTACTTAAAATAAATAAAATTTCAGATAAACTAAAATCTGAGATCTTAAAACAAATTTTTGTTAAAGAAGTAGTTGATAAAATTAAAGAAAGCAAAAATAATAAAGCCCCCGGGATAGATGGAATTATAATGGAACTATATAACTTATTCCCTCCCTCAGCCATCTCAATTTTCCATAAAGCCTTAAATGTAATTCAAATCGATAATTTAATTCCTCCCTCTTGGAAATATTCCCTAATCACTCCTATTTTAAAAGAAAATAAAAATCCAAAACAATGTAGTTCCTATAGACAAATTTCCTTGCTAAATAATGACTACAAGATATTTGTATCCATTCTTGTAAATAGAATTAAAAAATCCTTAACACATATTATAAATTCTGATCGGTCTGGTTTTATTTATAATAGGCACACTTACGATAATATTTTAAGAATACTGTCCCTTATCGACATTTTAAATAGGATCAGTCGAGAAGCTCTTCTAATAGCCCTTGGTATTGAAAAAGCTTTTGATACGCTGAAATGGGATTATCTCTTCAAAGCTTTAGAAATCTTTGATTTTCCATCTCATTTCATTACTTTGATAAAACACCTATATAAAAATAATCTTGCATATGTAAAACTAGGCCCTTTTACTTCAGAACCCATTAAAATACTCAAAGGTACAAAGCAAGGCTGTCCTTTGTCTCCCATTTTATTCGCTCTTGCAATGCGATTATTTGCTATTACATTACGCCAAAACACAAAAATTAAAGGTATAGACATTTATGATCAATTTAATTCCAAAATCATGCTCTTTGCTAATTATATACTTTTAACTCTGAGTGTCTCACAAGAATCTCTTAAAGAGTTAGATCTTCAGACTAAAAGGTTCTCTGATAGCTCAGGTTTATGTATAAGTGAATCTACATCTAATTATATGCATTTAAATAAAAAACAAAATTCTTTCATAACTCCAGTCCATTTAATAGGAAAACAGGTATCTTCTATAAATTACCTAGGAATTATTATTGATGACAATATTAATAACACTCTATCTGTTGTTGTTGTTTGTCTTTCGGACTTTTCCTGGTAAGGAGTCACCACAGCAGAACTCTGGTCCACTAATGATTGGCAGTAGATTTTTACGAAATGCCGAGGTGCCAGCTCGATGCCCAACCTTCAACGAAGGCACACCCATTTATGCATGCATGTCTTTTGAACACTACCCAACCATGGGGAGGACATGCAGACTCCACACAGAAGGCACTCCCAAGCCAAGCTGAGAATCGAATGGGAGAGCCTCTTGCTGTGAGGTAACAACGCTACCGCTGTACCACCGCGGAATACAAACTATAAAAAAATCGTAAATATCGTAAAACTACTCACTGACAAATGGAATAAATTATTCCTAATGTTTGAGGACAGACTTCAATTAATAAAGATGGTATTATTACCAAAAATAAACTATATAGCTCAAGCCATTCCAATGCTACCTAATAAAAAACTATTACAAGACATAAATACAATTCTTTTAAATTTTCTCTGGTTCCCTAAATGAAACAGGATAGCCTATGCTCACCATATTAGACCCTGGGAAATGGGAGGAATTAATTTTCCAGACTTAGAGACATATATTAAGGCTTCTATATTCAAAATAGTTTTCAACTGGATAGACCCAAACATTTCATGAGCTTGGAAATCCCTTCATATTTCTATTTTTTTTAAATGAGAATAAACTTCAAATGATCAAATAAATATATTTTGGAAAATATTATGTCTTAATTTACAATTGAATGTTTCGAAATCCACCAACTCAGTCTTCATAAACTACATCTACAACTCATTTAGATCTTTCATAAACTCAAACTTAGACATTAAATTATGGTGGGAACTCTTAATTCCTTTCAAAATAACTAAAAACTTTCCCAACAAATTACATGAAAACATTATAAATAATTGGGAACTAAAAAATGTTACTTGTTGG
This sequence comes from Protopterus annectens, assembly GCF_019279795.1. NCBI lineage: Eukaryota > Metazoa > Chordata > Ceratodontiformes > Protopteridae > Protopterus > Protopterus annectens. The sequence goes on along the minus strand of NC_056726.1, from coordinate 1,320,916,837 downwards.
CAAAATTGTATTAGGAACTCATCAGTCTTAAGCATACAACAAATAATAAACACCTTTGATATTCCAAATTCAGACTGGCTTATACTTCAAAGCATTTTATTTCATGCTCAAGAGTTATACAGAATAATCAATAATTCCTCCTTTAGTTCTGAACCAAAATGAATTTCCATTATCCAAGATATGGTTTATAATAATCATAATTGGTCTAATTTAACCTCATTGCTCTTTAAAAACTTAATAATTTATAAAGTTAATCCAAAACAAAACTTCTGGAACTTTATTACTAAAGGTCATCAGAGTAACCTCTCCTCTGAAAACAAAATTAATTTATTGTATTCTATTAAATTAACTTCCAATCTACAAGCTTGGAAGATTTTTTCTTGGAAATTCTTACACAGGGCGTTTTACACCCCCAATAGGATAACTAAAATGGACTCTTCTAAACAATTGTTTTGTTGGAGATGTTCTCAGAATTGTAATGCTGATTGGATTCATATATTTTTGAGTATATCAAAATTAAAAAATTCTGGGAGGAGATTGGAAATTTCCTTCAAGCTATTTTTTTCAGATTTCTTCATACTAAGTAAATCCATGATTTTTCTGAATGTAATTGAAACAAATGTTATGAGCAAAAAGAATTTGTATCTACTATTGACTATACTAGCAATTGCTAGAAAATGTATTACAAGAAAATGGAAAACTTCATCTGAACCCAACTTTCAAGAATTTATGACTCTACTAGAAGAAACAATACACATGGAAACAAAGGTAAAAGAAACAAGATTCTTCCCTAATAAATGGATCAACAATCCTTCGAAGAAAGTTTTTTCTCTCATTGAGACTTTAAAGATCTCCACATCGTCTTAGTACTTGGAGAAATTACACTGATTTTTTTTGTTATGTGTAACTACCTCTCTCTAACTCTAAGTTATTACCATTTTTTTCATATAGGCCATATGTACATATTGTATATAGTTTGTCTTTGTTTCATTTGTATTCTAGTAGAAATTATGTTTTGTCTTTTTGAAAATCAATAAAATATTTGGAAAAAAAGAGTTCATGGTTGTGGTAGTACAGTAGTATAATCCTCTGCAGAAATATGCTGTAACTGAAACTCATCGAAATTCTCTCAGTGCATGGAAATTTGGCAGAAAATTGGAAGCTGGAAACTTTACATTCAGAAAGTTGATTTGCTCCTCACTGGAAGTGGATTAACCAAAAAAAAATGAAAATGCACAATATGCTACATTGTTGAATGTCTCAGAGTTGGAAGCATTGAAGGTATTTAACTATTTCACTTTAATTTAGGGAGAAAAATGCAGAGTTGCAATATTTAGAAGGTCTGGAAATATGAACCTAGAAAAATGTGCAATGTATTTTCTATATTTGTTTTGCAAGAGTACAGATTTCTATAGCAACTATAGATGTTTATGTTATTGACCTGAAGAACAAAGCCAAAGACTAAGGATTTGGTGAGTTGCATAATACACAAATAATTTGTACAATAGTCTGTAGTATAAAATGATGAAAGAAGAGAAAAGCTGCTAAAAAGTAGTCATAAATTTAATGAAAGTTGTCGGTGTGCTCAGCGTAAGTGAAAAATATCAATACAAAGGTGGGGGTGAGACAAAATGTAAGTCAAATATTCAAAAATGACACAGTGAAGTTTGCAAATGTCTCTGAAACAGTTACAGAAGAGTGCCAGTCAAAAAGTTGTCATGAAATACTAAGGAAAATGATAGACCATTGAGTTAAAACTAGGCACAGCTTCAAAGTGTGACATTTAGTCAGAAGACATATTTATAGCATTCTATCAAGGTTTGAACAGCAAGGTATGCATATAAGGTTATCATATTCTTGCCATTTGGATAAATAGCCATTAAACTGAACAATTGGGTCAAGATTGCTGATGTCAATAGAAAGTGCAAAAATTATGTCAAAATAAATTAATCATCATATTTTGGCTCGTGAGAAACTAACAAAGATAAAACACATTTTCATTTTAGAAACAAGGCCTGCATGTATATAAAATCTAACTTCTACTCACAGAAACATCTCAGCTATTATGCAAAGCCTTGGCAATTATATCCATCTTGAATTTGTAGATTTATTTGCAGGTTAGTGTGCACACTACAGAAATATGATGCAGTGTCAGCCATTCATGCTAAGTGTCACACACTTTCCACAGAACAGGAATAAAAGGCAATAAACGCTTAGAAAAGCTGAGACCTCATTAAGAAACAGAGCCAAAATAATGTGTGGAATAGTATGGTTACTGTTGTAAAATAAGAAAATATTTGTGTTCATATCTATCTGCATTGTCTGTATAAAGTGCTTAAAAGACAGCATTATCATTTGTATGCAGCTAAAAAACTCTTATGACTGCCAAATACTTAAGCAATAACCGATGACATGGTGAGGTATATTGAAAATGTACCCACTGTTGGCATGGTTTAATCACGAGGGTGAAGACCAAGTGATTAAATAAAGCCAACCATGGGTAAATTTCAATATACCACAACCACGGAGTTGGTTATTGCTATTATACAGTGACATTATTTAAGAAAAAAAATGCTTACTTTTCTTAAACAGTGTCTTTGTATAACGGCGCATTACTGTTCTTCCACAGCTGGTGGTATACTGCTGCCTTGTTTTGATGTACTGCACAAGCGTATGGGACTTGCATTTCCATGCATAACCAGTGCATCAATGCTTTGAAAAGGAATCAAGGGAGAAAAGAAAGTCTCCGTTGCTTCGTTTTTGTTTTCTTTTCTTTTTTTTTTATTATTAAAAAAAAAAGTTTGGGCTACTTTAGGGGTAGGAGAGAGAGAGAGAAAGAGAGAGAGAGAGAATGGAGGAAATACAAAGTAAATCAGGTACGTGTCTTTAGTTTTAAATAGCATACTTGATTTTCTTTGTATTTCCTCCATGCTGCCTCTTGGGTATGTCCGGACAACAGACTATAGGTTTTGTTTAAATTTTTGTTGAAAAAAAAAAAAAAAACTTTTGGAATATACGAATGGAAAGAAGTCTGGATGACCGGACCTTTTTCCGTTGGAATATTCCAGTATTTACAACATGCACTCTGGTTGAGCTGGCCAATCAGTGTGCATGTTTTTGAATACTAATGGCCAGTCATTGTATAATATGTGTTTTAGTACTAGCTACAAGCTATCAATTCTTGCTAATAAAACTAAAATAATTAAGCTTCATATTGTATATATCTAATACATTATTAACAAATGCAGCTTCCTTCTCTTCTCTTGGTGTTTCATTAGCACCACAGATATTCAAAACAACTATTTCACAACTAATTTAAGGACTGGAATGAATTTCAGGCAAGGAGCAAGCAACACCAGGAATAGATAACCAGGATTTATTGGGAACCTTAGCGCTTTTGTCAGATTATATCCACATACTTCTTCAGAGGTAATAAAACAACAACAACTTTACCATTTAAATATCCCTCCAAAAACAGTCATGTGACACAATTAATTAACTCAACAATTAATTAAAGGAAAATCACCTAAAAATATATATGTGTATATATATATATATATATATATATATATATATATATATATATATAAAACATACTAAATGAAGCAATTAATAAAAATGTTCCCCTACAGTTTAAATATTTACACATAATAAGAGTGAAGTTTTAAAACACTACTGATGGAAACACATTCATTCAGTCCAGGATAGACACAAGCATTTAGATTTAATTGCCATCTGAGTTCTTGAAGTTCTAAAAAATCTTTCCAAGGTCCAAACCTCACATTCCTAACCACGTGGTCAATTCCAATAAAACCAAATTCATGACTAGGGTTCTCACCAACATGCTTTGATAAAGCATTCTTATGGTTTCCCTTCCTGATGTCTAAGATGTGCTCATATATATGCTCTTTGAGTTTTCTTTATGTCTTCCTGATGTAAAAACAACTACAAAATTGACATAGGGCAAGATACACTATGCCCTCAGTGTTACAATTACAAAAAAAGGGAACTTGAATACAAATCCAATTTACATACACCTTATCCAGTTAAATAAGGTATTTGCAGTAGCTGCACAAACCACACATTTCACAAAAGGAAATGACATAAGCAAGACCTGCTTAATGAATGAATTATTCATGAAGTTATCTGTTTAAGAAGGACTTGATTTTATTTCATTCATATGGTCTGATGAAGCCTTAACGGTGAAAGTGCTTACCAAATCTTATATTAAAAGTGTTTGTTCTATGTTACGTTGTGCCGGCCACGTTGTATTTGTCTTAGAAGAATTTTTTACTTTACCGTGGTTTGTTCCAGTGGATGATCCAACAGTTACAACAACATTGATCAACCTTGTTTAAATATACCCTAAATTCAAAATCACACAATTTTTCAAAAATGAGCAAAAGTAAAGCCAACAGGAGGTTGAACACACTACTCTTTTTTTAAGCTGTCATAGGAATTAATCAAAAAATTCTCTCTAAATAACAGTTTAAAATTGACTTTACGTAAAAATAATTTCAAGTCAACAATAAGATGCTGAATTTTTGTGTGAGTAGTAGGAACATAATTGAACCCTTTACATAGTAAGTCTGCCATAGCCTGATCAAATCTTTCACTAGAATAATTATAAATAACAAAATCACCTTTTGAATTTGTGATGGTTTTCAAAGAACAAACACAGAAAAAAGACATGTCTGGTCCCTCATTCACATTATCAAGCAGGAGGGCTAGTTCCGATTTCTGTTCCTCCACTGTTGTCGTGAATAACCGCCACTCCAGTTGCTCTCCCTCCTCATCGCCGTTTGATTGTAATTCTGGCAGTTGCGAATTCTCTCTGAATGTCGGAGAGGGTTGGGGTCTAAAGGGGCCTGCCCAGTCTGTACTGTGTCATCATCCACCTGCTCTGTATCCAAAGAGACTGCATTGGTATGTACCAAATGAGTAGGGGGGGTTAGGATAAGCTATACCATCACTGTATTCCCTATGATCACGTTAAAACTTTTTTGCTTTTCTCACTTGAATGTCTGTAATAGTTCTGTCAATGGTGGAAAAAAATATTATTGTAACTGTCCTGAACCTGTTCAAACAATAAATCATTCTGGATAGTTTTCTCCAAATCACTGGCTTCCTGCATCAAATGGTCTATTGTCCCTTTATTGTGCTAATAAGAACCTCCAACAGTTCGCATCCTTGCCAATCGAACAAGTCAATCAATTCTTTATGCAAGGGAGAATTAATATGTAAGCCATTAGGAAATTTCCAATGAAGGAGACCCCTTGGTACTTTCCGTACTCTAATAGACTCAATAAAATAACAGCTCTCCACCTGTAGTTTTCTTATTTTAAGCAACTTGTCTTTTAACAAATCCATAGACTCATTCATGGTATAATTAGTCCTAGCAGCATCTTTATGAAAAACAATACCTTGCTGAAATCAGGCTGATAGATTGAAAGGTTGTTCATTTGGCCTCGGTCTCAATCTTTCAGGAATCGCTGTGAAATCATGACCAGTCCAGTTCGCATTTACTCCATGAGTGTTGTTAGAATCAACACATTGAGCCTGACCTGGAGGGATGGAAGAGTTTTGAGAATCCACACACATTGCCAAACCCGAAACCTGCTGGGTTAATTGCTGAACCAATTGAGTTAACAGCCCAACCTGTGTAGTCAGGGCATCTAGTCCATCCATGCCCGATGTGCCGGCCCCAATTCCTGTGTCAGGGGTACCATTAGACATCTCCACAAACCACAATGAAGGCAAGGAGCAAGCAACACCAGGAATAGATAACCAGAATTTATTGGAAACCTTAGCGCTTTCATCAGATTATATCCACAGACTTCTTCAGAGGTAATAAAACAACAACTTTACCATTTAAATATACCTCCAAAAACAGTCATGTGACACAATTAACTCAACAATTAATTAAAGGAAAATCCACCTAAAAAAAAAAGTATATATATATATATATATATATATATATATATATATATATATATATATATATATCTGTGTGCATATATATATATATATATCTGTGTGCATATATATATATATATATATATATATATATATATATATATATATATATATATACACGCACACATATAAAACATACTAAATGAAGCAATTAATAAAAATGTTCCCCTACAGTTTAAATATTTGCACATAATAATACTCCACTCTTATTATCCAAGCAGAACACCTCTAGACACTGCTACACAGCTTGATACCTACTTTGTAGATGGCATAGCATCTATTACAGAACAATTTAGTCATAGTACTGTCGATCACAAACAACAATGAACTATTATCCATAGCTGGCCTTAGGCATAGGCCACCTAGGCAGACGCATAGGGTGCCACTCTAGCAGGGGCGCATTTCCAGTAATCTGAATGATGTAGGTAGACCAGGATGGGGGCACCCAGTGGTGTGCGGGTGGTGTGGTGCCCTTTTACCTAAGTTACCAGTTGACCAAAGTTTGGCCCTGCTGTTACTTCCTCATTTACTCTTCAACCAGTATCTACAGCCTATATAAAAACTAAAAATCTGCTCTGCCTCTGCAGATAATCTACCCAGTGAATTCCTTAAAGTAACAGCAAGTAGCACATGTTACCACATATTCATACTCATAAATAGATCCATACAGGAAAACTATGTCCCCAAAAATCTGGAAACAAAATCACATATCTTTCCTGTCCGTAACACGGTACTTTTATAGACATCATTAATTTCAGAACAATTGCTATCCTATCCCCCTCCTCTCTAAACTCAACCAAGTAAAACTTCTAACTTAAATCCTGCATAGTTTTCGACCCTTCCATAGCACAAATGCATAGCTCTTACAGCTTTCACAAATACAGTGAACAAAGCGAGAGATAGCAGTCAACATGCCTCTACCATATTCCTTGACCTATCAAAGGTCTTTGATACTGTTAGCCATACTAAACTACAAGAGAAAATGTCAGCCTTAGGTCTAACACCAAACACCCTAAACTGGTTCACTGGTTCAAGAGTTATCCCACAGAAAGATGCCAATCAGTAAAATGGCAATCATTGCTTTCACCTCTTCTCCCAGTCAATATTGGCATCTCCTAAGGATCAGTCCTTGGTCTTTGCGTCTTTAATATCATTACAAATTCTCTTCACACTTGTACACAACATGCCTCTCTCATACAGTACGCTGATGGCTCAAGGTTTATATGTACTTCCAACAACCATACCCACCTCATCCAAATTAAACAAAAAAAATCACTCACTGCATATGAAAAATCGCAACAAAACTCCCAACTCCTTCTTCACCCAAAGAAAACCAGACTTTTACTTTTCTATCCTAAATCTCTGTCTCATGAAAAACACAACTTTAAAATATACTCCCTCAATAATACCACTGTAGAAGTGATAACCAATACAAAACTATTAGGCATGACCACAGACGACAACCTTAAATTTGATTTACACAGACAAAAAGCCATCAGAAAAACATCAAAACTAGGCTTACTCTACAGAGCTAGAAACTTCCTCACCTCCACATCCCAGTACACCCTTGCAAATAGTTGTCTTCTTGCCTTTTCTTTATGGAGCCCCCATCTTCACTAATCTTCAAATCTCACTCACTCAAAAACTTGAACAATGTTGCAATAAAGTGGCCAGATTTTTATCAAATTTTCACTGCCATACCCACCACTGCACTGCACTGAAAACATTTAAATGACTAGATCTACACAACTACCTAAAATATATTCAGCTAATCACCACACATAAAATAATTCATTATCCAGCCATCTGCCCAGCCTTAAATTATGTACTACAAAACACTCCCCTAAACAGCCTTGTGATCAGACAACCAAGTTCACCTGACTGTTCATAAACCAACTAAATCAGCAAAGTATTCTCTGTATTCTCACTCCATAGCTAAAATATGGAACACTATGCCCCCATCTATAAGGACAGACAGAGTCTATATTAGAACATCGAATTTTCAAAATTTCGAATGTTCTAATATATCAAAGCAAAAGAAAATCGAATTTTTTCCTAGGGAAAGAATTTGGTTGTCCGTTTCTGTTGCTTTGGTATTTTCAGCACAGTGGTGGAAAGTTATGGGTCGGATTCAGGTAAGTGTGTGATTGAGTGCAGGTTAGGTTAGTTAGGGTTAGGGTGTGGGTTAGGTATGTGTGCGATTGTTTGGACGTGAGGGTTAGGGCGGGTTAGGTGAGTTAGGGTTAGGGCGCGGGTTAGGTATGTGTGCGATTGTGTGGATGTGAGGGTTAGGGTGGGTTAGGTGAGTTAGGGTTAGGGCATGGGTCAGGTAAGTGTGCAATTGTGTGGACGTGAGGGTTAGGGCAGTGTAGGTGAGTTAGGGTTAGGGTGCGGGTGAGGTGAGTGTGTGATAGTGATGGGCCTTAGGGTTAGGGTTTGGGTTAAGGTAAGTGGATAGATAGTGGTGTATGTATAGTTTAGTGTAGGGTTAGGTGCAAGATTTTAGGTGTATGTGTGTGGATTGCTGTTTGTTTGGAGTGGTTGTGTTGTGTGCATGTGTTTTGGAACAGCAAATTTTTCCCTAGGAAAAAATTTGCTATTCTGTATGTTCGATGTTTTCAGCTTTCGCTGAATAGGGGTCGATATTATAACATTCGAAGTTTTGAAACTTTGATGTTCTAATATAGACCTGACAGACACATCCCTCAAATTCTTCACACACCCTGTAAAAACTGTCTAAAAATCAATGGCTCTGCTCATGTTCTACAAAAGATTAATCAAATAGCTCCTTAATTTGTAACTGAAATACCATTACCCTCCATCTTTCTACTACATTTTATACAATTGATAATTTATTACCTCTTTTACCTATACTATACACTACTATTATCACTATACAGTCCCCTAACTTTTTTCTTCCTTTTGTTTTCCCCTATCCATACCCCACACTACTAATGAACACATACGTTTCTATCCCCTAGTTTCCCTCTCCTGTAATTCCTCTCCTCTCCCAACCCTATACTATAGGATATGTATACTAAGTACATTATAATAAACAAAAATTATTTAACTATCAAGCAGAATCATACTGATCTGAATCAAATAATTGTAAAGACCACTTGTCTCACATATAGTATCCTTAGTAATATCTAATGTCTGTAATTAATGTGCAAGTATGTTTCATCTGATATGTGTAAAAATGATGTGCTAGCCATTATTGTATAGTCTCTCTTGTATGTGAAAACAGTCATTGTTGCTCTGTAATAAGCTAATGTAATATGCTAATTGTCTCTGGGGCTTTTCTCCCTGGGTCTCAACTGAGAATGGCAACCACCCATTCGGGCATTCCAGGTAAACAAATGTCAAATAAATAAATGAAATAATAAATAAATAAGCTGTCACAGCTCATCAGTACTACATTTAAGAGAGTTTTCTAAAGGGATTTGTATATTTGGGTTCTAGCTGTCACCAAGGGTGGACATCTTCACTTTGAAAAGTAATATTCTTGTTACACTGCTCTTGATAGATCAAATGTGTTGTTATAAGTACTTGCATTCATAACAAAATACAGTGTACTCTTTATGAAATTAAAGTCACAGGCACTGAAATATATGCAGTCATTTTCCTTATCCAAAGACACTACAGAAAGAAAAAAATCAGTAGCCAGATTAAGTTTAATACTTGTTTAATCAATAAACCATATACATGCAGATTAAAAAAGATAGATGTGTAGATTAAAAGAACAATCACAGAGTACAGAAAATTTTGTGGATTTTAAAAAGCTACTCTATTAAAGCTGGTTGACTAAACACAAATGCCATGTTGGACATCTTCAATAACCAAAATTTCCTCACACTATACTGGTTTCTAAGTTACTAAAGGAGTATAGCAGTTTTATACTGCACATAATATTTAAATTAACACAAATACTTAGATCTACTGTCCAGCTATGAAACAGTGAATAAATGTATCTTGGATTCTGCCATATAGTTTGCTACCGGCATCTGAGCTGGGGTGTAGCCAGAAATTTCACTTTTGTACTCAGACCTTATATTGCTCCCAACGAACTACCTGATATTTATAAACTGGACACAGATCTTCAAATCTCATCCACTATGTACTCATGACATGAACACAACATTTCAGTTGTTACCTCCATAGCTATAAATGTCTGCTTTCAGAAGAACAGCCCTGTTAATAAGTAAGTACAAAGTTATATTGCTCATTAGATAAAACAGTTTAGATGGCAGTATATCTTATTTTTACCTGGTGGCTGTTTGACCATTTCTTGTAAAGTGTTTCGAAATTGATCTGTACTGCATCATCATAGAATCATAGGAGGTTACTCAGCTAACAGACCTAGAGCCTTTTACAGCCTGGCAATTCATGCCCCAAATTTCCCAATTATTAATGCCCATAGGCTAAAATGGTTTTGGTACATGCCTGTGACTTAGGGCATCTACAGACTGACCCTCTTCATAGGGGCTACAGGTAACAAGCAAGGGGGTGAATTTGCAATATTATATGCATAAACATAAAGAAGTTTCTCAAAACATCTGTAGTTGCATGCAGCAGAGACAAAATAAGTAGCCCTGCAGGCAATATCAACTGCATTAGTAGATTTCTGGCCATATCTGAGTGGAAGTGGCAAAAATATGAGCTTTAGGGTTATATGCTGTGTGGTCAGTACATAAGTAATCTGCATATGACATGGGCTTAATAGCCAGAATAAATTAAGTCAGTGTAGATGCATTTGTTAAAATTGGCCTGGTGAGTTGTGAAACAGTAAAGATTAAGATAAAAGCTGATGCTGTTCCATATTCCTTTACCACACCCAGAATGGTGCCATTTCCTTTTCTGTCTAAAGTAGAGGCAGGGCACAACTGAATGCAAAGCCTTGTCATTACATTATTAAAACCTCAACTGAACTCACCAAGTGGTGTGGTCCCATGGCCCTTGTAATTAACAGACTGTGTACAAATTGTGTTGATTTAAAATATCTCAGTTGCACAGATGTTCACCTACATTAGAAGACATAGCACCAAAGCCTGATAGTGCTAAAGTGTTTTTCCATGTTTGATACATCCAATGGCTTGGGGTAAATATCTTTAGATAATAAAAGTGAAAAACTGACAGCTATCTTTATTCTAGTGGAAAGGTTCTGTTTTAAAAGGCTGCTGTTTGCTATAAACACCTGAAATATCTCATTATACATTATTTATTTACTAAACAGGCTAGCTTTTATTCTTGTTATGTATGACATCCTGTTTTTGGTCCATATTAACATAAATAAATGCATAAATAAATAAATGAATTAATAAAAATGAAAATAATAATAATAATAAAACATTTAATTTTAGGTTAGAGGCAGTGCTGCATAATATTAAAAATTAAAATTTTAGTTTAAATCTAAACCAAGACAAATGCTGTTTTAGTATAACAGAGCTCCAGTATTTTTGGTCATAAAATTAGTGATAGTGGAATCAAACCAGATGCAATCAGGGCAAAGCAATAACTGGCTTACAAAATCCACATTGCATCTTGTGTAACTCAGTTAAGGCAAACCCTACCCATGATTAACTATGTGGACAAGTTGGTAGCAGACCTTTTGACAACACTCTATCCTTTAACAGACCTGTTAAAGAAAATGTGCCACTGTCCTGCAGACATCCGCAAGCTTAAAAAATGTGCAAGGTAAAAGAATTGCTAACAATAGCTCCATTATCAACATACTTCATTCCTTCCTATGCAGCTCTTTTGAGTGTGTACCTTGAACTCCCAGTAAGTGTGGCTTCAGCCTTTAAAAAATGAAGTTATCACCTTACAGTTCAAATAAATATTCATATCTCTGAAACCATATGTGTTACTAGAAAGCTATAAATAGCAAACTTTTCAGGATAAAGTAATCTTTATATTGATGACATTCATTCATCAATGCTTTAAACTGAATTTTGTAAGTCAAAATAAAGTCAGTGAATATTTATTTAGTATTTTTATAAGCAGCTTATGATATCTCAGTAACTGTTCAAGCAAGGCACATACTGCCAGCAGGATTTTCTTCATACAGCTGTGAGCTTTCATATGAGGCTATGCAGTTCTTTCTGCATTATCTGAATGTTGAAATATTTAGAGAAATGTGAAAATTATTACAATACAAATAAACAGTATACAAATACTATTTAATATCTCTTTAGCTGCATTAGACAAAAGGAGGTGCACTCGGCTGTAATGAGATACTGCGATGCCACTAAACTGATGATAGTGAACACAGATACTAGTAGGTCTGACCTACTACCCAAATCTATTGACGAGTGATATCGTTGCCTGTTGTATTAGAATGATAACTAATGCTGAAAAGCGATATTGACAATTTGAAAAAAAAATGCCTTGCAAATGGGTTGGCATGTGAAAAATTTTCCAGATACCAATTAGGGCAGAATAGTTTCCGGCTCCAGACTGACCACAAACTGTTAGTTCAACTAACCAATTCCTAAGACTACTACAAAGTTCCGCCAAGGTGATGAAGACTTTAATGAAACAAAGAGGGTATAATGCCAGAGTAATCCATGCATGCATCTAGAAAACTGCTAGTTGTTGCACATGCGTCATCCAGAAATCCTACACATGACTAATAGTTATCTGATAATGAGACACGTGTTATCCAGAAATCCTACACATGACCAGCAGCTATCTGATAATGAGACACATGCATTACCCAGAAATCCTACACATGACCAGCAGTTATCTGATAATGAGACATGTGTTATCCAGAAATCCTACACATGACCAGCAGTTATCTGATAATGAGACACGTGTTATCCAGAAATCCCACACATGACCAGCAGTTATCTCATAATGAGACACGCGTTATCCAGAAATCCTACACATGACCAGTAGTTATCTGATAATGAGACACATGCGTTATCCAGAAATCCTATGCATGACCAGCAGTTATCTGATAATGACACAGATGTGTTATCCAGAAATCCTACACATGACCAGCAGTTATCTGATAATGAGCCACGAGTTATCCCGAAATCCTACACATGACCAGCAGTTATCTGATAATGAGACACATGTTATCCAGAAATCCTACACATGACCAGCAGTTATCTCATAATGAGACCCATGCATTATCCAGAAATCCTACACATGACCGGCAGTTATCTGATGGGACACATGCGTTACCCAGAAATCCTACACATGACCAGCAGTTATCTGATAATGAGACACATGCATTATCCAGACATCCTACACATGACCAGCAGTTATCTCATAATGAGAATGACTTTGCTCTCTAGGTCCAGAGCATATTGATAACTAGACCAGTCACTAGTAAAAGACTAGACATCCTTAAACAACCTATGCAAAACATTTGGGAATTGCAATCTGTTACCCAACATGAGTGCAGTGGATGGCCAAATCAGTGCACACAACCAAACAAGGCATGTATAATTAACAGGGTGTGATGGCTTATTGGTATATAAAGGCAGAATCATCAAACTCTCACATCAACAAGCAAAAGTGCTGCATTAAATACACAAAGTTCATCAAGGTCTCAAAAAAGTAAAAAAAAAGCCAAAATAGTGCAGCGGCCAAAGGTTAACCAAGCCATTTTAAATTTAGTGTCAAAATATCAGTTCTATGGTGTATATAAGCCATAAAAGAGGTCAGCTCCTTTTGTCAACACTGTTACCACAAGGAACATGGTGAACTTAAAAGAGTTTGAAGGCAAAAAGTAACTTACTGTTGTAGGTTATTACTCTTATGAAATATAAATAACCTATGTATCAACCATGACTAGCCAACAAATTATAACCAGATTTAAAACAAGATTTTCAAGTTATGGCTAACCTATAGAACTGGTTATGGACAATGATAGAAAGTTTATGTCAGGCTATGATTTAACTTGTACTATGCCAAGACCTCACTATCCAAAAGATGAAGCATACAGTATAAACAAACCTAAGGATACTATGGTAATCAGATTATTACAACTCTCAAGTTATACCCAGCTACTCCACATAGTGATGTTAGCCCTTAACAGATAATGTTTGTTGACAAATATAAACTGACCTGCCAATATTAGAATCAAAACTTGAGCCGAAAGTTATTCTATATAATACAGTCAAACAAAATTACCATAAAGCCAAACTATGAAATCACATTCCAACATATTACAAATGAAAATTGGTACCATAATTCATCAAAATAGAAGACATATCCAGTTGGTTTCTGATAAGTGTTAACCTGAATGCAGTGTTCTAAAATAATTGATTTCTTTTTTATTTATTTATTTTTCATTTGTTGACCGGGAATGTCTGACTGCCCGGGGAGAAAAGCTCCAGTTTTTACAGTTAATATTATTATTTTATGCAATAGTATAAGAAGTAATGGTACATGACAAAAAACTATATAGCAGCAAAAGTACTTAGTTAAACAATATTTTTACAAGTTATGCAGGATCCATATCAAAAACCATAAAAAATTTAAACCATTTTTTTATTTTATTTTGCAGTTAAAAGTATAGGATAGTAGTGGGGATCAAAGTAACAGGTGAAGTTGGTATGCATTAGTGTTTTCACAGAGGGTTGAAGCAATGGCAGATCTATTGTCCTTTAAAATATTCTTTTAAGGTTAGTTCAAATTGTTTGAGATGGGTGACTGTTCAACTTTCTAGGGGGAGTCTGTTGCACGCAATAGAGGGGTGGTAGCTATATAAGCTGCACCCTGCTTTAGACTTGGGCTTATAGATACTTAATAAATCTTGGGAAGAGCTGCGTAGGTTTCTTGTGGGAGCATAATGGGAGATGACAGAGTGTAAGGCTGGACAATAAGAAGGCTGGTAGAGAGCAGAGTGTATGGTTTGGAGCTGAGAAAGGAGGAGGAGGTGAGAGAGTTCAAGCCAGTACAAGCACTTTAGGGAGAGACAGTGGCGGGATTTATAGGATTGTTGAGTAGCAAATCTAACTATTTTGTGGTAAGTAAACTCTAGTACTGTGAGAAGAGAGGAGTTTAGGTTAGTGAGGATCTGTGAGCAGTAAGTTAAGCAGGGAAGAAGATAAGCATGAGAAAGAGCAATTCTGGCTTCTTGTGTGAGAATTTGTTTTGTTTCTGTATGAAAAACCTAGTTTGTGCTGAGTTTTACTAATACAATTACTTATGTGAAGATCATAGGTTAATAGGTTCATATGTTGGTACTAGGCTATTGGCCTTAGGGCCTATACAAGCCTAGCCATAACAATTCCATGGCTATTTCTTCCCACAGTATTTACTTCCCTGGACCCCTGTCTAGCAGGGTGACTGACATGATCCCCGGGGTGAATTTCCTATCTCCCATCCAATCATCAAGGTTCCTTTTGAAGAGGGCCAAAGAGGTGTTCTGCTTGACATGTATGGGCAATCTGTTCCAGAGTCTGGGGAGTCTCTGGGTCAGGAACCTATCCCTCCAGCATGTTTTGTTCATTGTGATGACAAGGTTTAGATCCCTGGAGCATGTATCTCTTAGGGATTGGGATTTCTTTAAGTGTAGCATATCCAACAGCTCTGGATTTGACATGGCCTTGTATGTTAAGAAGAGATCACCTCTGAGTAGATGATATGCAACAGAGTATAGGTGGATTTTTTTTAGATGGTCAGCATAGGGCATCTGCTTTAAGCCTGTGATTCTTTTAGTGAGGTATTTCTGTGGCCTTTCCAGTTGTTGCAGATGTCTTGACAGGTACATACCAAATGGGGCATTGTATTCTATAATGGGTCTAATGAGGGATGAGTATAGTGGGACAATGACCTCCTTTTTTCTGGATGAAAAGCCCTTAGTGATGAGGTGTGCCACATAGAAGGATTTCCTGACTGTTGTGGCGATGTGGTTTTCGAAGATGAGACCACTGTCCACCTGTCACCCTAAGTATCTTATCACACTTTCGGTGTTTAGTGTACTGTCACCTATGAGGTAATTCAGTTAAATGTTTTTTTCCCAAAGGGGATAACTATATATTTCTTGACATTGTGCTTGAACCCACAGCTCTGGCACCAAGCATATGTTTCTATAAGGTCCTTTTGTAGAATATCCACATCATTTGGGGATTCAATAATGGCTCCCAGTTTGCAGTCATCTGTGAACTTTGTTAGCCAGAGTCCCTTAGTGTTGGCCTGTACTTCAGAGAAGTAGATGCCAAACAAGAGCAGTCCCAGGACTGAACCCTGAGGTACTCCACTTTCACTTGTCTGGAGTTGGATTTGGAGTCGGCTACTTTTACAGTGTGGATTCTGTCAGTAAGCCAGTTGGCAACCCATCGAGTGGCATAGGGATTAATGCCCAGCTTAGTAAGTTTATCTATGATTCCAGAGTGGGGGATGGTGTTTAAGGCCTTGGCGAGGTCCAGATAGGCTGTGTGGACCACCTTACCCCTTGTCCATGGCTCTGGAGACTGATTCAAAGAAATCAATCAGGTTCAGGAGACAAGATCGGCCCTTCATGAACCCAAACTGTGTGGGGTCCAGTGTTTGAAGGTTGCCAATGTCTTTGTTTATAAGTTCCATGATAATACGTTCCATGGCCTTGCAGATCAGGCTCGTCAGACTGATGGGGGGAGTAGTTCCTGGGATCCAAGGTAGATGCCCCCTTGTTGAGTGAGATAAGTGTAGCTGTACGCCACTCAGTGGACACGAAGCCTGAGGTGAGGCTATGATTAAATATGACACCTAGGTGAGGTGCCAGTTCATTTTGTAGTTCATGTAGTACACAGCCCAGGATGTCGTCTGGTCACATGGATGCTGTATTCTTAGCTTTAGAGAGTGTGTTTTTTATCTGTGTGGCCATTATTACCAGGATTTGGCAAACTTTCAGTATTGAGATGGGCCCTTTAGGGGGTGAGAAGGGGGTGAAGGTTGCACTGAATCGATCTGCCAGGATATTGGCAATATCCTTGAGATCAGTATATTTAATGCCATTCTGTTGTAGCTCAGACCAGATCTGAGCATTGTCATTTAGATTCTTGACATAGCTATAGAATGCCTTGTGGTTGTCTTTGGAATCTTTGCAATTTTATTTTCATAACTAGCTTTGGAGGATTTTATGAGGGATCTCAGTTTCTTACTGAGACTAGTAAGGGAGATTTTTGCATACTGGGATTTTCCTGTTTTCTGCAACAGTTTCTTCCTTTTTTGTAAAGTTTGTTTATGGCAAGGGACCAGCAGATCGGCTTCCATGGCACGATTCATGCATGAGTGGATGTGCTCATAAAGTGCCTTAGTGGAGGATTCAGCAGTCAAACTTACAGTTCCCGTCTGCATGGGCACGTCTGACTTGAGTAGCATGAAGTTGGCTTTGGAGAAGTTTTTTACAGAGGTTTCCTTTCTGGGGGGTGGGGGTGGGATGTGGATGTCAATGGTGATTAGCTTATGGTCAGACCTGACCAACGAGGGGGTGACCATAGGTGTGGAGCATCGATTTCCCACGTTGGTAATAACCAAGTCTAGGATATTGGAGGCCCTGGTGGGACTATGGATTAATTGATCCAGGGTGTTGGAATGTATGAATTCCAAGAACCATTGAGCAAAGGTGTTGGTATATGATTAGTTTTCCCATTTAATGGCAGGGTAGTTGAAATCACCTAGTATTAGGGTGTTTGGTTGTATCTTAATATTTTCCAGTATGTTTATAAAGGTGTAGTGAGAATCTTGGGGCATGGTGGTGGATCTGTAGCAAGCTACAATTTGGATTGCTGTCTTACTGAGTGTTAATTGCACCTGGAGAATTTCAGATGCATTGTGTTGGGGCAACTAGCTTGGTGGTGTGAATATCCTTGGTGAATATGGACACTCCTCCACCTTTAGTGTTTCGGTCCTGGTTTGGTGGCCGAAAAGTGTGGTAAGAGTTGTAGCCTGGTATTGCAGGGGTGCTCTATGGAGCCTTGAACCTGGTCTCAGTTACCACACAGATATCAATGTGCTCCATTTTTAGGAGTGCCTCGAGAGAGTGCATTTTGAGGTTTAGACTTCTAGCATTGAGTAGCATTACCTTCAGATTTTGCATGCTTGTATCTGTTACTTTGGTGGTTTTGTCCTTTGAACCTTGCCTAAAAAAGGCACTATAGGGATGGCAAGAGCTTTAGCCAGTAACCTGAATCCCAGGAGTGACAGGTGCAGACCATCTCTGGCAAAGCATCGTGGTCTGTCGATCATGTTGTCCCAGACAAACAGATACTGGATCCCTTCTGAGTGACACCAGAGGCTTAGTCAATTGTTGAAGTCAATCATTTTGTCCTTATACTGTGGTATCATTCTAGGTGAAAGCAAGATGCTCCTCAGGGCTAGGGTCATACCTGCCTGGTCCACATGATCTGAGAGCTCTTCCATGTCTCTTTTCATGTAGTCCAGGGAGGTACGTCTCAAGTCATTCACTCCAACATGGACAATGACAGAGTTGTATTTGTACTTGTTGTGGAGTGACTTTAGTACATGTGTTATGTGGCAGATCCTGACACCAGACAGGCAGCTGACTGTAATTTTCTCCTTGTTCAGCCTGGTGAGCGGGACATCAGTGTTCCTGACTATAGAGTTGCCTATGACTAAAGTGTTGGGTACGTTGTCTTGCCACAGGGGCTGTTGTTGGGTGGCACACTGGTGTTGTGAGCTATTTGACACTTTGGTTGTGATTGGTGTTTGTTTGCATTTCAGCTTCGGAGGTCCTTGTTGCTTGGGCAGGTTAATGTTAAGGACCTCCACATATGTGGGTTCAGTGTTGCTATGTGTGGGTGTTGGTGGTATGGGTTTAGAAGGGCTATGTTTTGCTTGAGGTGGAATGCAGGTGTTAACCTTCTCTTCTTGACTGTCTAGCACAATCTTGGCCAGAGAGAGCTTTGCTTCCTGTTTGGCTATGTAAATGCATCTCTCACAGGCTGTAGTGTTGGGTGGTAGGAGGAGAGGGTTGTCTAGCACAATCTTGGCCAGAGAGAGCTTTGCTTCCAGTTTGGCTATGTAAATGCATCTCTCACAGGCTGTAGTGTTGGGTGGTAGGAGGATCAAATTTTAATTGATCATCAGTTGTTGCAACAAGGAGTTTTGTGCTAGACTCTACTTCTATAGGGGTGTTGTTACGGGAAAGGATAGAAAGGAGGACCTCATGTGATTGAGTGTTTTGGGGAGTAAGATTAGGAGTTTTGTTTTTTTTTGGGGGGGGGGGTGAGAATAAGTTGATTGTTGGAGAGCCATGTTTTCACTGAATTAAAGGAAGACTGGGTAATGGATAAGAGTTCAGAGGGTGAGTTAGCTATTGTTATCACTGTTTAGTCATCTGCATATTGGATAATAGATGAGTGTGGGCAGGAGGTATGGAGTAAGTTGGTGAAAATGTTAAAAAGTAATGGCCCTAGGATGGATCCCTGAGGGACTCCCATTAACCATGAACCAATTAAATCAAGCCTGTTTTGAGAATAACAAATATCTAGTAAATCTGTACTTGTAGTGACAATAAGATACTTGACACAATCAGTTTAGATAAGGGTCAAGAATTGAGTTTACCTATTCGCAGTGACAGGATGTGTGCTTTTCAGGCAAAACAATTAAATGTGACTGTTCATGGTCCTGATCCAGGTGATGCTGTTCTGTCCAGTGAATGTAAAAAGTCTAATGGTTGCTGTAGTAGCCTCTCTCAAAATTGTCCTTCCACAGGTTCTAACTCTAGTTCCAGTTCACATTTGAGTGGTATTCAAGTAAGAACAGCAGTCAAGAAATACACAGTATTCCTTCCAAAGATGTGAGATTCATTTGAGCAGTTAAGTAATAACTAGCAATGCATTTCCAAGTATTTAATAAATTATAGTATTGCCCACAGTGTTGAAATTATAGTGCATCTTCTGTGCACCATCATACTTTAGAATTTCAGAAAGAGAGATCTTTGTCTTAAGGGCAAGATGTGATAATAAATAGATCAAAGCTGCTAGAGTGTTTGTATATATTTTGCAAATGTAAGATAGCTATTGCCATTGTAAGACTTATATATGGTGTTGCCCTTTTAAGACAGTACATACCGCATAATACATTGCATTTTTTTAAACTAGATTTGGTTGATCCAAGAAGCTTGAAATGTTAAGACTGTTCTGTTAACCTGCCATGTTGCTGAAAATAAAAGTTACCTGTTTGACAAAACTGATGGTGCATCCTGACATTTCAAAGACTACCAACAAACATTACAGGGAAACCATAGGTGCACACTCTGATCCTGTGCATCTGCAGTAGTTATCAAGGAAGTGGTCTTTATTTCTGGGGTTCATATTCACTACACTGGCTCATATATTCCAGCCTTCCTGTGTGGTGAATGTTTACCTAGTAGATCAAGGGAACATTAGTGGGCAGTAACTGTCACATATATAGGTAATTGTGAAGTATTAATTGAAGTCCATATATTTGTACTGATATGTCATATGACCCTAATTTTTAGGTAATTATTGCGTAATTATGACTCCTGCACTGATAGTCTATATACAGAGAATAGTAGAATAAATTAGTAAACAAACACCATTTCCCCTCCATTGATGTCTTTCATTCTTCTCTTCTACAACCCCTTTATTGTTACAAGCCTTCTGTTCTGTATACCCATCATTGTACTCCATGTCTTCCCTTCCCAGTTTCTGCCTCTCCTTGCTGTACTGTCCCTATTCTTATCCCTCCACTTAAATGTTTCCATTATTATGATGCATTCCATGATTTATTTACATGTTTGGAAATATCCAAGCTAGACAGACAGAGATAGAGACAAAAATCAAAAATGATGAGAGATGAGAGTTTTATGTTGAAATGTAACAGTTTAGATGTTTGTATTGCTAAAGTGGCAAACTCTATATACATGATACAAAAGTCTTGATAATAAACTTTGTATTGCAACATATGGAACAAATCATAATATAATAGTTACAGAGATGTGCTATTGTCACTAGCCTTCATACATTTAGGCTGCCCTGTACAGATATTCCTTGAACTGTCTACTCTTTTTACTATTTGAATATCCCTAAAAGACACAACACAGCACTATGACATTTATAGGAAAATGAAGTGGATCATACATTTCCATGGAAGAAGCATCCATGAAACAGTATAGGCTATGTGATGACCTACCACTGGACCAGTAATAAAGGACCCTCAATCCACACCACTGGCAGAAGTGGGGATGTACACTGGGAGGATGAGAGGTACACACACACAGTATTTCCAGATGCAGCTCTCTGCATCAAGTGCAATTTCCGGTAAGAGCACACAGAGACCACAGTCAGTCCAGGGCTGGTTTCTCACTCTTGCTCCAGATCCCCAGTAAAACTCCCCACTGTCACAGCTATAGAGCTGAGATCTCAGCTGAGTGATGAAGCCAAGACCTCCAGTACCCTCTCTGTCCAACCAGTGCTTTGTGTCCCTGCTCAAGTATCTGACACACACACACTCTTTGAGGTTTGATTTGCACACACACACACACACACACACACACACACACACACACACACACACAAACACACACACACACACACACATATCTGGGAAAGGCTGGTGCAGGTTTACTAGCTATGCCCCCTTCTGCCCAGACTATAAGGTAGTTTTCATTGCCATCAGTCACTCCTAGACAGCTACTATAAGGCCCTTAACAAAGGGTGTCCAATTTTACTGTGTAATATTAACACTAATACAAATGGTAGTTTGACCAAGAGCAAGACTTTTAGGAGCAGCCCACACTGTGTCACCAAATAAATATGCAATTGCTCTCCAAACTTAAATATCTCTACACAGATCATCCACAATGAAAGGTTTAAATATATTTAATAATAGATAATAAGAGAACAAGACAATACTAAATATATATTCACAGTGACAGAGTTCAAAACCACAGGAAATATTTAAAAGAACATTGCAGGACAGTCTTGCAGGACCGTCTCAAATAAAGAAAGAAAAATATCTAAACTAAGCTTCACTATATTCCTGACTGAATTTAAGAGAATTATACTATAACCTAAGAACTTACTACTAGTGCAAGACAGGTGTGGTAAATGGATCTTCTAGCTGTTGTCAGGTCAATGCTCTCTCTCACTAAGATACTTCTCAAATTAATATCTCAAATATTACTGCTGGGATAGCTAGCAGAATGACATCACTTTTTGTCATCTGACTCCTAGTTCCCAAGCCAAAACAACCATTGATGGCAGCTGGTAGCATTTAACATCTACCCTTAAAAATACATAGACTTCAAATCTTTGGCAGATGCTGGAAGTCATAAAACAGTTGCATTCCTTCATGCCTTCAAGACTAGTAATTAGTTCACCCTAAAAACAATACAGAAATCTCCCTAGTATGGACTATTCATCTCTGGCTGCATTGAAAACTGAAAGACACCATCTTTTATGACCTAGCCTATAAAGTAATTTAATTTCTAATATTTTCCTAAAGTTTGTTTGGCCCTCCAGTTTCCTCTGTTAACATATACATTTAAAAAGTTACAATAGTGCATGTACATTTCTGTTTTCTTCCAGTAGGGCACACTGCAGATACATTTTAAGCACAAACACTTTACAAAATACCTTTTCAACACACATGTCTGTACGAACCAGTTTGATATACATGAGACATACAGTTCTAATACAGTTATAACACAAGCATCTTATATAACTCATGCTGATATTCACAAATGACATATAATTATTTATAAAATCCCAGCAAGCTGTATGGGTGGTATCTAGTAATACCAAGGGTTTCTGAGTTAATGTCAGAACTCTTGGCGTACTACCTTTCTAAGCATGCTCTGACATATTTTGTGGTGAAATTATGCATCACAGATGTCTTAGAAGTCAAACGCTAATTACACAGATACTACAGATATTCCCCCAGATTCAGCAAGCTCTGCACGGCATACAGGAATAGTGCAGGAGCTGCTGGAGGCAATATGGCCACTGTGCGATCCAGGAGTAAGCTTCAGGGATGTCCACAAGTGCTCTTGCACTATTCCTGCATGGACACAGCTCCTGTATGTAAATTACCCCATTTGCAGGTGAAAACCATGCAGAGTGGAGGAGGGGCATTGACTACAACTCTGATCTGAGATATATAAGTATCCTGATTTTTTGGCGTATTTATACTGGTTATTACATCTAGCAATTTATATATAGCACTTTTTATTGCCTGCTGCATACTTTTTACTGCATGTTATTGCTATTAACTAATCAGCATAGATTTGTTTGCAGTTAAAAGCATTTTGTAGAGTCTCTCTGCTCCTTTATCTGTTTAAAAACTTTCATTTTGTGGCTCACTGCTGTCATAAAGATTTCTGTAATGTTAAGAGTGTAGGCTAATAGCTTTAGTATTGGTTCCCTCCCTCCCTCCCTCCCTGTTTGTGCCTTGTTGTTATACTTCTTGCCTTTGCAGTTGCCCGCCCTACTGTAAATTTGATCTGGGACACTCCTCCCAGTCTAGTGTCATTACCTCATTCTACCTAATACAGAGAGAGCATCTGAGAAAGCCTTCTGTTCCTCCTTACTCCCTTTCTTAAAATAAATAAATAAATAAATAAATTGCCTAAATCTGCTTGTGTTCTGACTGTGCTTCTCAAACATTTTGGAAATATAGAGTATATTTTAACGCATTTATTAAAACTGTATTTGCCTTAATAGTGCTACAACTCAAGTGCTCTAGGTTGCACTGCATCTGAATTGTTTAAGTGTGTTTTAGCTGCTTTTCTGTATATATATAGACTTCTCTGTATATGTAGACTAGCTGCTTATTGTACTGTATTACTGCCTCTTAAATCATTTTTCAGTTGTGCACTTGCCTTGCTTCATTTAAAAAGTTTTAAATTGCTAATTTTGTAGACTTTTAATTGTGTTTACTGTTTAGGACTACACACTCAAGTGCATTAGCCTTTTCTGTGTTTATTTACTGTATTATTGTATTGTTTAGCCTGTTTTAACAAAACAAATATGATCTTGTTTTCTCATTTCCCCTCCTTTCCTAGCCAGCATAGTCCAAATCCCAGGCTTTGCTTGTCTCAGGACTTTATTTTCTGTGTTCAGAGCTACCCAGACCTTGCTGTGGTAAAGGGAAGTCCTACTGCTACCAGTGGGCGTGGTGAGCATTGTGCTGCTTATCTAACACTAGAGGAGTGGTTTCCAGCTCTGAAATTACAATGTTATTAGCCCTTTTGGGCTGATTTCTATCCCTTTCAACTTTCTGGCTTAAAAACTCATGTGTTTGCACATGTTTTGCATTGTGCAGTACCGTGGGGCTACAGTTAAACTATTCCAGGTGCAGGAAAGTCTGCACTTCAAATTTTCCCTTAGAACTTGTTGGTTTCTCAGTAGTATCACTAAAATCGGAACCCCTGTGACTAGCACTTGCTCTAGAACCTGCTGGAAAGCACTAGGAAGCTTGAAACTGATACAAGCACTCATCTCTCCTTGTCAATAAGGAGAAATTAATCGTAGGCACCAAACAGCCTATAATTGCAAAGTACCTTGCAAAGGTAAAAGAAAACAGCTCTTGTACTTTACAAAAAAAGCACCTAAACAGGAATATCCAAGAGTCAGCTTCCGGAGATTTCTCCTGTCCACCTAGTGAATCTGGGCATACTGGGACAATGCGGCAACTGCCTCATGTACACAAGCAACCCTCTCCTCCTACCACCCAACACTACAACCTGCGAGAGATGCACTTACATAGCCATACTGGAAGCAAAGCTCTCTCCGGCCAAGATTGTGCTAGACAGTCAAGAGGAGAAGGTTAACACCTGCACTACACCTCAAGCAATGCATAGCCCTTCAAAACCCACACCATCAACACCCACACATAGCAACACTAAACCCACATATGCGGAGGCCCTTAACATTAACCTGCCCAAGCAACAAGAGCCTCCGAAGCTGAAACGCAAACAAACACCCGTCACAATCAAAGTGACACATAGCTCACAACACCAGTGTGCCACCCAACAACAGCCCCTAAGGCAAGACAATGTACGCAACACTTTAGTCATAGGTGACTCTATACTCAGGCACACTGATGTCCCACTCACCAGGCTGAACAAGAAGAAAATTACAGTCAGCTGCCTGTCAGGTGCCAGGATCCACCACATAACGCATGCACTCAAGTCACTCCACAACAAGTACAAATACAACTCTGTCATTGCCCATGTTGGAGTAAATAACTTGAGATGCACCTCCCTGGACTACATGAAAAGAGACATGTAAGAGCTCTCGGATCATGTGGCCCAGACAGGTATGACCCTAGCCCTGAGTAGAATCCTGTCTTTACTCAGAATGATACCGCAGTATAAGGACAAAATGATTGACTTCAACAATTGGCTAAGCTTCTGGTGTCATTCAAAGGGGATCCAGTATCTGTCTGCCTGGGAAGACATGATCGACAAACCATGATGCTTTGCCAGAGATGGTCTGCACCTGTCACCCGTGGGATTCAGGTTACTGGTTAAAGCTCTTGCCATCCCTATAGTGCCTTTTTTAGGCAAGGTTCAAAGGACAAAACCACCACTGTAACAGATACATGCATGCAAACTCTGAAGGTAATGCTACTCAATGCTAGAAGTCTAAACCTCGAAATGCACTCTCTCGAGGCACTCCTAAAAATGGAGAGCATCAATATCTGTGCAGTAACTGAGACCTGGTTTAAGGCTCCAGAGAGCATCCTTGCAATACCAGGCTACAACTCTTACCACACTTTTCGGCCAAAAATCCAAGACCGAAACACTAAAAGTGGAGGAGTGTCCATATCTACCAAGGATATTCACACCTCCAGGCTAGTTGTCCAACACAATGCATCTGAAATTCTCCAGGTACAACTAACACTAGGCAAGATTGCAATCCAAATTGTAGCTTGGTACAGATCCCCCACCATGCCCCAAGATTCTCACTACACCTTTCTAAACATACTGGAAAATATTAAGATACAACCAAACACCCTAATACTGGGTGATTTCAGCTGGCCTGCCATTAACTGGGAAAACTACTCAGGTACCAACACCTTTTCACAATGGTTCTTGGAATTCATAAATTCCAATGCCCTGGATCAACTAATCCATTGTCCCACCAGGGGCTGCAATATCCCAGACCTGGTCATTACCAAAATGGGAGATAGATGCTCCATACCAGTGGTCACCCCCTCATTGGTCAGGTCTGACCATAAGCAAATCGCCCTTGACATTTACATCCCACCCCCACCCCCCAGTAAGGAACCCTCAGTAAAAAACATCTCCAAAGCCAACTTCATGCTACTCAAGTCAGAAGTGACAAACTTAATGACACCCATGCAGACAGGATCTGAAA
Source organism: Protopterus annectens (assembly GCF_019279795.1). Lineage (NCBI taxonomy): Eukaryota > Metazoa > Chordata > Ceratodontiformes > Protopteridae > Protopterus > Protopterus annectens. The sequence continues at coordinate 1,320,890,552 of NC_056726.1, read as the reverse complement.
GTTCAACTGCTGAATCCTACACAAAGGCACTGTATGAGCACATCCACACGTGCATGAATTGTGCCATCCCAAATAGAACCAAGATGTTCTCCTCAAAAAAAAGAAGCCAATCTGGTGGTCCCCTGCAATAAACAAACTATACAACAGAAGGAAGAAACTGTTTCAGAAAAGTAGAAAATCCCATAATGCAAAAAACTCCCTTACCAACCTCAGTAAGAAGCTGAGATTCCTCATAAAATCCTCAAAAGCTAGTTACAAGAATAAAATTGCCAAATATTCCAAAGACAACCACAAGGCATTATATAGTTATGTCAAGAATCTAAATGGCAATGCTCAGATCTGCTCTGAGCTACAACAGAAGGGCATTAAATATACTGATCCCAAGGATATTGCCAATATCCTGGCAGATCGATTTTTTGCCAACTTCAACCCCCCCTCACCCCCTAAAGGGCCCATCTCAATACCAAAAGATTGCCAAACTCCAGTAATCATGGCCACACGGGTAGAAACTACACTCTCCAAAGGTAAGAATACAGCATTCATGGGACCAGATGACATCCTGGGCTGTGTACTACATGAACTACAAAATGAACTGGCACCTCACCTAAGTGTCATGTTTAATCATAGCTTCATATCAGGCTTTGTGCCCACTGAGTGGTGCACAGCTACAGTTATCCCACTCCACAAGGGGGGATCCATCTTGGATCCCGGAAACTACCATCCCATCAATCTGACTAGCCTGATCTGCAAGAGCATTGAACGCATTATCATAGAACCTATAAACAAAGACATTGGCAACCTTCAAACACTGGATCCCACCCAGTTTGGGTTCATGAAGGGCCGATCTTGTCTCCTGAACTTGATTGATTTCATCAAATCAGTCTCCAGAGCTGTGGACGAGGGTAAGGAGGTCCACACAGCCTATCTGGACCTCAACAAGGCCTTCAACACCATCCCCCACTCTGGAATCATAGATAAACTTACTAAGCTGGGCATAAATCCCTACGTCACTCAATGGGTTGCCAACTGGCTTACTGATGGAACCCACACTGTAAAAGTAGCCGACTCCAAATCCAGCTCCAGGCAAGTGACAAGTGGAGTACCTCAGGGTTCAGTCCTGGTCTCTTGTTTGGTATCTACTTCTCTGAAGTACAGGCCAACATTAAGGGACTCTGGCTAACAAAGGTCACAGATGACTGCAAACTGGGAGCCATTATTGAATCCCCAAACGATGTGGATATTCTTCATAAAGGCCTTACAGAAACAGATGCTTGGTGCCAGAGCCATGGGCTCAAGCTTAATGCCAAGAAATGTATAGTTATCCCCTTTGGAAAGAACATGTACCCATGAATTACCACATAGGTGGCAGTATACTAAACATCAAAAGTGTGATGAGAGACTTAGGGACACAGGTGGACAGTGGTTTCTCCTTCGATAACCACATCACCACAACAGTCAGGAAATCCTTCTATGTGGCACACCTCATCACTAAGGGATTTTCATCCAGAAAAAAGGAGGTCATTGTCCCACTGTACTCATCCCTCATTAGACCAATTATAGAGTATAACACCCCGCTTGGTATGTACCTCACAAGACATCTGCAACAGCTGGAAATGCCGGAGAAATACCTAACTGAAAGAATCACAGGCCTAAAGCAGATGCCATATGCTGACCGTCTAAAAAACTTCAGCTATACTCTGTGGCATATCGTCTACTCAGAGGCGATCTCTGCTTAACATACAAGGCCATGTCAAACCCTAAGCTGTTGGACATGCTCCACTTAAAGAAATCCCAATCCCTCAGAGCCACATGCTCCAGGGATCTACACCTTGTCATCACAATGAACAAAACATGCTGGAGGGATAGGTTCCTGACCCAGAAATCCCCATACTCTGGTATAGACTGCCCATACATGTCAAGCAGAGCGCCTCCTTGGCCCTCTTCAAAAGGAACCCTGACGATTGGATGGGAGATAGGAAATTCACCCCAGGGATCATGTCAATCGCCCTGCTAGACAGGGGTCCAGGGAAGTAAATACTCTGGGAAGAAATATCCAGGGAATTGTTATGGCTAGGCTTGTATAGGCCCTAGGGCTTATAGCCTAGTACCAATCTATGAACCTATGAACCTATGAAATTAGGTGAATTTGTGATCCAGGAAGCTGGCAGCTAGCCATGCAGGACTAGTGTTGTCTGAATAAATGTATTCGGTTAGTAACCGAGTAGATTTTTATAAACTACAAAACGGAGCCATGACAGCTCCAAATAAAGGGTGTACATTATGTTAAAAGCATGCCAATGGACAAATATGTGGCCACTGGCATGGAAAACAGTTGCAAAAATAAAAAAAAGAACTTTTATATTTTTTAGCAGATTCTGGCTGTTTAAGTCTAGGGCAGTGGCACTCAAATGGGATCGGGCCCAAAATAAAAAAAAAAAAACCTGAAATAAGCATTGTATCCAAAATCACTATTTTGCCATTATATTCAATGGCAGGCAGAAGACAACATGACCAGTGAATAGTGGGGATAAGTCTCAGTGTGGGATTTGTAGCTAGGCATTAACAAGAAATCCTATGCAAATGCGGGGACTGATACTGAATTCTAGATTCTCCCTCATGGCTAGCCTGCACTTAACTGTGTTGGTGCAGGAAGACCATGGTGCAAGCCTAACAGCTAGCTGACATCATAGAGGGGTGTGTCAGGCATACTGTAAGCTTATTGGAGCCCTGTAGCTCAGGTTTGCCCTGAGCTTAGCAGAGCTAAGCAAGGGGGTGTGTCTGAGGCTGCCTAGCACTCTTTACATTGCCTAAGTGGGTGTACATGCCACGCAGCAGGTTTTAAACTGCCAGGTCATGTGCGATGCCTAGGACATTATAATGAATGTGTGTGCTGGCTGCCCTGGAAGCTATCACAACTCACACATCTGCCATCTGACACAGCTGTACCAGAGATTTGCCAGTGGGCACATCCCTTATTGTGACCTAGCAGGGGCTGCTGATTATGCACTGGAGCCATGGCTGATGACACCCATCAGAAATGCACACACAGCCGAACAAGAACTCCATAATGAGGCACACGCACAGACCAGAATCATAACAGAGCATGTGTTTGGGATGCTCAAGTCATGATTCCAGTGCCTGGATACATCCAGTGGAGCCTTGCAGTACTCACCAGCTACATGTACCCAAATTGTCATCGTATGTGCCATGCTACACAATATGATCCTGCAGAAACCACTGCAGCAGGAACAGCATGGGGAAGGGCCACACAGCCCCCAACCATTGCAAAGGCCTGCACAGGCACAGAGTGACTCAAAGGAGGAACAACCTGAGCCTGGCCCAGTAGGCAGAAGGAGGCATGCCTAGTATACCCAAGCCTTGGTAAAGAGGCAATGCATAGCGCATACACTGACACGGTAGGGACCCAGCGAATGAGACCTCTCTCTGACTCGCACATACATTAAAATGGATGCCAAACATGACAGAGCTTAACCATGTATAGGGAGTGTACTATGTGCATCTGACATAGTCAGCCCTCCAGCAGCATCCTCAATACTGGCACAGCCACAAGGTAAGTCACTCTTCCTACCAATTGCCCAATGGAGTAGTATGGTATGGATGTGAGCATGCAAGGGAATCAGGTGGCTGAATGGGATGCCAGCAGATAGTAGACACCTATAGTAGCAGCATGAGATCTGTAACAAATACTGGTGCCACCATAGTAGCCAGTACTAGACAAGGTGACAAAACTCACTGCAGGAAATGTGCTGGGCCACATGTGTGTCCATAGGATGCACACATGCCAGTCAGGAAGGCTCACATACCCAACAATAGTCTGAGCCAGCAGTACAGGTGTAGACAAACACAAACAAAGGCTGTGCTAAGGCCTCTGATTGATGGCTATGGAGAACATCCCTCCTCAGACCTACACAGACAGACTACAACAGGTCAGGCAATGGGATGTTAGTTCTGAAAGGTAAGAAGTCAGAAACGGAAATGTAGGTCAATCAAACCTAAGACCTGTAGTACACTGATATGCTTCTAGTCAGCATGATAGGTTAAAATACAGAATGAAATAGAGTACCTGAAATGCCAGTACAGTCATAGCAAATGTGTACAAGTGTCAGGTGTGCCCCCCCCCAATCCTATGTAGAACTGTAGTAACAGTCAGGTGTGCCCCCCCAATCCTATGTAGAACTGTAGTAACAGTCAGGTGTGCCCCCCCCAATCCTATGTAGAAATGTAGTAACAGTCAGATGTGCCCCCCAATCCTATGTAGAAATGTAGTAACAGTCAGGTGTGCCCCCCCAATCCTATGTAGAAATGTAGTAACATGTATGTGTAGGTATACTAGTGGAATACAGATTCCATGAACTGGCCAAGGTAGCAGGATAGATTGTAGCATGTGTACAATATGCAGGGCTGTGTATGTTAGGTTGGTGTGTGTCGTATATTGTGTGAGAGTGGTTAGTATGTATGCATGGTGAGGTTTGTCCTGGTGGCCATTGCCCAGTACTGCCGATGACAGGGCCAAGTTCTCACAACTGCAGTGCCAAACACAATGCTTCCCAGCAAAACACATTCCAGCAATAAGCCATAGTAAGTGTTTGGAAGTAATATGTGTCACCATCTGAAAGACGGACATGGCATGAATGTGGGTCCAGACATACATGCAGTACACAGGGGGAAGTACTCCAGATAGACAGTGTGTAATATGTAACTGGCAAATGGACATACCCTTGGAATTGTACATACAGATTAGCAGTACATTATTTAGGCTTGTAGTATGGAATAGTAGGGAATACCAATGTTGTCTGGCCAAACACTGGAAGACCACAAAGGTCATAAGAATGAAGTATTGAGAAACAACTGATGTCCCTGCACAAGCCAGCATAAGTGGAATGCCCCATGCATATCTATGAGTCAGATGCAAGTAGTGTCCATAGCACACATGCACCCAGCTCACCACGCCACCACCCACAGGTGCCTCTCCGGTCGTATCCCTACTGTTGGGAATGAGTACAATATGACCCCCACCTCTGTTTGGCAATAGCTAAAGAATGTGGCATGCAGAACAGGTGTCCCATGCAGGTGTGTCCCTAGCTGTAAGCAGCACCCTGCCAGCATCCACACAGCTGGATCAATAATGACAGAAAGTATTGGCATGAACACCTTGCACACCTACCCTGTCATCCCAGGGGAATATAGTGTATTGCAGTCAGGGACTGTAGGAGTGACAGAATTCAACAGCCCGCTACAGCTGGCCTGCATCACTACCAAATAACCTACAGTCCTCTGCCAAAGGCCTGGGTCTCATCTGCCAATGTATGTTATGTCATGGACTCCCAAATAATAACATAACACAGTCCACAGAACCCAAATGCAAGGCCATGTGGACAAATCCCAGTAACATGTCCACCATGTCCTACTGCATGAAATGTGGACCAACACCAAATTGCTGCTGGGATGAGGTGATAACTGTAGGGAACATATCAGATAATGTTTGCATAATGTATGGAAGAGGATAAAATAATAGAGGGGGGTAGGAGCATGGGTGGCATGGAGTGTGTGAAGTCTGAAAGTCAGCCAAGTGCACATACTATCCCTGGCTGCAAACACAAGAATGGGTGGCTACAAACCTACTCGTAAACCACAATGTGAAGGGGTAATGTCCAGAATTATGACCCCTGCCTTTGGGTAACCTGTGTGAATCTGTACAGTTGTGAGGTATGGCCACAGCAGGATATGGCCATACTGTCACGTCGATGGATGTACAAGCATGGGATCCTCAGCCACCACTGTACCAAGGTGCTGAACCATTTACACAGACCCAGCAGCAAGTGTCTGCAGCTTCCCCTCCAGAATGGCATGATTGTGCAAGAATATGTAGGCTGCTGACCACGATACTGGACACAGCTGCATTCACCCTGTTTACCAGGACATCACTGCAAGCAAATATGTATACCTGACAGTACTTGACATAAAACATCACAGTGTAAAACAGTACATATGTTTAAATATCTCTGCTAACATCAGGACCATGTAGCAGAAACAGCACAGACACAATTACATACAGTAACCCACTATCCTTTGCCCATTTTGACCCCATTTTGTCAACTGATCTACAGATATCCCACAGAAACAGTTTGCTAGCTGTAGGTGCAGAACACAAAAGTCTGCACTGGAGTACAATCTACCTGGAACGGAGTCACACATTCAATACAGAAGGTCATACTGGGCATACTCCCACACTTAGAGAAATGAAGGCCATGTCAGACAAAATACTGAAAGGTCAAAATGGGCATGCTCACACACTTAGAAATGAAGCCCATGTCTGGCAACAACAGTGGACTATACATATCTGACAGTCGCAGATGTTAGTGCATACATTCCTCAGTACACACCAGTCATGCTTTGCACACACATTGGATAAGAATACACATATATATCCTAGGACAACACAATATAATAGGCCAAAAATACACATACATAGATGTGTGGAAGAGAGTGACAGTGACAAAGAGCCTCTCATCATGAGGCCTGTCCTACCCAACACACATCCAATTGGCTAAAACCACATGATGTGCAAATGTCAATCACTGTAGACATTTGCCTCTGGTATCCCTTGGCATGATAGTGTCAGTGGTGCTTGTGCTAACTGGGTAATATGACTGTACAATTCAGTAGTCATCTAGCAGTTGTATGCACGTACCTGTGGAATATAAACATGTGTGTGCCTGAGTGTTGTGTGCCTGCCTCTAGATGAATGGGTTATGGCCCATGCACACACATTGCAATCCCCATTGCCCTACTGTTGCAAGCCTGCTGACGTCTTCACCTTGAAATACACTTTTCGGGAAGTAGTCATCCAGTAATCTCCATGGTGCATCTTATAACTGTGTAATGCTGTAGTTTAATGCCCTAGTTAGGTAGAAGTTCTAATCCCAGCGGTGGAAAGTGTGTGTGTTTGTCTGTGTAGAGATAAATGCTTTTTAGGCCAGTGACACTCACTACAATTTCAAATGCCCTACTTATGCAGGGCTGCTGATGTAATTCACTTTGAAATACACCTTTGGGGAAGGAGTAGCCCAGTAATGTCTGTGGCGCATCCTATAACTTTGTAATGCTGTAGTGTAATATGCTAGTTAGATAGGAGTTCTATTCTCAGACATTGCAACTGTGAAGTTTGTTTGTGTAGCGAGCAATGCTTTTTAGGACAGTCACACTCACTACAATTTCAAATACCCTACTTTGGCAGGGCCGCTGATGTTATTCACTTTGAAATACACCTTTAGGGAAAAAGTAGCCCAGTAATGTCTGTGGCACATCCTGCAACTGTATAATGCTGTAGTGTGATATACTAGTTAGGTAGGAGTCAGGGCCGGATTTTCCTATAGGCTAACTAGGCTTCAGCCTAGGGCCTCAATATCAAGAGGGGTCTACATTCAAATTGTTAGCAAAATTAAAATTACACTATTCTAAAAACAGTGAACACTAAAACACTGAACCGAAAACAAGGAGAAATTCTACGCATATGACTAATAAACAAACATAAAAATGTATTGGTTAATCAACGCGTTTGGCTCATTGGGTCTGTCCGTTTGTATATACTAGATTGCACCAAAGTATAGTTCATACATCCACTGATTGCTATGGAAAATATTGACGTGCCTTATGCTACTAAGCTCTGGTTTGTTCTTGCATAAATAAAGTGCAGATTGGTGTAGATTGGAACAGACAAACGAACAGACCTATTGATATCCCGACGTTTGGTTATATTCGTGTTACTTCGATAATATGAAACATGTGTTAATGTTATTAAAAAAGATTCTTATTTTAGGATTGCGTACACGATCATTTGATTCTCACCTTTTGAGTTCAGTAGGTTCAATACTTTAGTGAAGTGTTTCTAGACTATTGAAAAATTTTTTTGTGACAATATCTTCATCTTATTTATGCACAATAATTAATAACTCAAATATTTTGTCCTAGATTCTAATCTAAGAATGAGTAAAAGATTTGAAAGTGGCGCTTGCAAATGCAAGAAAAAGAAGCTACAAGAGTATGAGGCAAATAAGCTAACACCGATTACTGCTTACATGCATGTGCCAACTAGTACTACTCAATTGGAAGCAATGCAGCACGTTGTATGTGAGGACACGGCCGTTGCACCAACTCAAAGTGAAAATATGGAACTAATTCAAGAGCAACTTACTGAACACGAATATACAAACGAGTCACAAGAAAATAATACGAATATTCAGAATTTTTTTCAGACACCTAATGAGAAACACCATGTTCAAGATGTTGCAAATTTAGATAGTGATGTCAAATATATGTCTACTGTAACAGATGTTGGCTTGTGGACAAATTTATAGCAAAATGATGTATCATATTGGGTAGAGAAGGGCCCTTCTCAAGTTCAGTATCACTGTGGACCATTTTTAAATTCTAAGCGAGAATATAAGAATCAGTCCAGATTTTGTACAAAAGCAATTTTTTATTCAACAAAAGCCAATGGAGAAAAATATACCCTAGAATGGCTTGTGTACTCTCCCTCAAAAGGCCGTGTTTTTTACTTTGTTTGTAAACTCTTTCCAAATATTGCATCTTCTGCAACAGCATTAACCTCTGAAGGGTTTAATGATTGGAAAAACCCTGCTATCATTCAAACTCATGAAAATTCAGAAAATCATAGGAATGCTATGTTAACGTACTTAACAAGAGCAAAAGGGAAAACTTTAACTTCAAAGCTAGAGGAAGAAATACAAAAAGAGCAACAATACTGGCGCTACGTTATAGAAAGAGTTTTCGCTGTAATTTGCACTCTTGCAGAGCGAGGCTTACCATTTAGAGGCGACAATGAAAAGTTTGGAACTCCAAATAACGGCAATTACTTTGGTCTTCTAGAACTAGTAGCAAAATTCGATCCATTTTTAAGAGATCATATCAATTGATATGGAAATACTGGCTCAGGAAAACCTTCATATCTGTCTAAAACTATATGTGAGGAAATTATTCAACTTATGGCAAATAAAGTGAAACACACAATTGTGGCGGAAGTGAAAAAGGCTGGCTATTTTAGCTTTTCAGTAGATTCCACTCCTGACATATCTCATACTGATCAGTTGACCTTAATTATTAGATATGTGTCACCTGAAGACGGTTTGCCAACTGAGAGATTTTTAACTTTCCTTGAGCTAAAAGATCACTCAGGGGAAAGCATAGCTGATTTAGTATTTAACTATATCACTACTGAACTTGAAATTGATTTCAGAAAATGCCGAGGACAGTCTTATGATAATGCAGCCAATATGGCTGGTAGATACAATGGTATGCAGCAAAAAATTATCGAAAAAGATCAAGTTTGCAAGATTTGTTCCATGCGCTGGTCACTCTTTAAATTTAGTAGGTCGTTCAGCTGTTGATTGTTGCCTTGATGCTGTTAATTTTTTTGGCGTTGTGAGCGAAGTTTATATCTTTTTAGTCTTCCACAAAAAGATGGGCAGTTCTGAAATCACATTTGAAACGTCATTCTAAAGTGCCTAAATATTTATCAGACACTAGGTGGGAGGCACATGCAAAAGCTACAGAAGCTATTTTAGAAAATTACAATGATATCACCGATGCACTCAATTATTTACATTCAGATAATAATACAAAGGGTGATACTAGATTGAGGGCCAACAATCTTTTAGAGAAGATGGAACAATTTGAATTCGTGTTTATGCTCCATTTCTGGAATCGAATGCGGAGACATTTTTCAAAAGTAAATAAAATTCTTCAAAGCCCTAATACTTTACTGAGTAGTTGTGCAGATTGGTACAGGTCACTTTTGGATATTTTACGTGGAATTAGGGAAGATTTTGATGCACTTGAGGAACAAGCAAAAAACACGTTGCCAAATACTGAATATAGAACTGCCAGAAGGATAATAAGAAGTAAAAGGCAAGGGAATTACGAAAATTCATCTGACCCTGATGCCTTAGACGAACTCTCTTCAAGAGATAAATTTAGGATTAAATAATTTATTCCTATATTAGATGTACTAGAATCAAATTTAGGAAGAAGAGCTTTTGTTTATGATGATGTAGTGAAAATATTTTCCTTTCTTGCCGATCTTACATTATCAAAGGTAGAACTTCAAAGAGGTGTTGAGCTGTTAATGCAAGAATACCCAGAAGATGTCAACCAAAATCTTACTGAAGAACTATTTCATTTCCACACATATGTGAGACAAACGCATAAGCCTTCAAAAAATTCCACATTGTCGCATACAGACTTGCATCAAATAATATTCAAAGAAAATATTAAAGTGGCCTTCCCAATGTGGAATCAATCTTACGGCTGTTTCTCAGTTTAATAGTCATTAATTGTACTGGAGAAAGGTCATTTTCAAGACTTAAAAATATCAAAAATCAATTAAGAAGCACAATGACCCAGACGAGGTTGTCTTCATTGAGTATTTTGTGCATCGAAAATGAGACCTTCAGAAAAATAGATTTTGATGAACTTATAGAAGAATTCAGAGTGAAAAAGTTTAGAAAAAAAATCTTCTACTATTTCGTTTTAAATGTATACTTGGACTGAATCAGTTCTTAAATAAAATAACTATTAACATAAAATTTAATATGATATACAATTTGATATTTTCTTTTTTGTGATCTGGATTTTGTTTGAATAAAGTTCCATTTTTGGTTTAGTTTAAGACTTAAAATTCATAATAATTCATACTTAAACTTTAAATGCGAATTATTATGAAATAAATTTATCTGAATTGAATTTGGTTTAATCTTCAATGTATTGAATATATTTAATTTAATTTGATAGAAAATATGATAATTTTCATTGCGTATTTTATTTTCGTAGTCAAAGATTTTCATTATTTGAATTTTGTTTCTTTGTAAATGTTGTGTGTTATGTTTGATTAGTTATTGTTACAAGTACTATATATGGTGCTGAGAATAAATGTCCAAATAAGTGTTCTCGACTTGTTTTTATTTATTATCCGTGCCACATTTTTTATAAAGGATATTACCAATCACAACATGTTTCATTTAACATATTGATATATATCACAGTAATGATGTATTTTATTATCTCTCATGTAATTTACAAACTTAAAAATGGGAGGTGAAAGGGCCTCATAAGTGGAATAGCCTAGGGCCTCTTTTCATCTAAATCCGGCCCTGGTAGGAGTTCTATTCCCAGACGTGGCAACTGTGAAACTCTGTCGGTGTAGGGTGCAATGCTTTTTAGGCCAGTCACACTCATTACAATTTCAAATGCCCTACTTTGGCAGGGCTGCTGATGTCATTCACTTTGAAATACACCTTTGGGAAAGGAATAGTCTAGTAATGTCTGTGACGTGAAATATAACTGGGTAATACTGTAATATGATATACTAGCTAGGTAGGAGCTCTATTCCCAGACATGGCAAGTGTAAAAGTGTGTTTCTGTCTGTGTCAAAAGCAATGCTTTTGAGGCCATTCACAGTCACTACAACCTCCATTGCCCTTCTTTGGCAAGCCTGCTGATGTCATTCACTTTGTAATATACCTTTGGGGAAGGTGCAGACCAGTAATCTCCATGGCACGTTCTATAACTGCATAATGCTGTAGTGTGATATACTGCTTAGGTGGGAATTCTATTCCCAGACATGGCAAGTGTAAATGTTTGTGTGTGTGTTTGTTTGTCCGTGAAGAGAGCAATGGATTTGAGACCATTCACAGTCACTACAACCTCCATTGCCCTTCCTTGGCAAGCCTGCTGATGTCTGCTGATGTCACTCACTTTAAAATACACCTTTGGGGAAGAAATAGTCCAGTAATCTCCATGGTGCATGCTATAACTGTGTAATGCTATAGTGTGATGTACTAAATAAGTAGGAGTTCTAATCCCAACCACAGCAACTGTGAGACATGGTGTGTGTGTGTGTGTGTGTGTGTGTGTGTGTGTGTGTGTGTGTGTGTGAGCGCGAGCATGTGTGTGTGTGTGTGTGTGTGTGTGTGTATGTGTGTGAGTGTGTGTGTGTGTGTGTGTGTGTGAGTGTGTGTGTGTTATTCATATCCTGTGTGGAGGTGGCTGTGAGTGTGTAACAACTGGACTCATTGGGGAGTGGGTTTTGCAAATTTCTTATATAGTGGACCTATTATATGTCACAATGTCCAGCTTACAAGGATAACAGATGTCAAACAGCAGAGAGGATGGGGTAGACACGCCATACCCCTACATGTGACATTAAGGCCTGGTGAATAATATAGACAACCATTATATTACTCAAAGAACACTATCAACCCATGTCTCATACACAAACACACTCAGCTAGGCAACAACCAGTATGTTGGTCGTTCCCTGCATATTGCCCACAGATAGTAACCATGGTGTGACTGCAGTGGACTACAGAAGGCAAGGCACCCTGTTCCATCTCTACAATAGGCACATAATTGCATACAGTGCTCCTTCATTATGTTCCCCACTGGATGCCTGCAAAAACTGTAGAGCCAGCAAATGTAACCCACAAAGGACATACCATGCCTTATACACATGCCTTGTATGGACTGATGCCACTGACACCAGGGAATACTTACATAATGCTGTCACTGTAGGTGCAGGGTCAACCTGGTGTCCATTGCCAGTTCTCCCCACATGGGGCCAGGAATGGCACATCTGATGATAACAATATGTGGACATTATATGCCCCAGACACCACAGGTACACTTCCACATGTCACAGAACATGCATGTGGGATGTGTGCACATCCCAGACACTGTCCATATCATGGACTATACAACACATACATGGAAAGCATTGCACAGCACTGGCCACCCACAATAGTAACCCAGATGAATGGACGGTGACTACAATACCCATCTGTGTGGCCAATCCAGACACTACACCCCTGAGCCACACAGCAGACCATTGTCATGTGGCCTGATGCTAAGGTATACCCTTTACCTAGCCTTGTATAGCCTTCTGGCATAGTCAACCACTACACACCAGTGAAGCAATGCACCCATGCATGTCAGTACCGCCAACGTGTGTGTGTGTGTGTGTGTGTGTGTGTGTGTGTGTGTGTGTGTGTGTGTGTGTGTGTGTGTGTGTGTGTGTGTGTGTGTGTGTGTGTGTGTGTGTGTGTGTGTGGAGTATAATGATTTGGATGCCATTCACACTCATTACACCTCCCATTGGCCTACTGAAGCATACCTTCTGATGTCAGACACCCTGGCATACCCTTTGCCCATATATCATCCTGATAACCTCTGTGGTGCATGTGATACCTGCGTTTTACTGTATTGTGGCAAACTAGCTAGTTAGGAAGTCTAAGCCTGACCCTGCCAACTGTGATAATGTGTGTGAGTCCCTGAAAGAGTGTGGCTGTGTTGACCTTGACATCTGTTCATGTAGACAGGCACGTGTACTACACCTACCTTATCCCTCCTTTATCACTGTTGTGGATGCCACTCACCATCTAATATACCTTTGGACAGTTCCCCAGTATATAAGCTCTGTGGCGCATGCAAAAACTGCATAGACATGTGACAGCAAGACATAGTCAGGCAGGGGTTTGAAACCCCGTACTGGTAAATGTGTGACACCAACATGCTTGGGTTTTACTCTCCCACCCCCTCCCTGTCTTACTTTGTCTCTATCTGTCTCCCTCATTCCCTCTCTGGTGGATGTGGAGAAGTACACCTGCTTTGCTTAGGCAGCTGCTTGTGTTTTGTAAGGGCTACTCATGATCAGCTGATGGCCTCTGCATGAATTGCAGTCCCCCACTAGGTTTCTGAATGTGGGACAGCTGTGGCAAAATTCCCATAGCCAATTGCATGAAAACACACTTCTATAACTAGGAACATCATGTGGCTGTTGACCCTTTTCATTCACTATGAGCAGGACTTCATGTTGGTGTTTGGCAAACAGCATCACAGATGGTAGTGGGATATACCTCTAACAACATGCACTGTGGAGACAGGCCAACAAACAGGAGGGAGATGCTCCAGACATGACTACAAAATGTAAGTGTTGCTCTTCTGCCTTTGGAGTAATGTTGGTTTAACAGGAATTGTCTGGATATGCCTGGTCTACATGATTTAATACCTGTCATGAAAGTGTTATGTGTTTGAGGAAACACTCACCTGTAGGGATATCTGCAGACTGGCCAGTGTTTGGAATCTTATGTGTCTTATGTTACTCACAGTTCACCTATATTAGAACTGCAGAAGCATAGTTTGAGGACTGCAGTCAGTACATGGTGACAGCCATGTGAGTTACAGACTTCATATCCCTCATAGGACATATGTCACAACAAACCCTGTTACAACAGTAAATGTATGAGGGTATCACAGCAACATGCTAATATTGGCCCAGTGTTTGTAGCTCCAGCCACAAGTCTGTCAACCTTTGTACATATGTTATGCAGTAAGAGGTGTATATGTTCTGTACACCATCATGTATTGACATCATACCTGATAACAAGCCAGTCAGATATTAGACTGCTAGACATGTTTTTTTTATAGTAGGGGTTATTTCTGAGGGCATAATCAGGGCATTCTGTGGTTGTGTGTACAGTAGTGGAGTCTGTGCACATATGGTGATTGTCGACAGTATGTGTATTCTGAATACGTACCTTGGCCTGTGTACAGACTATGGTAGATGTCATTGTTCTTGGTCCTGTTCTACCTGATGTTACATGCTGCTCCAGTGTATGGTTCCCTGTCGGCTCACATGTTTGTAGGGACAAACACACACATGTCCCATACCACAGACAGGCATTGGACCCCACTGTGTCATGACCCAGTATATTTAGGGTTAGTGTGTGAGTGGCACATATGAGAGTGGTGTTGATCAGACAGTCCATATAGTGTAATATTAAGCCTGTGTACCATATGTGGCTGTGGCTGTATTCACAATGGTTGTGGTTATGCACTTTCCCACAGGTGTATGTTACCCTGTGCTGTGACATGCCTGTAGAGCCTGCTATATTTGCAGGTACATGTGTATTCCCCATACGAAATGCAGGCCAGTGTTGTGGCAGTCTGCCTGTAGTTTGCATCCTGCTTTGGTACATGCCTAACATCTTAGTGTAATTATCCAGTGTGATGTTATGAACAGATATTTGCAAGATATATTGTCGCTGGGCCACCATAACTGTTGTGTATTTCTGACAAAGTTGTGGGATGCTGTACAGATGTATGTCACTAACTACTGGGTAGTATGTGGCCATGTGACCTCTGCACCTCCAGTTATTATGTGTCAGGACAGACAGGAGTGTGTGAATGCTTAAACTGTGTGGACATATATAGTCCAGTATTTACATGATATACCCATGTACATAGCTGTTAACATCCACATTGTCAGGCTTGGTCTACAAGTCAAGCACTAAGGGGATCTGTGTATACCTCTGGACTGACCAGACTGTGCCAGACTGTCCACATATATTGGTCATATCTCTGCTGTAGTCCACAGAATTATTACTGTGCTATCATGGTACTGTACTATGATGTCCTTAGGATGTCTGTCAGTAACTGATGGCATACATGTCAATAGATGATGTGATCTCCCACACACAACATGTCTGTTAAGACAAACCCTGTTACAGTAGCAACAGTCTACATATCTACCTGCTATAGATACATGACATCCACTTGCACTAAGAGGCTGAGACTGTATATTGATATATAGACATATACATATCTACATACATATATGGATATATATGGATATATATATATATATATATATATATATATATATATATATATATATATATATATATGTGTGTGTGTGTGTGTGTACGGATTCACTTTAGAAGCTTAAAATACTGAAATATTAAAATTCAGTATTTTGAGCCCATAAAGTGGAATCCTGAGAACAGCAAAAGCCCAGAAGTGCGAAATTCAAAACCTCGAATACCAGCCGTTTTGAATTTCGTACTTCTGAGGTTTCGCTGTGGTTATGCATTCAGATAAGTGTGTGTGTGCTAAGGGTTTTGGGTAGGAGCTGTGGTGTGTGTCAGTGTGTTTTGTTGCTGTGATATGTGTGTGGAGGAGAATGTAGCTTGTGTTGTGATGTTTTGTGTGTATTTGTGTGTAGTGCGACCTCGGAGTGAGAATATTTAAGTAGGGGGATGTGGGGAGCACAGCACTCCACATGGGGGTGGAGGGGGGCTTGCCCCCCTGCTTTTATGTAGTAGAGAGCTTGTGTTTGTGTGTGAGGAGGATGGTGTGTGTGTGTGTAGTAGAAGTGCGAAATTCAAAATCTCAGGTGCGCAAAATTTAGAATTTCGCGGCTCTTAGTTTTTGTGGTTTCAAAAATTCGACTTTATATCTTTGAAATACTGAATTTCGATATTTCAGTATTTCGAGGATATAAAGTTAATCCATATGTACACACACACACACACATATATATATATATATATATATATATATATATATATATATATATATACGTATACATACACATATACACATCTATATATGTCTACACATATACAGATATATAGATATATATGAGCATATAGTTATAGATATCTACATATATATCGACATAAATACATATATAGGTACATAAATGATGTAAATACACACAGACATTTATATATATATATATATATATATATATATATATATATATATATATATATACATACAGATCTATAAATGGCCATATATATGATGCACTATACAGATGTGTATAACTACATATCTATGAATATATATGTGTATGTACATGTTGACATATATCCATATCCTTGTCATGTGTAAATATTACTGTTGTGTATACCTTCCCAGATGTATCCATTTGTGTTTCTGACTACATATTCCTGACTAAGGGTATGTTGCAGACTATCCTGTAACACCAGCAAATTACTCAGTGTATGACAACACTATTTCACATATGAGCCTGTGTTCCGGCCTCTGTCCTCCATCTACATTCCAGGCTTGTTCATATGACATGCAGTAAGGGGTTGTTATGTAGTGGCCTGTGATTATGTCGTGCTGCCATTCCTGCCATCATTCCACTGCTGTTGTGGCCCCCACACACATTGTGTGGTAGGGTCCATATATTTGTGGGCCTCAGCTGCACAAAGCATGTGTGCCCTTCTGCAGTCCAGAGGTCAATGTATGTAACAGTGTTATATGCCCCTGTAAGTCAGTCTGAGGGGGGGGGGGGCTATGCACCATAAATAACCTAGGCTGTTACAACATGTGAGGGATATCAGTAGTAAGCCGCCTTAAGGTATATGGCTGTACATTACCATATATTTCACCTTGGGAACATTGCTGGCTTACTGCTTACTGCCATACAGGCTGTTCTGTTTGTCAGTGTGATTGTGATATTTTCAATTATGCACTGTTATGTAACAGATACATCCCATTGGGTCAACTTAAGTCTTTTCCCTGTAGAAACTGAGTACAGAGTGTAGTTACAGGCTGCTGGATTATACATCTACATTACTTACTGTTGATTGATTGTTATCCTGTGGCCCTGTCTGTCTTTACTATTGCACTACTTGCAGGCCTTGGCCTGGACAGCGACATATGTTATGCTTTCAGATTACTGTATTAAATGATCTGCTTGAGAGTTGCATTAATCTGTTTGTATACATTTCAAAGTATAAACAGCTATATGACATGGCATATACAACTGTAATAGTACACAGATAAAACTTTCTTATGTATGCAAACCTGTGTGTGGTG
The DNA here is from genome assembly GCF_019279795.1 of Protopterus annectens. Taxonomy (NCBI): domain Eukaryota; kingdom Metazoa; phylum Chordata; order Ceratodontiformes; family Protopteridae; genus Protopterus; species Protopterus annectens. The sequence continues at coordinate 1,320,872,847 of NC_056726.1, read as the reverse complement.
TCATATCTGGTGACTTCTCTGTGGGTATATGTTTCAGGCAACAATTGTCTTTTGTATGGGTGACTCATACACTGTCCATTTGATAAGGTGGCAACTGTAGGAATACTGGCTGTTTAGTATGCTGTGCACCCTCTAAATATGTATCTTCCTATGCATATCTTTGTGTATGTATATGTGTAGTTACATATATATCTATATAAATGTGTATATATATATATATATATATATATATATATATATATATATATATATATATATATGTATCTGCATATGTGTGTGTGTGTGTGTGTGTGTGTGTATGTATCTTTGGAATGTTTATTGCTTCCACATTGTACATTCCCTATGGTAACCAGACTGTACTGCATGATATGTTATTGATACCATCCTGACATCATACAGGTGGGATGGATTACTGTTAACGTCTTGTGCCCATGTTGGGTAGGGTCCTGGGTATGGGACTTGCAACAGTTGGCATTGTATTGCAGGGCAGATCTGTTTTGCTGTGGGGTAGGGGGTGATATCAATACTTACAAGGCATATTTAGCTTGGCCCCCTCACCCCCATTAACAGTGCCTTTCATCATATATGTATTTGTTATGTTTTCTTTTATATCTATATCTATAGATATATATCTGTATATCCATATACATATATATATATATATATATATATATATATATATATATATATTTTTTATATATATATATATATATATATATATATATATATACATATATATATATATATATATATATATATATATAGAGAGAGAGAGAGACTGAGAGAGATATATATCTGTAGACATATATATATATATATATATATATATATATATATATATATGAGTGGGTCTACTTCTAATGCCCGAACTGCCGATTCACCGACAGGGAAATGACCGACGCCAGAAACCCGACAACACACAAACCCGACAACGCGAAACACCGAACACCATAACACCGACACACTACACGTCAACAACACAGTACACTACAACACATATCCACTAGCCCTAACCCAAACCCTAACCCTAAGGTCCGACACTACCGCACACACTCCCTACCTGCACCCTAACCCTAACTCACTTACACACCCCAAACCCCAAGCTCCGACACTACACACTCTACCTGCACCCTAACCCTAACTCACTTACACACCCCAAACCCCAAGCTCCGACACTACCGCACACTCCCTACCTGCACCCTAACCCTAACTCACTTACACACCCCAAACCCCAAGCTCCGACACTACCACACACTCACCTATCACACACCCTAACCCTACATCCCTGAGTATTCAACACTTACCTGTCCGCTCCCTACTCCTACATCCCTCACTATCGCATACTTACCAGGTCGCGCTTACACATTCCCCTTGTCGGTCTTCCGTCTGTCGGGATTCGAGCGTGTCGGTCAACTGCGTTGTCGGGTTTCTGGCGTCGGTCATTTCCCTGTCGGTGAATCGGCAGTTCGGGCATTAGAAGTAGACCCATATATATATATATATATATATATATATATATATATATATATCTATAGATGTATGCATAGGTGTGTATGTATATGTATATATATATATATATATATATATATATATATATATATATATATATATATGTGTGTGTATATATTTGTATATATATATATATATATATATATGTGTGTGTGTGTGTGTGTATATTATATATATATATATATATATATATATATATATATATATATATATATATATATACACACACACACACACACACACACACACACACACACACACACACACACACACACACACACACACACACACACACACACACACACACACACACACACACACACACACACACACACACACACACACACATTTACATGTATAAATACATTTCCTGTACTGTTCAGTGACTGTGCTTGATGATATGTTTGTAAAAACATCAAGACTATGTATATCTGACATGGCTTCATGGTAAATCTTGTTGGCTATGGTGTGCAGGGTCCTGGGTTTGAGCTTTGCAGAGGCTGTTTATTTTGTTGCTGGGCAGAAGGTCCATAGCTGCCCATCTCATCTACAGCAACAGCTGTGTATATACACTGATTTGGAGGTTGATTTGGACACTCATACCCCTGAGAGAGGGGTGAGGACAACAATAATATGTTGTGAAGTCATTTAGACCAGATTACATGTGCAAAATGGACAGTATGGGGCAAGATTTTTTGGGGGGGAACAGATTGTCCTTTTTTTTTTTTCAGGTGAGAGTGGGATGTTGGGGAGGGATAGTAGGTATATTTAGGGAGGGAGGTTGGGTAGGATAATAGACAAGACACCATACAGGGCAGTATATGACACATGTGGGGCGTAAACACCTTGGATGGGGAGGGGTGTTTGAAAGTTGGAAGCCCATGAGCCCGCTAGTGGAAACAGTGGGACTAAGGTCCCCACTCATGGGCAGTCACCACTTCACCTTTACGGCCCCAAAGGTGTCTGTACTGGGGGCTGAGTAGGAAGGCCAGACTAACCCTCTAGTTGCACCCCACAGCCCTCAAGCTGGCGTAGCAGATCTTCAAACTTCCTGCGTAGCTCACTATGCACCACACCCCAGACCTGGCGATGGGTGACAGTGTCCTGTCCATGCCCTCTCCCAGGTGGGAGAGCCCTAGCCCCTGAGGCAGTCCCACCCAAAGGTGGTGCAGGACCGGCGGATGAGGAAGACCCAGGGTGGGCACCAGACATGCTGGTGCCCGGTGCCATGGCCAGATGAGGTGGAACAGGTGGGTCCGCTGGGACCGGCCTTCCCAAATGTGCTATGGTCTTTTAATTTTGCAACATATGCGGGTTAGTAATAGTCAACACATTCCAGGATTGGGTATAACAGCATGCATAGATATTCCCATTAACCCGAAACACCATATATGGAATAGTTGCATAGCAAACAGAACACATGCATATATGGAACCACAGTGGCCATTACAATAGCATCCATGTACATTGATGGCAGCATGCCACCAATGTGGGAGTCTTTCAACATGGCAAATGCATAGAAACAAATTTAAATATTTATTGAACAATAGGACATATGTCCCAACAGTAGATATAATGGAGCACATACCGATTGAGTTGTGTATTTAGTTTATTTTTGCAGATATGGTGGGGGGAAGTGAAAGATGTCAATTAACAACTAGTATATTCCTGTAGTTCTCATTACTTTCCTAGTCAGTGCTGTGATCTGTACCTTACAGGTATTATTACACTACCTTATGGCCTTAGTTTTGACAGTGATATGGATGTAGACAACTATATACATGAACTGAGTTTTACCTGCAGTATACACCTCTTACCTGGTATACCTGTGGAGGTATTGTTTGTTAACACTACCTGATTGTTTCTACATATATTCCCAGATTCCAAGTTGATGTTATGCACATACCTGTCCATTTCTTATTGCACACACTCTGGGCTTGTCTTGACAACATGCAGGTGAAACCGGGACATATTTTGACTATTGCCTTCATAAACCTTTGGTGAGTTGTACAATGACAGGTTTGCTTTCATTGACATTATCCAAATATGTACAGACCCGACAGTCAGTTATATAACATAAAATGCTGCCTACATGTCAGAGATTAGCACGCTGATATGCCAGGGGGACAGGGTAACAGCCAGCAGATATGGGCCAATTAACTGGACTTTCTGGACAATTCTGTACACTTGTGGGGTATGATACTGCAAACAGCCTACTACCACTCCCAGGATTCGAACCATGGCTTTGTCTGCTAAAAATAAAACAGTGTCCATCACACTTGAGTGTGCTATATAGATATTGCTGTTTATCTGTTCTCTGATTTCTGTCTATAAGTCTCCTGTGGTTTTATAATCTGACCTTGTAATTACAACATTCTTATACAGGGTTTCCTAGACAGTTTTATTATGTAGCACAATGTGGATGACAGTGATGAGTAATAACTTATTATTCAGAGCAACTGCAACACTAACAATGTCATACAATACCAGAGTAAACAGTACCAGTCCAGGATTTCAATCTTTTATTTCTAGGCACAGTTTTCGTATCTGACAGACCTGTGAAGGCAATGTTTGTTAGGACTACCTGAATGTTGCCACGCATATTACCAGATTCCACATTAGTATTATGCACATACATCTCACTCTGTTACTGCACACACTCTGGTCACAGCTTCACAACAGGGGGTGGAGATGGGACATACTTGGCTTATTACTCTCATAACATTTTGGGGAGTTGCTAGAGTGACAGGTTTGTTCTTATAGATGTCTGACAATACGTTGTATGTCATTATTTGCTGCCTAAACATATGGGATCATCCTAATGATTTACCAGGTGGACAGGATGACAGGCAGTGGATATAGGTCAATTAACTGGACATTCTGGACATATCTGTACAGCTGTGGGGTATGATTCTGCATACAGCTTACTATCACTCCCACGATTGGGACCATGGCTGCGTGTGCTAAAGATACAACAGTTCACATCTCAGTTGAGTGTGCTATTTGGATTATGTTGTCTATCTTTTCGCTGTTTTCTGTCTAAGTTTCTCTCAGTTGTACAATATGACCTCTTGTGATTACAACAGTCATATACAGACATTTCTACACATTTTATTTATGTAGCACAGTGTGGGTAACAGTGCTTAATACAACAGTACTATTAAGAGATTGCAACTCTACATTACCATATGATATCAAAGTAAACACATGCAGTCCAACAGTTAGACTTTTATTGTCAGGCTGTTAACCTTTTATTTACATAAAACCTATATGAGACTCTTCCTGCCATATTCTCTGGTGTATTCAGTACATGCGTTAAACAATACAGGTTTTATACTGGCAATTAACTTACTACTACTTTTAGATTTATTTCTTATGACAGTACATGCAAGAGTATTACTAACCTGCCTCATGACACAACCTCTGCAATCTGCAGGCATGGGCTTCCCAGTTCACAGCCTGCTCATTTGCCACTGTCAAAGACATAAGAGAAATATTTAGCCATACCTATCCATAATATACATGAGCTGGCAATTATTAAACAGATAGTGGACTGATTCTTACACATGGCTGGGACATCCCCCATCCTCCTAGCCTCTTGGATCCACTGATCCAAGATATCCCTCTTGCTCCACTTTAGGTCAGCATATTGACGCCTGACCTGCTGACTAGTTTGAGGTATGCCAGTGGCACTGGTGAGATCACGGGCAAGACGGTCCTAGGCTTCCGCTTTATATTGGGAACCCTGGTACTGGCCCTGCAGCAGTCTCTGGTCATGGTCTTTAACAAGGAGTCCTGCAATGACTTTGGACTCCTGGATGCCCCAGCACTGCACCTGAAAGCACATTCCCTCTCCATACCAGCCATAGTGCCTACAGGAGGAAGCTGCAACCAGTTATGAGATTTATTCCCACCTGTTGGGTATAAAGAGGGCCGATTTCCCACACTTTGCCATGATTGGACAGTTTTGAAAATGCTAAGCTATGGGAAAACCTGCTTAACTAACATTGGCATTGCTTAAAGGGGTATACCAAGGGGCAAACTGATTTAGCTGGCCTGCACATTGCTTACATCTAGTAAGCAGGGCTGTGCAAAGCTTAGCATTGCTTACATTTTAATTTGCATACTATTTGCTGTTTGGCATTGATTTATAATTTATTACATGTTATATATGTGTTTGGTATCCATGATTCATGTGTACATACACTGTATGGGGTCCTTGTGTTTTATTAGGGGATTTCAACACTTTATCACAAAGACAACTCACATCTGGACTTAATACAGTACTCCAGTTCACATATTTATGTTATGTAGTAGGTTATACAACATAAAACTGTATATACATTCCTTTCACATGTTAAGTGTAATATTCTTATAGTGAGGATCTGTTTGGTGATACCTCAGTCTTATGAACTGCTGTGCTATGGTGGCTTAGTGGTTAACTATTCTTACTGTAGTGTACAGGGACCAAGGTTCAAGACCTACAAGGGCTGTTTATTTTGTTTCTGGCCAGAACAGCGGCTGTTACATACAGAGTGATTAAGGCCCTTTTGAGCAATTGTAAGCGGGTCCTTGTGTTTTATTAGGGGATTTCAACACTTTATCACAAAGACAACTCACATCTGGACTTAATACAGTACTCCAGTTCACATATTTATGTTATGTAGTAGGTTATACAACATAAAACTGTATATACATTCCTTTCACATGTTAAGTGTAATATTCTTATAGTGAGGATCTGTTTGGTGATACCTCAGTCTTATGAACTGCTGTGCTATGGTGGCTTAGTGGTTAACTATTCTTACTGTAGTGTACAGGGACCAAGGTTCAAGACCTACAAGGGCTGTTTATTTTGTTTCTGGCCAGAACAGCGGCTGTTACATACAGAGTGATTAAGGCCCTTTTGAGCAATTGTAAGCGGGTTTGCGCAGGTTTGCGCAAAGGTAAGCAAAACTAATTTCCAGTTAAATATGCTTACAGAGAGTTAGCTTCAGTATTGCGTAACCTGTGTGCGCATTGCTTACCCCCATGCAAATGGGCTTAAACCTGCTTACTACTGCTTAAATATGCTTACTCCCACTTACTACTGCTTAATAGTGCTTACTCCCGTTTACCCTCACACTAATTTAGACAGAAATGTAAAATGGTTCTTGGGAAAGTGGTGGATTTGGACACTCTATGGATTTATTATTTATTACACATTATACGTTCGATTTGTATCCCTGATGCATGTGTACATATACTGTATGGGGCACTTGTGTTTATTTGTGGATTTTACAACATTATGGCAATGACACTTGACATCTGCATTTAATGCAGTACTCCAGTTCACAAATATATGTTGTTTACTAGGTTATGCAGCAAAAAAATTTTTCATAAAGTAATTTGACATGGAAAAAGGAATGTACTGGAGTGAGACTCGAACCGGGAATGACTCCTCGTAATGCAAATGCTCTGCCCAATACACTATTGCAGTACTGCTTCATTTGCATATATCTTGATATTTATCCTCTTGTGCCATTTAAGCTGCAGTATAAGTAGCTAAGCAATAGGCAAACCCGTGCAACTATGGTTAAATTTTATCTGTTTGATAAAAAAAAATTAACTTGTTTATATTATTATATTTTAACTATTGCTCTTATACAATTGGGGGGATATTGCTGGTGGTATGCAACCACCTATGAGTGGTTTCACTCATTCTTATTGCTAAACTGCTGTTCTTGATTGCAGGGGCGTATATATTCTGAGAGCTCTGCTCTCAGACACGCCCCCTGCACTCATACATGCTCCGTGTCCATTTAGGACCTCAGGCAGTGCGCTTTCATTAATATGCATGGCGCCTTGCCGTGCTGCACCTAAACGGTCACTTTCGTGCAGGACTAAGCTGGTCCTGCATGGAAGTTTAGTGAATCCGGGGGATTATATACACTACAGATAATTCAGCAAATGTCATTATTAGTAGGTTGTGTCAGTGCATCTATTCTAACTACTGGGAAGTGAAAGCTTGAAAAAGTAACATAGCTATCTTGCCTAATACTTTTACTAATGTTTGTAATCAAAAATTCCATCTTGAAATTCTAAAAGCATCATTGATCCCAAACTTCAAGTAATTTTAGGCTTCTGGATTGTCTAAGAAATTAATTTAATTTTGTTATAACACTGTCTGACTGTATATTCTATTAAAGTAACAAACCACATATTGTGTAAATGACTGCTGCTGAAGACAGCTGGTCCATTTATGAGTAATCATCTGAAACTGAGCAGGATAGATCTCCTACCTGTGCTGGTACAATACTTTCAGGACTACTTACACCTTTCTTTAAAGTATAGAAAGAGCATAGGTGCTATAGCATTCAGCAAACCTACAGAAGAGAATATTATAGAATCAAACAGCAGAGATAAGAATGACAACTTTGAAAACTGAAGTAATTTACAATTCACACAAAATTTGGGGGTGCATCACACAACTGACAACAGTACTGTCCCTCATTCCTGCAAATTTTATGCTTCCACATTTTCCTAAACCTGCCACATACTATGCATAACTCCTACTTACATTATCAGAATCTGAGAATTCAAGTAGTAAGGGTAACGTTACAAAACAGATAATTCGAATTAGGCTGGCAAACTCAAGTGTTGCATATAATGGCAAATACAGTAACTTTAAAACATGTAAAACTATTTGTGCTTTTAAAACATTCCACCATGGATTAAACTGACTCCCGAAGCACTGTTTAATAAATTGCATGTTTGACAGTTTAGTGGAATTCCTGGAGTAGTTCAGTCTCACACATCAGATTGCACAAGTAAAAAGAATAACCAAACCGGTTGTAACACTACAAATCGCCACAGCTGTGCTTAAATTTATTGCTGTGTTTACACACACTGGATTCAATTTACTTTGTATCTCAGAGGCTGACAAGGATGAATTAAGACATCTCCCAAGTTTAAGCAACTTGTTCAGCAACTCCATGCATGTTAGTAACACTTGGCATTTCCATAAATCTTTAAAAACATCTTTCATGCATCTGGTATCATTATAATTTGTCCTTCTGTGGTGTCACAGACCATTAGCAGCTTTTATTTTTAAAACCTGATAACTGTAATACAAGCCTTTTCATATATGTTTTAAAATAAACCACTAAAAAGGTAAGACTCCTAAATTCAAATGTTCAGTATTAAAATGTAAAACTTTTCCAATAATTCACAATCCAGAAGTCAATAGCATAAAGCAGACAGCATTAAGACAGGGTGGACAGCTTCAAACAATGGCCACTGTGCTTCATTCGCATTTATCATCTCCTTTGCCTTCATCAGGTTCGAAGTCAAATTCATACTTATTTACATGCTTAAAACTTGATACTGTACAAATGTAAACCATAAATGAGAATATTCAGTGCCCTTATGCAAGTAATGTGTAAGGCAGGAAATTAATGTAGATTGGATGGCATTCTACAACAGAACAAACACCAATCCAACATATCTATGTGCAGTTTTGAGCATTGTTAAATTGCACACTCAGAGACTTTATACAACAACATTTCTTCAAGCTTTGTACTGATTCTGAGTTCTTGGCACTGAAAAAAAAACTTTTACTAAGGAAAGCAATGCAATAAATAACTAGAAGGAAGTGTGATCATCTTTTATGGTGTAAGAAAATGAATACAGATAAAACTTGCTATAAACATGAGGTGCTTAATTCAGCAGACAATCGGCTATTTGTTGTCTTCATAAACTTCAGTGGATACAATTTACTTTAAAGTGTTTTTAAAGTGAACGGAGAAGAACTGCTACATTAAATTAATACATCCAGTGCAACATTGTAGTAAATTAATGCAACCAGCCACAGCTGTAATAACATTTAATTGTACAAACCCTACAACATTCTAGACAAATAATTGTTAGATTTAAAAAAATGTTCTCTTATTTCATTTCTGATCATAAGCAATTATGCAAATTATGGGTAGCACAGTGGTGCAGTGGTTAACATTGTCACCTCCCAGCAAGACATTCTCTGGTTTGATTCTTGACTGGGGTGTCGTCTGTGCGGAGTCTGCATGTCCTCCCTGCATTTGTATGGGTTTCAGTTCTATCCTGGTCAAGAAATGATAAATAACAATGTAAAAGATAATCACAAAATAATTTTAATATCCTTTCGTGCTCTGAGCAACAGCTTATACCTAGGTACTCATTGTTTGCATACATGCAAGCACACACACACACACACACACACACACACACACACACACACACACACACACACACACACACACACACACAAATGCACAGACACAGCAGGCAAACACACTGACCCTAGTATGTACACATTGTGAAATCTTACTTCTCACAAATTGCACTTAGGCACCAGCTTATCTGGTTACACTGCTGTTTCAAAGGAATTTAGGTCTAGTGTACAGAACGTTGTCATATATGATAGCTGTCTAATGCACAAGAGTTAGGACCTGTACAAGGAGCAAAGATTCACAGCATGGGATAAATCCTCTTTCACCTTAAATGCAACAACCTTAGAGTGATTACATACAGCAAATTAAATCCCTTGCATGGAGGTTGGGGGAGGGCTGACACATTTGGGCAAATGTTATTTCACACTGTTTTTTTCACAGAAATGGCTAATACATGCATACTATTGACATTCAAGCTTAGATCACAAAGATCCAAAGAATAAAACAGAAATTTCATTAATTTTACTCTCGAGAAAGCTACTTGCCTGCTTTATAAATTATTATTCTGAAATATATACATTTCCCAGAGCATCTTCTGAGTTCATAGGTTCATAGGTGTTTAGATGGCTAATGACCACAAGGACCTGTTTAGGTTTAGCCATGCATCCCAAATCTCTGACAAGTTCTGTTACCCTTGATAAGTGTAAGCATGGGCCTGGGAGATGAACCATTTACAGGTTACCTGTGTCCATTAGAGACATGGGTGCCAATCCAAGGATGAATTTACGGTTTCCCATTCAATTGTACAAGTTGGACTTGAATTGGGTTAGGAAGAACTCTGCTTCACATGGATGGGAGCCTGTTCTATAGATGGGGTAGTCTCTGGGATACATACCTATATCTCCAACAGGTCCTATTTATATCACAAGTAAGGTTTAAGTCTTTAGAATGGATAATTCTGGTGCTGTTTGTTTTGTAGATATGCAGGAAGTCCAGCAAAGTGGGGTCTGACAATGCCCTGTATGCCCAGTATAGATCTCCCTCAAAAGCTTGTAGGAGATAGAATACAGGAAAAGGGCCTTGAGGCAGTATGCATAGAACATATTACTTATGTATTCTTTTAGTGAGAAACCTCTGTGGACGTTCCAGTTGTTGAATATATCTGGTTAGTACATACAAAGGTGGCATTGTACTCAATGATAGCTCTGATGAATCCTGAATACAGTGGAACAATGACTTCATTGGACTTAGCTGCCATACCTTTGTTTATAAGTTGTGCAACATAGAATGATTTCCTCACCACTGTAGATATGTGATAATCAAAGGCAACATTACTATCTTAGTTTCATAGTTTCATAGTTAGGTACTAGGCTATCTGCCCTGGGGCATTTATAAGCCTAGCCATAGTGATGTGGCTTTCGCCACCCCATGTAATGGTACAAAAGTGTACAGAATAGACTTAGAATACTGTGCCTCTGTCTAGTAGTGACACAGTGAAGACCCCCTTACATAACAGAATTAGTTTACTGTGCCCCTGTCTAGTAGTGACACAGAGATGACCCCTGGGGTAAATCTACGATCTCCCATCCACTCGTCAAGATTTCTCTTGAAGAGAGTCAGTGAGGTGCTCTGCCTAACATGAACTGGGATTCTGTTCCAGAGTATGGGAAGCCTCTGAGTTATGAATCTGTCCCTCCAGCATGTCCTATTCATATTTGTGCTGAGGTTCAAATCTTTAGCTCTCATGGTTCTGATGGATTTGGATTTTTTGAGGTGGAGCATGTCCATCAATTCCTGATTGGACATGGCCTTGTATGTCAGGCACAGATCACCTCTGAGTAGGCGGTATGCTACTGAATAGAGTTGGAGTTTCTTTAGTCTGGCAGCATATGACGTATTTCAAAGACACCGCACACTCCGTAACACAAAAATGGAAGGAACAGGCGCCAACCACGAACGACAGGCTCCTTCAACCAAAGTCAACAAGCCAAAGTCCAACAAACGAACTTCGCCAATGATTTAAAGTAAAACCTTTTATTCCACAGAAAACAAGTTACGTGAAACGCATAGAGCGTTTTTCGTTTAGACCAATGTCCAAACTTCATCAGACAAACACTGGCTTTCGCACCAGTACACATTTAAATATAGTACTGTGATGATGTCATATAAAACCTTAAACGGGCAATCATCCTTTTTTAAAAAAATGTGTTCAAGTTCAATATATTTCTAATTTATATATATGTATATAAAAGTATTTTACTAAAAAATACATCAATTTAATATTTAATACCCAAACCTTGTAAATAATTAAACATTTCAAATAAGTATCTAATGCTAAAATACAATGTAATATCCTGATAAAAATTGTTTTATATATGTATATATATATATATATATATATATATATATATATATATATATATATGTTGAACTATAAAACCATCATGTTGTTTTAAAATTATTCAATCATTTTTACAAACAGTATTATATTGTGTAAATACTGTAAAGTCTGAATCATATATAACAACTAATGACAAGGAAACTTGTGTAACAACAAATAACAAAGAAAAACTTTTGACAAAGAAAACTTATGACAAAGAACTACTTATAAGGGGCTTATCTTTTCCTAGATTTTCATAAGTAACATATCTTAATTCCCATCCTACTTGATGACTGATGTATAATGTAACAAATCTCTAACTTTATAATTTATTTAGCCTACAGTTATACTAGGTTTTTAACTACCTTTTGGACATTCATATGTGTCCCTTGGTATCTGAATATTTTATTACCTAAGTAAACTTTTTAATTTTAATATGCAGGTAATTGAACAAACTTCATTTAACCCCCGATCCCTACATGATGTCAAACGAAGTTGCCACTCCAGTTCTTTCTTTTCAAGGTACAACCTCAACATATTCTCATTTGTCAAATTCATAGAATTAATTTGTACTTGGTCTATAACCATAAATTTAAATGTATGTCCTGTATTCATATTACAACGTCTTGCCAAGGCGTTTTCTTCTTTATTTTTCCTAATAGTGTAAGTGTGCTCATAAATTCGGTCTCTAAGGCGTCTGTCCATTTTCCCTACATAAAATGATGGACATTTTTCACATTGAGCCAAATACACCACTCTCTTACTATTACAATGATAATTACCTTTTATAAAGTAAGTTTCTTTCTTAATAGTAAATGTATCTGCAGAGGTTATATAACTGCAGTACCTACATGAGCCACACTTCTTGGTACCACCCTTCCCTTTAATAGTGTGCGCCTTGCTTTCTAACAGTTGTTTCATGTTTTTACCTCTTCTGTATATAATAACAGGTCCATACTTTAGGGTTTTTGCTAATTCCCTGTCTAGTGATAAACTAGACCAATATTTCTTGACTGTGTAATAGATCTGACTTGCTTCTGGGCAATATGTAAAGATAAATGCTGTATTGTAGTTCTTATGGTTATCTCCTATTGTTACCACCTCTAACTCTGTTCCAGAATAATTTTCTGTGTTGACCTCTGCTGGTTCAGTATTACCACTACTAACAACACCCTGCTGTTGGAATGCAATAGTCAAAATTGCTTTATAAATTCCTTTTTTCCTTTTTTCTATGACTTCCTTAAAAATTCCTTCCAAAATGCTGGTTGGATAACCTCTATGTGAAAACATTAAATATAAGTTATCACATTCTGTATTAAAATCTTGATTTAAGGTAGTCATTTTAGCTGCCCTCACAAGTTGCCCCTTCACCATGATTTCTTTTGGTGAAGGGGGTGTTGGCTGGAAAAATGGAGGTAGGTGTTTGAAAAAGTTTCCTTTCTATGTATTTTAGATACATACCCATGTGTAGTTTTATTCAACTCAATATCCAAAAAGTTTATCTTCATTTTTTCAAAAATCATTGTAAACTTCAGGAAAGTTGTGGTAGCTGTAAGTTGGTCAACTAACTCTATCGCTTCTTTTTCTTGTCCTTTGGTAAGGATAAAAATATCATCCAGAAACCTCTTATACATGTAAATGTCAGAACTCCAAGGTTGGTTTAACACATAAGTGGTTTCCCAATGTGCTAATACCAGATTTGCAAAGCTACCTCCTACTGGGGACCCCATTGCTACACCAGACTTTTGCACGAACAGTCTATCTTCGAAGGAAACAAAATTGTTTTTAAGTATACAGTCCAATAATTTCTCTACCACCCTACATTCGTTTTGTGTAGCCCCCTTAGATTTAATAAACTCCACTACCCATTTGATCCCCAAGTCTTGTGGGATACAGGTGTACAAGTCAGAAATGTCTATGGTCAAAAAATTAAGTGACGGATCAAATGGTATGTCCTGCAAGTCCCCTAAAAAGGACCAGGAATCTTTTAAAATCTGTTCTTGAGTTCCCACATATTTTTTCAAAAGTGCATCTACAAATTTAGCACAAGGGTATGTTATCGACTGCCTTGCATCTACCAAGGTACGGAAAGGTGGGTTCCTCAAATTTTTGTGCAGTTTGGGGATACCAAAAATTTTTGGGATCCTCGGGGCTGGGATGGTTAGGTAATGGTTTTGTTCTGCACTAATTAATCCTTCCAGATATAAATCATTAATAATTGATCTTATATTACAATGAGCCTGATTTAGCTCATTTCTACTGGAGTTTTCATAAGTATCTTTCTCTAACAGAGCTAACATTGATCTAGAATAATCCACATTATATACTACAACAAGACCTCCTCCTTTGTCAGGTTTCATTAGTCTTATTGGTAAATTCCTAAGGGAAAGGAGAAGACTATTTTCTTCTCTCGTGATGTTTGTGTTTTGATTTCTTTGATGTCTTCTTACTATGTTTCTGAACTCATTTTCACATAAGTATTCATACATACATAGTAAAGAATTTTGTGGCGGATTAAAACTGCTAGTCACGTGTAACTCATTTGTGGTATTATTATTTACATTACCAAACATAATATTCAAATTCAGTTTCCGCATAAACATCTTGAAATCAATTAGAAGTTCTACTATATTACAACCCTTTGTTGGCACAAAGGTTAATCCCTTAGCGAAAAGTTCAACTAAAGTTTTGTCAATGTAGCATCCAGTATAGTTATATATCGTGAAATCCCCAGTTTGATTTGTTATGGTCTCTAATAAGGTCAATCCCGCTGTTTGTTCGTACTCCTGGTGTTGTATTGTCTCCTCTGTCCATTGCCTGGTTGTGGTCTCCAGGTTGCCCCCTCCCCCCCCCTGTAGTTTTTTTGTTGTTGAGGTTGTTGGTAATGTTCTTCTAATTGCCAATCTGTATTATTCCCTCTGTCAAAGTTTCCATCTTGGACATTTTCTTATTCTATTATACAGTCATTTTCAGTAACCTCAAAGTCCAAGTCCAAATTTTGAGCATTTTCAATATGATTTTGGTCATTATTCCTTAAATTATGTCTTCCTGAGTCATAAGGTTTGTTGGAATAAAAATTATTCTTTAGTTTCCCATTTTTGTTTTTATTTGATGTACTCGGCGGCTTAGGGAAAGCTAACCCCTCCATGTAGGCTTTTAAGTCTCTGTTAAGTTTTTTAAGTTTAACAGTTTTCAATTTTGACATTTGTTGTGCAATACTTGTAAGTGTTCTTTCAAACTCATACTTGTTTGACATCATGTAGGGATCCGGGGTTAAATGAAGTTTGTTCAATTACCTGCATATTAAAATTAAAAAGTTTACTTAGGTAATAAAATATTCAGATACCAAGGGACACATATGAATGTCCAAAAGGTAGTTAAAAACCTAGTATAACTGTAGGCTAAATAAATTATAAAGTTAGAGATTTGTTACATTATACATCAGTCATCAAGTAGGATGGGAATTAAGATATGTTACTTATGAAAATCTAGGAAAAGATAAGCCCCTTATAAGTAGTTCTTTGTCATAAGTTTTCTTTGTCAAAAGTTTTTCTTTGTTATTTGTTGTTACACAAGTTTCCTTGTCATTAGTTGTTATATATGATTCAGACTTTACAGTATTTACACAATATAATACTGTTTGTAAAAATGATTGAATAATTTTAAAACAACATGATGGTTTTATAGTTCAACATATATATATATATATATATATATATATATATATATATATACATATATAAAACAATTTTTATCAGGATATTACATTGTATTTTAGCATTAGATACTTATTTGAAATGTTTAATTATTTACAAGGTTTGGGTATTAAATATTAAATTGATGTATTTTTTAGTAAAATACTTTTATATACATATATATAAATTAGAAATATATTGAACTTGAACACATTTTTTTAAAAAAGGATGATTGCCCGTTTAAGGTTTTATATGACATCATCACAGTACTATATTTAAATGTGTACTGGCGCGAAAGCCAGTGTTTGTCTGATGAAGTTTGGACATTGGTCTAAACGAAAAATGCTCTATGCATTTCACATAACTTGTTTTCTGTGGAATAAAAGGTTTTACTTTAAATCATTGGCGAAGTTCATTTTTTGGACTTTGGCTTGTTGACTTTGGCTGAAGGAGCCTGTCGTTCATGGTTGGTGCCTGTTCCTTCCATTTTTGTGTTACAGCATATGACGTATGTTGGAGACCCTTGATCCTCTTGGTGAGGTACTTTTGGGGTCTCCCTAGATGTTGCAAGTGCAGGGTGAGGTACATACCAAATGGGGCATTGTACTCAATCATGAGCCTGATAAGGGAGGAGTACAGGGGCACAATGACCTCCTTTGATCTGGATGTGAATCCCTTCGTGATAAGGTGGGCAAGGTAGAAAGTCTTTCTAACCACTTTGGCAATGTGGATGTCAAATGAGAGGTCACTATCGACTTGGGTCCCCAGGTCTCTGATTACTTTTTCTGTACTCAGTGGGTTACCGCCAGTGTGATAATTTGTGGGCACTTTGTTTTTCCCAAAGGGGATGACTATACATTTTTTGGCATTTAGTTTAAGGCCATGACTCCGGCACCAGTTGTCCGTTTCAGTGAGGCCTTTCTGTAGGATGTATGTGTCAGCTGGTGTATCGACTATGGCGCCTAGTTTGCAGTCATCTGCGAACTTGGTCAGCCACAACCCTCCCATGTTTGCTTTCACATCTGAGAAATAAATGCCGAACAAGAGGGGTCCCAGGACAGAGCCCTGTGGGACACCACTTGTCACTGGCTTTGAGTCTGACATGGCTCCAGCAATTTTGACTTTATGGGTTCTATCCTTTAGCCAGTTTGCCACCCATCTTGTGACATATGGATTTACATTTAAGCTGTTGAGCTTGTCTATGAAGCCAGAGTGGGGTATTGTGTCAAAAGCTTTAGCCAAGTCCAGGTAGGCTGTATGGACTGCTTTGCCCTCGTCAATGGCTCTAGTGACTGTTTCAAAAAAGTCAACCTGATTCAAAAGGCAGGATCTGCCTTTTACAAAGCCGAACTGGGTGGGAATCAAGTGTCTGTAAGTCCCCAATGTCTTTGTTTATTAGTTCCATAATGATTCTTTCCATAGCTTTGCAGACCAGGCTGGTTAAGCTTATGAGGCGGTAGTTACCAGGGTCAGTAGAGGTGCCTCCTTTGTGGAGTGGGACTACTGTTGCTGTACGCCAGTTTTCAGGTACATATCCTGTAGTAAGGCGAAGGTTAAATAGCATTTTTATGTGCGGGTTTAGCTCCACTTTGAGTTCACGTAGCACGCAACCCGGGATACCGTCAGGTCCCATTGATGCTGTGTTTTTAGCTTTGCTGAGGGCGGTTCTCACCTGGACATCTGAGATGACAGGGAGGTTACATTCAGCTGGGATAAGTATTTCTTCTTTTGGGGGTGAGGGAGGGGAGAAATTTGCACTGAACCTGTCTGCCAGAATGTTGGCAATATCTGTGGGTTCAGTGTATTTTTTGTCATTGTGAACTATCTCTGAACAAATCTGAGGGTTTCTTCCCAGTTTTCTAACATAGCTGAAGAAGGCCTTGTGGTTATCTTTAGTGTCCATAGCGCTTTTTCTCTCAAAGTTGGCCTTGGATGTTTTTATGAGAGAATGTAGCTTTCTACTAGTGCTGATCAGAGATGCCTTCTCTTTATGGGATTTTGCTCTGTCGTGCAGTAGCTTCCTTCTTTTGTTATACAATTTGTTTATGGCTGGGGTCCACCAGACAGGATGCCTGCCCTTGGTGGAGAGGGTCTTGGTTTTATTTGGGATTGCATGGTCCATGCATTCTTGGAGATGGCCGTAGAAAGCATTTGTGAAGGATTCTGCATTGTGGGATGTGGTTTCCACTGTCCCAGTGGGCTTAAAAGATACCATCTCAGTTTTAAGAAATGTAAAATTGGCTTTTGAGAAGTTTTTCACTGTAGTCTTTTGTGTTGGGGGTGTAGGTGGGATATGTATATCCAGGGTGATAAGTTTGTGGTCATATCTCACTAGTGAAGGGTATTCTTCCAGTGTGGAGCACTTTGTCCCCATGTTTGGGATGGTCAGGTCTAGTATATTATCTCCCCTTGTGGGAGAGGTGACTAGCTGTTCCATTGTGTTTGAATTTATGAATTCCAGGAACCTTTGGGCTAGGGTGTTTGGGCTAGAATAATGCACCCAGTCTATGTTAGGGTAGTTGAAGTCTCCCAATATGATGGTGTTTGGTGAGACATTCATATCCTCCAATGTCTTCAGGAAGGCTGAGTGGGGTTCCTGAGATTGGGAGGGTGGTCTGTAACATGCTACCAGTTGTATAGCAGTTTTGCCTACGGTTAGTTGCACCTGGATGGTCTCTGATGCTTCATGTGTTGCCACTAACCTGAAGGTGTGGGTGTCCTTGATGAATATGGACACTCCCCCTCCCTTTTTGGTTTGGCCCAAGTTTTGGGGCCGAAAAGCATGACACAAGGTATAGCTTGGTAGTGCTGGGGTACTCTCAGGAGCCTTGAACCAGGTTTCAGTTACTGCACAGACATCGATGTCCTCCATACTGAGGAGTGCTTCGAGAGCTTGCATCTTGAGATTTAGACTTCTGGCGTTGAGCAGCATTACCCTTAATTTTTTTCCATTTTTGTTTTCTAAGGAGGTGGGTTTGTCTTTTGAGCCTTGCCTAAAAAGGCACTATGGGGGAGGCAAGAGCCTTAGCCAATATCCGGAAGCCCAGTGGTGACAGATGCAAGCCGTCCCTTGCAAAGCAGCGTGGCTTGTCCATCATGTCATCCCAAGCAGACGGACATTGGATCCCCCTAGAATGACACCAGTATTTGAGCCAGTTATTAAAGCTGGTCATCTTGTTGTGTCCCTAAGTCCCTGACTACTGGATCAACTCTAAGAGGTGTGTTGTCAATATGACAGTTACCAGGGATGGATGACGTCCCAATGGATACTGTTATGCATTTCTTGGCATTTAGTTCTAGTCCATGGCTCTGACACCAGTTATTTGTCTGTGTCAACCCCTCCTGGAGAACATTTGTGTCAGTGTGAGATTCAATGATAGCTCCTAATTTGCAATCATCTGCAAATGTAGTCAGCCTGAGATCACTGACATTCGCCTTGATGTCAGAGAAGTAAATGCCAAAAAGGAGCAGTCCCTGAGGGACTCCACTTGTGGCTTCCCTCTTTGTAAAATGGACTCCCCACTTCTAATTTCTTGGGTCCTGTCTGTGACATATGGCATTGTATCTAACCTCTTGAGTTTGTCAGCAATGCCTGAGTGGGGTACTGTGTCAAATGCCTTGACCAGGTCAAGGTAGGCAGTGTAAACAATTGTGCCCTCATCCATTGCTTTGGTGACCTTCTCAAAGAAGTCCACCAGGTTGAGTAGGCATGGTCTGTCCTTGACAAAACTAAACTGGGTTGGGTCCAGTGTCTGGAGGTTTACTATTATTTATTATTTATTTATTTATTTGACATTTGTTTACTGGGGTGGTCTGACTGGTTCTACAGAACACAATTTCAGAAGAGGCCCGGGGAGAAAAGCTCCGCAAACAGTACAATACAAATACAGCATAATCCAATACAATAAAAATTACATTAGAAATACTATACAAAAATAAGTTGAAAGAACAAACTGCTGCAAGATGTTGAAATATATTACTACACATCTAGACCATTCTATACAGTTAAAACACTACAGACAATAATAGTCACTCTCACCATACATGATGTAGACATTGTCCAAAAAAGTAGTACGTGGGTAGTGCATTGTGCGACATTGACTGCAATAGCACAAGCAAAATAGAATGTTAGTTTCAGTTAGGAAAATAGCAGCCAGAAAGTTAGTGATGCAGAGAGATAGTGAGAGAGAGTTAAGAAGAATAGAAGCAATAAAGCCTGAGCAGTAGCTTAAGGATATGGTATATAAGCAGAGAAGGAGTTAGAAGAGCCTTAGGATCTTGCAGTCTGTGAGGGATTGAAATGTGACAGAAAGAGGAAGACCTGAGCATTAGGCAGGCTATATATTTACTGATCATCTCTATGATAATTCTTTCCATGGCTTTACATATAAGACTAGCAAGACTTATGGGTCTGTAGTTTTCAGAGTCTGTACATGGCCTACCTTTGTGCAGAGGGATGACTGTTGCCTTTCTCCATTCATGAGGCACGAACCCTGTTTGGAGGCTACAGTTAAATCATAATTCCCAGAGGCCCTAATAGGTAATGTTTCATGCTATTTAGAAGGCATCCTGGGATATTGTCTTGGCCCTTTGATGCAGTGTTCTTGGTCTTAGAGAGAACATTAAGGACCTGTTCCCTAGTGATAGTAGGGAGAGAAATATTTGATGATATTTCCTGAGGGAAGGTTGAGGGGGAGAGACGAGTAAAGGTTTATAGGTTCATAGGTTGGTACTAGGCTATCAGCCCTAGGGCCTATACAAGCCTAGCCATATCAATTCCCTGGCTATTTCTTCCCAGAATGTTTACTTCCCTGGTCCCCTGTCAGTGCAACTGACATGATCGCCGGGATGAATTTCATATCACCCATCCAATCATCAAGGTTCCTTTTGAAGAGGGCCAAAGAAGCGTTCAGCTTGACATGTAAGGGCAGTCTATTCCAGAGTATGGGGAGTGTCTGGGTCAGGAAACTATCCCTCCACCATGTTTTGTTCATTGTGATGACCAGATTTAGTGGCTCTGAGGGATTGGGATTTCTTTAAGTGTAGCATGCTCAATAGCACTGGGTTTGAAATGGCCTTGTATGTTAAACAGAGATCACCTCTGAGTAGGCGATATGCGACAGAGTATAGCTGGAGTTTTTTTAGATGGTCAGCATAGGGCATCTGCTTTAGGCCTGTGATTCTTTTAGTGAGGTACTTCTGTGATCTTTCCAGCTGTTGCAGATGTCTTGTGAGGTACATACCAAATGGGGTATTGTACTCTATAATGGGTCTAATAAGGGATGAGTACAGTGGGACCATGACCTCCTTTTTTCTGGATGAAAAGCCCTTAGTAATGAGGTGTGCCACATAGAAGGATTTCCTGACTGTTGTAGCTATGTGGTTGTCGAAAGTGAGACCACTGTCCACCTGTGTCCCTAAGTCACTTATCACACTTTTGGTGTTTAGTGTAATGCCACTTATGTGGTAATTCATGGGTACATGTTTTTTTCCAAAGAAGATAACTATACATTTCTTGGCATTGAGCTTGAGCCCATGGCTCTGGCACCAAGCATCTGTTTCTGTAAGGCTATTTTGTAGAATATCCACATCATTTAGAGATTCAGTAATGGCTCCCAGTATGCAGTCATCTGCAAACTTTGTTAGTCAGAGTTCCTTAGTGCTGGCCTGTACTTCAGAGAAGTAGATGCCAAACAAAAGTGGTCCCAGGACTGAACCCTGAGGTACTCCGCTTGTCACTTGTCTCGAGCTGGATTTTGAGTCGGCTACCTTTACAGTGTGGATTCTATCAGTAAGCCAGTTGGCAACCCATCGAGTAATGTAGGAATTTATGCCCATCTTAGTAAGTTTATCTATGATTCCAGAGTGGGGGATGGTGTCAAAGGCCTTGGCAAGGTCCAGATAGGCTGTGTGGACCGCCTTACCCTCGACCACAGCTCTAGAGACTGATTCAAAGAAGTCAGTCAGGTTGAGGAGACAAGATTGGCCCTTTACGAAATCAAACTGGGTGGGGTCCAGTGTTTGAAGGTTGCCAGTGTCATTGTTTATAAATTCCATGATAATGCATTCCATGGCTTTGCAGATCAGGCTCATCAGACTGATGGGATGATAGTTTCTGGGATCCAAGGTGAATCCCCCCTTATGGAGTAGGATAACTGTAGCTGTGCAACACTCATTGGGTATGAAGCCTGAGGTGAGGCCATGATTAAACATGACACTTAGGTGAGGTGCCAGTTCATTTTGTAGTTCATGTAGTACACAGCCCGGGATGTCATCTGGTCTCATGGATGCTGTATTCTTAGCTTTGGAGAGTATGTTTTTACCTGTGTGGCCATGAGTACCAGAATTTGGCAATTGTTTGGTAATGAGTTGGGTCCTTTAGGGGGTGAGAGGGGGGGGTCAATTTGGCACTGAATCGATCTGCCAGGATAGTGGCAATATCCTTAGGATCAGTATATTTAATGCCATTCTATTGTAGCTCAGAGCAGATCTGAGCATATGCATTTAGATTCTTGACATCACTATAGAATGCCTTGTGGTTGTCCTTGGAATCTTTGGCAGCTGAATTTATCAGCCAGGAGGTTTGCTATATATTCAGGCTCAGTAGAGGTGGCTCCATTTACAATGAGCTCTGCACACAATTGTGTATTGCCTTTGAGGTTGCAGTTATAGCTAAAGAATACTTTGTGGTTGTCCTTGGCCTGGGAGGCCAAACATACATCAAATTTGGCTTTAATAGACTTTATTTGTCCTGTGAGTTGTTTGTTTAGTTTGATGAGAGTGTTTTTATCCTGCTGGGTGCTGCACCTCCTAATTTTTGCCATGATTTTCTTCCTCCTCTTATACAGCCAGTTGATTTTGTGATTCCACCAGGGTAGCTTGTTTTTGAGTTATTTCTGTACTTCTTCCTAGTGGGTAAAGCTGCCTCTATGCAGCTATTAACACACTTATACATGGCTTCTGTGAACAGTTCTGCATAAGCAGAAGTGTTCTCATGGTTTATAGGGGCATGAAATGTTGCCAGGTTCTCACTGAATAACAGGAGATTAGCCTTAGAATAGTTCCAGAATATTCTAGGTTTAGCTGGGGTCCAGGTTTTATTTTTACTTCAAATGAGACAATTTTGTGGTCTGACCATACCAGGGAAGGCATTAGAGTAGGGGGTGTGCAGCAGTCTTCCATATTAGTGAGAACCAGATCCAGTATGGTTGCACCCATGGTTGGTGTTGTGACTATCTGATCAAGGGAGTTTGTGTTTACAAATTCCAGGATTCTCTGTACATGTACATTTGGTGTCATGGGGTAATTAAAGTCACCCATAAATATAGTTTTGGGTTGGATGGCAAGTGTTTCTAATAACTGCATGAAAAGAGACATGGAAGAGCTCTCTGATCACGTAGCCAAGGCTGGTATGACCCTAACCCTGAGAAGCATCCTGCCCTCACCAAGAATGATGCCACAGTATAAAGAAAAAATGATCAATTTCAACAATTGGCTAAGTTTCTGGTATCATTCAAAGGGGATCCAGTATTTGTCCACCTGGGATGACATGCACGATAAGCCATGTTGCTTCACAAGAGATGGCTTGCACTTGTCGAATACTGGCCAAGGCTTTTGCTGCCCCCATAGTGCCTTTGTTAGGCAAGGCTCAAAAGACAAACCCACCACCGTAAATAACACAAGTAACCAAAAACTGAGGGTAATGCTACTCCACACCAGAAGTCTAAACCTCAAAATGCATGCACTCGAGGCACTCCTCAGTATGAGGAACATTGATATCTGTGCAGTAACAGAAACTTGGTTAAGGCTCCAGAGAGCACCCCCAGTACTATCAGGGTATAACTCATCCATGTGCAACTAACAACAGGCAAAACTGCAATTCAAATTGTAGCTTGCTACAGATCACCCACCATGACCCAGGACCCCATTCCGCATTTCTGGAGACACTGGAAAATATGAAGGTCCTACCAAATGCCCTAATATTTCAATTACTCAAAAATTAACTGAGAGAACTACTCAAGTACTAGCTCCCTTGCCTAACGCTTCCTAGAATTTATAAATTCAAATGTCCTGAATCAACTGGTTAACACCCCCACCAGAGGTGACAACATATTGGACCTGGTCATCACCAACATGAGCGACCGATGTTCTACACCGGAGGTCAAACCCTTGCTGGTTAGATCAGACCATAGACTAATCACTCTGGATATACACATTCTGCCCCCACCACCAATCAAGGAACCCACCATGGAAAGCTTTTCAAAAGCAAACTTCACATTACTTAAGACCAAGGTGGAAAGGTTCACAGCCCCCATGCTAAAGAACAATGATGTCCAAGCTGCTGAATCCCTTACAAAGGCACTCTATGAGAACCTGCAAGAATGCATGGACCGTGCTATCCCAAGCAAAACAAAGACTCACTCCTCCAAGAAAAGGAAACCAGTCTGGTGGACCCCTGCCTTAAACAAGCTATACAACAGAAGGAGGAAACTAGTGCAGAAAAGAGTAAAATCCCAAGAAGGAAAGACATCCCTGATCAGAATCAGCAAGAAACTAGGATCCCTCATAAAATCTTCCAAGGCTAGCTTCAAAAGAAAAATTTCCAAGGACTCCAAAGATAACCACAAAGCGTTCTTTAGCTATGTCAAGAACCTAAGTGGAAACTCTCAGATCTGCTCTGAGTTAGTGCAGAATGGCACAAAATACACTGAATGGACTGATATTGCTAACATTCTGGCATACAGGTTTAGTGCAAACTTTACCCCCTCTCACACCCTAAAGGACCCATAACCATACCAGAAGAATGTAGTGCTCCGGCAATCACTGACACACAGGTTAAAACAGCCCTATTCAAAGCCAAAAATACAGCTTCAATTGGACCAGATGGTGTCCCAGGCTGTGTCTTACACAAGCTCCAAAATGAACTAACCCCTCACCTAAACACACTGTTCAAACTCAGCCTCTCTATAGGCTACGTACCCATAGAGTGGCACACAGCAACAGTTATCCCACTCCGCAAAGGTGGAGCCACAACAGTCCCCGGGAACTATCACCCTATAAGCCTGACTAGCCTGGTCTGCAAGGCTATGGAGCTCATCATCATGGAATTCATTAACAGAGACATTGAGAACCTGCAAACACTGGACCCTACCCAGTCTGGCTTTGTTAAGGGCAGATCATGTCTCCTAAAACTGCTGGACTTCTTTGAGACAGTTACCAAGGCTTTAGAGGAGGGAAAGGAGGTCCACACAGCCTACTTAGACCTCGCAAAGGCTTTCAACACCATTCCCATTCTGGTATTATAGACAAGCTCGTGACATAAACCCCTATGTCACGAGATGAGTTGCCAATTGGCTCATGGATAGAACCATCACAGTGAGAGTTGCAGGCTCTAGGTCCAACTCTAATAAACCAGATACAAGTGGCACCCCCCAGGGCTCAGTCCTGGGACCCCTCCTGTTCGGTATATACTTCTCAGAGGTACAGGCAAGCACAGGAGGACTATGGCTGACCAAGTTCACAGATGACTGCAAACTGGGGGCCATAACTGACTCGCCAGCTGATACAGACATCCTCCAGAAGGGTCTCACTAAGACGGATACCTGGTGTCAAAATGATGGCCTCAAGCTATATGCCAAAAAGTGCATAGTCATCCCCTTTGGAAAAAAACAACGTACTCGCGAACTACCACATACATGGTAGTCATCTAAATACAGAAAATGTAATAAGGGATCTGTGTACCCAAGTAGATAGTAATCTCTCCTTCGATAATCATATTGCCAAGGTGGTTAGAAAATCCTTCTATGTGGCCCACCTAATCACAAAATGGCTCACACCTAGAACAAAAGAGGTTATTGTGTCCCTCTACTCATCACTCATCAGACCCATCATAGAGTACAATGTCCCATTTGGGATGTACCTTACAAGACAACTACAATAGCTGGAAAGACCAAAGAAGTACCTCACCAAGAGGATTACTGGCCTCAAACATATGCCCTATGCAGCCTGACTGAAGAAACTCCAGCTGTACTCAGTTGCATACCGCTTACTCAGAGATGATCTCTGCCTGACATACAAGGCCATGTCCAACCCAGAATTGATGGACATGCTCCACCTAAAAAAACAAATCCCCAAGAGCCACATGCTCTAGGGATCGAAACCTCACTACAACGATAAATAGGATACGCTGGAGGGATAGATTCCTGTCCCAGAGACTCCCCATGCTTTGGAACAGGATTCCAATCTACATTAGGCAGAGCCCCTCACTAACACTCTTCAAGAGAAACCTTGACAAGTGGATGGGAAACAGAAAATTTACCCCGGGGATCACTGCAGTGGCTCTGCTGGACAGAGGCACAGGGAACTAATGGCTCTGCTGAACCAAGGCACAGGGAACTAATCTAAGGGGGCGGCGAAAGCCAACACATTCTGGCTAGGCTTATAGATGCCCTCGGGCAGATAGCCTAGTACTTACCTATGAACCTATGAGCTAATAAGTTTAAATACGTGGTATGGGTTTCCTGGGTCATACACAGGGACCTATAGCTTACAAGGAAGTGGTATTGGATTTTACCTATGGAGATTTGAACATGGAGCAGTTTAAGTGCATTGTCATGTAAATAGAGACACCTCCATCTTTAGTCCCTGCCTGTGAAGTTGATGGCCTAAATGTGTGGAAGGCATTATAACATTGCACTTGGTGTACTCTCTGCAGCTTTAAACTATGTCTCAGTGACCGTACAGACATCAGCATTCTCTAGGGTAAAGAGAACTTCTAGGGAGTGCCGTTTACTGTTTAGACTCCTTGCACTGAGCAGTAATATCTTTAGACTTTCTTGGTTTTGATTTGCTATGTCAGAAGTACTTTCAGTTTGGCATTGCCTAAAAAAGGCACTGTGGGACAAGACAATGTTTTAGCTAATACTTGAAAGCCTAGAGGGGAGAGGTGCAGGCATCCCTGGCAAAGCAGTGTGGTCTGTTGAATATCTCCTTCCATGCTGACAAATATTGCACCCCCTTGGAATGACACCAGAAACTTAGCCAATTATTAAAGTCAATCATCTTTTGTCCACATTGTGGCATCATTCTTGGAGAAGGTAAAATGCTTCTCAATGCTAGGCTCACACCAGCCTGAGACACACATTCCGAGAGCTCCATGATGTTATTCTTCATCATGGAGCTCAGTGCCCCAGCAAGTGGATGATTTTCATTTGCAAACAAAATTACAGGAACTCTTATTGCATAATACCATATTTAAGGCATGTATATCTCTAATCAATTAGTTTTAAAAGAGAGGAAAAATGAATGCTCCATACAACAAAACCAATAAGCTCCAATTCTAGCTTTTTAATAAAATAACAATTATATCACTTAAGGGTCTCACCTTAAAATCAAATCTGCAGCTGAATGAACAGGAAGGGAATCAGACCAACACTGGCATACTTACTGCTAACCTCGTAAAATGAAATTGATACCCCATTTACAGCTGATCAACCAATAGTGGCTATCAAATAAAACCTTTATTAAAGATCCATACTAGAAGGTGACTGTTCTTTTAAATGTTTAAATTATGTGATTTGATCATGTGATCTACAGAGGTTATTTAAATGTTTGTTACTACATTCTCTGGTTTTATTTAACTTGAAAAATAATTTATGCAAAAGCATTTAAGCTTTTCATACTTGGTTTTATTAAAACTAAATAATACTGACCGTTGTGTTCTCCTTTTTGAGCCACATTATATTTTTGATGTTGTGTTTGTTTGTTTAGCTGGTCTCAGTGTTTACCTGCTTGAGCTATTAGTTTCTGGATCCCCCTTTAAGCTTTCATTCAGACCATAAGGTCAGTAAAATTGTTTCCACCATCAAGTGGAAACCTAGTTTGAAGTATTAAAACAAAGTGAAATGTATTAAGCATAAAAATAAAAATACTTGAATTTGTTGGTGTTGATTCTAATACTAGTTCAATGTAACACATAATAATTTTATTTATTTATTTATTTATTTGCATTTGTTTAACCAGGATAGTCCATTGGGCTCAAAGAACCCGTTTTCAATGGAGTCCTGGGGAGAAAAGCTCCACATACAGATTACACAAAGATGAGGATATACATATACATTACATGGGGTTAAACATTGTACAGTTTATGTAATTAAACATGTAGAGAGAGCTAAAAACACAGGTTATAAGAGCAACAATATTTTTTTTTTTGAGGAGAGTTAGTTAGTATGCTGGTAGTCAATGTGTAATGCTACCTGGGATTTTGAGTGACAGAAGAGAAAAGTACTAGTGTAAAGAGTGGGTTATGAGGGGTGAGAACAGTATACTGGTAGCCCATGAGTAATGCTACCTGGTGTTTAGAGTGAAAGAAGAGAAAAAGTACTAGAGTAAAGAGTAGGTTATGAGGGGTGAGAGCAGGAGCACTCCCATGTGGAGGTTAGATGAGAGTGGAGTGATTTTTTAAAGGATGGGAGGCTTGTAATGGTACGAATGGAGGGAGGAAGGGAGTTCCATAAGCATGCTAGTGAGAAGTACAGGAGATTTTGTCCAGGAGGGTGGAGGGGGTCTGTGAATTTCTATGAGGTTTTAATTGTTTGATCTTAGATGTCGTTGAGTGTGGTGCATTATAAAGGTAGACGAGAGTGCAGGGCAGAGGGATGGCTGGAAAATCAGTTTGTGAGCATATGTGAGTTGGGTGTAGGGGAGGTAGTTGGGTAGTTCTAACCAGTTCAGTTTGTGGAATGATTCACAGTGGCGGGTTGATGATTTGTTACAAGTGGCGAATTTGGCAATTTTATTGTAACAAGAGGATAGTTTGGTTTTGAGGGAGGATTGTAGGTTAGTAAGAAGAAGTGCCCCATAGAGAAGGGAGGGTAGGAGAAATGTAGTAGAGAGAGTAATCTTAGTAGCTGAGCTGAGGAATCGATTATGACGGTAGAGCATGCCAAGTTTTTGGTGGGTTTTATTCATGTTTTGTAGTAGATGGGAATTGAATTTAAGCTTGTCATCAATTTGGACTCCTAATAGTTTGATTTCTGATACAAGCTCAAGGGTGATGTTATTTTGGCTGGAGATGGAGAATGATTTATGATCGATGTTAGTAGTTTTTGAAGGAGTAAATATCATGAGTTTGGTTTCAGCAGCATTAAGAGCTAGATGTTTGTCTTTCATCCAATTTTCTGTGGTGGAGAAGGCATCCTGGGTTAGCTTTAAAAGAGTTGGGATGGATGAGGCAGCGCAGATGATTGTGGAATCATCTGCATATTGAATAATATTAGCCTGAGGGATAGCATGGAAAAAGTCATTAATGAAAATATTAAATAGAAGGGGGCCCAGAATGGAACCTTGTGGGACACCTGTAGGGGTATTTAGAAAGGAGGAGGTAGCTTTTTTCCACTTGACTGCTTGTTGTCTATTGGAGAGATAGCTGTTAAACCTGTTGAGTGAAGAGAGAGAAAGGCTTAGATTAGATAGTTTAGTAAGAAGTAGGTTATGGGAGATAGTATCAAACGCCTTAGAAAGATCGAGAAGAATGGTAGATACAATGAGTCCAGAATCTCTAGCTTTATTCACAGTTTCAAGGAAGGATAGGAGGGCTGTCATAGTACTATGATGGGGTCTGAATCCGTGTTGGGTAGGGGTTAGTAGATTGTTAACAACAACAACTAGAACTGGAACTAAGGTTCAAGTAACAGCACAACACAGAAACAGCAAACCAGGATCCAGAAGAACACAGCTTTATTGTCTTAACATCTACGGGAATAAATTTGTAAAAAAACATGTGAAATTGTATTATAGATATATAGACGATTTGATATTTTTGTGTGAGGGTGGATATGATAATATACAGAATTTCGTACAAGAAATCCAAGTAAATAGATTTAACATTAATTTTGATGGGATACAATACGGGCAGTCAGTTAACTTTCTAGATATCAAGTTACAGGGTATTGATGGTTTACCAATAATTACAAGTTTACATAGGAAATTTGGGGACCCACATGATTTTTTGCAAGCGAATAGTTGTCATCCTGCACATATTATTAGAGCATTGCCATATGGTGAATTTTTAAGAATTTCTAGGTTATGTCGTAATGATGAAGTGTTTTATAAGGAAATTCAAATAACTAAAAGTATGTTTCTGAGGAGAAACTACGATAGTAAATTAGTGGAGGCTGACATAGAAAAAAATCATAAATATGAGATATGAGAGGTACAATAAGAAAAAGATCATTAATAGTTACACAGCAAATAGAGAATGTGATGTGGAGAATAATTTATTTGTAGTGTCCACATATAATGTATGTAGTGATATGATAAAATATAAGATATCACATTTTTGGGAGTTTTTAGATAATTTTGAAGAATTAAGAAATTTAAAAATTAAAAAATTAATTTTTTCTTATAAAAGAGGTAAAAGTATTAAGGATATGGTTGTACGAACAAAATTTTTTAAACCAGGGAATAAAATATCACTGCAACCATCTAGTTTAGGTACGTTCCCATGTGGTAAATGCCAGGCTTGTCCATTTGTACATAGAGTTTTTTAAATATTAATAATATACATTTTTGTTCAAATGGTTCATATAATTGTAGGACTAATAGGGTGGTTTATGCAATTACATGTGGATGTAATAAGTTCTACATTGGGCAAACTAAAAGAATGTTTAAAGTGAGGCTTTTAGAACACCTCAGGGACATACCAAAAAAATGGAGAGCCCTTTGGCTCAACATTTTTGTGAATTTCATAAAGGAAGCAGTGATAGTTTAAAAGCTACTATTTTACAGCAGGTAGCAAAGTGGGAATCTGATGATGTAGTAGTGGGCAAATTACTTTTAAGGTATGAAACTGTTTTTATTTTAAAATTTGGCACTTTATTACCTAGAGGTTTAAATACAGAATGCTGTTGGAAAAATGTGATTTAATCAACACATATTGAGTAATTTTATTATTTAATTGAATAATGGTTTTATTGATTGATTTGTGTGATTATATATACTGTGTTTTGTTACTGATACTTTACTCCTTGAAGGCTTACAGTGGCCGAGGCGCTAGAGTGTTAAGACAATAAAGCTGTGTTCTTCTGGATCCTGGTTTGCTGTTTCTGTGTTGTGCTGTTAGTAGATTGTTGTCCAAGAGATGGGGAAGGAGTTGAAGGTGGATACATTTCTCTAGGACTTTAGAAATGGGTGAGAGGATGGCTATGGAACGGAAATTGGAGATGTTAGTATTATTTCCTCCTTTGTGTAGAGGGATGATGTAAGCTTTTTTCCAGGTTTCGGGGACTAAACCTTCTTGGATAGAGTGATTGATGAGGATACTGATAGGGAGGGCAATGGCATCAGCAGCTATACTGAGGTAGTATGAGGCGATGTTGTCAGGGGCATTGGTGCATGGTTTTAATTTCTGTAGGAGTTTTCTTATAGTAGAAGTTGGAGTAGGTTTAATCAAAAATGGGAGGAGTTGAGGTGAGGGTGAATGATAGAAAGGAGTTGGAGGGGGAGGTTGGTTATGAGGTGGGGTGAATGAGAGAAAGGAGTTGGAGGGGGAGGTTGGTTGTGAGTACAGGAGTTAGGAGGTGCATTGTTATGTGTAAAAGAAGAAGTAAGTTTGGAAATAGAGTCTATGAAAAAAGAATTGAATTGGGTAGCAAGATCTATGTCTTGTAAATCTGGGCTGGGGTTTGGGTTTTCTATAGTGCCAGGTTTTAAGAGTGAATTTATACCTGCCCAGAATTTTTGTGGGTTAGTTTTATGATTGTTTTGAAGTTGGATAAAGTGGTTTTGGCGGTCTATTGAGATAAGTTTTTTTACTAAGTTACGAATAGTTTTGTATTTATTGAGGTTAGATGTAGATTTGTTTTGCTTGTATTGTGCCCATGTTTTATCTCTAAGTCGCATGGTAGTAAGTGTATTTTTTGTTAACCAGGGGGTGGCTTTCCTTTTTATTCTTTTGGTTATTAAGGGAGCATGATTATTTAGGATGTTTAGGAAGATAGTATTAAAGTGAGTTACTGCATTTTCAAGTGGTAGGGAATCTAGTTAATAGATTTAAGGGTGCTGGAGAAAGCTTCAGGGTTAAAGTTTTTATGGCATCTGGTAGTTATGTAGTTATGAGTAACTTGTAAGGGAGTCAGAAGACGTCTAGTGAAGATGGGAAGATGATCACTGAGGAGGTCAGGAAGGGTTCCACTGTCAGGGTAGTTATGGGGATGGGAGACTAGAATCCAGTCTAAGATGTTGCCACTTGAGAAGTCTTTGGATGGCCTAGTTATTGAGTTGATTAGTTGAGAAGAGTTGAAAAGGTTGATGTTGAGGGGGTGTGTAGGTGACTGTATGGAGGACCAATTAATATTGGTATCTCCCATGATTATAGTTTCATTACAGATATTAGTTGATAGCCAGGAGATGATGTTTTCAAGTATTGGGATATTATCTCCAGGGGGAATGTAGAGAGAGGCTATGCATATACATTTGTGTTTATTCAGCTGGAAATGAGCTAATTTTAGTTCTGCATTAGAAAACTGGGGAATGACTTTGTTATAAGGTGTTAAGCATAGGGAGGATGAGTAGAGTAGAGCTACTCCACCACCCTCTTTGTGGGTTCTGTCTGATCTAATGATTGAGTAGTTTGGTGGTAATATCTCGGCATCCTTTATGTGGGGTTTTAGCCAGGTTTCAGAAATGGCTAGGATGTCAGGTTTGTTATGGAGTACCCATGCATGAAGGTTAGGGATTTTGTTTGCTAAGCTTTGTGCGTTAAAAGATGCGAATAGAATAGATTTAGAATTTGAGGAGGAGTGGTTTGGACCTGGGTTAGGGTGTATATCGTCAGATAAAAGTATGGCAGTTAGAAGTTGAGTTAGGTAGTAGAGGTGTTTAGGTTGTTTTGTTTGAGTGGAGTAAGTAGAAAGATTAGAAGGAGATATGGAGAATAGAGAGGGTGAGATGGTTTTATGAGGAAGGATTAGTTTGTAGTGAAAACATAGGTCGTTGTTGAGGAGATAAAGGTAAGGAGAGATTTGGTTATTATAGTAGGATTTTGATGTGTGGAGATGAAAGGTTGTGTGTAAGTGAGTAGAGTGGTTGATGAGAGTAGGTTGGGTAAGAAAGTAAATATAGGTGAGGCTTAGAAGGAGTAACAGTTGAATTGGGAGGGATGAATATTTTAGAAACATGTTGTGGTGTTGGTAAGGTTTGTAATTGTTTCGAGAAGGATGAGGGGAAATTGTCATCTGAGTATGGAGAGAAGGTGGGAGGGGAGGGATATGATAGTTTGGGAGGAAGTAGGTGTGGCTAGTGGGTACAAAGGTAGAGGTAGTGGGGGTGGGTGGGAATTGAGGGTAGGGGAGCAGAGTGAGCCCCCTAATGCTCAACTGCTATAATTTCAGAGATCAGTGTATTACATGAATTAAGGTTTTATTTTAATCATGTAATTAAGTTATTCACTTGCTTTATTTTTGATTTATTACATATTTATGCACTGCTCTTGCAGATTTTAAAGTGAGATACAGAATGTATGGTACATGGTGCTGTGGGAGTGGGATGTATTTACGTGAATCTGTTGAGTAATGGATTATTTTGCTTGCTTCTTATATTGCTGTTATCTTCTATGGACAATCTTAACTGTAGCAAGTAAATATAACAAAGAGAAGGAAGAAAGCAATTTGAAAAATTGTTGTCATTTCTTTATGAGGTAATTCAGACAGAGGCATCAACATAAAGAAAAGCAGTACATTACCAAAACTCCTATAAAGTTTTTACTCTTATTGATGTCTACTAACAAAATGATAATTCCTCTGTTTGAAATAATTCAACTGTTTTATATATAGACTTTTGTTTGCATTTTATTATTTTAGATACATACTTAATTTTAAGGTGAAGTTATTTATTTTGATGTGTATCTTTCACAATAATAAGAATATTTTTTTTTCAAAAAGTTCAAGACAAACTTTTAGCAAAACAAAAATATTGGGAAAGGTTGCTTATTATTTCATTGATTCTGATCATATAGTTATTTGAGCTGGTAAGTATTGTCATTATTGGAAATCACATGGTCTCCTGCAACAAACTAAATAATAACTACATAAAGCTTTATATGGTGACTATTTGTTGTGTAATGGGAAACAACACTAATCTAAAAAGTCTGCACATTGACCATGAGAAAATTAAGAACTAGAATTAAAGAACATCTATATGCTATAAGAAGTAAAGATGGCAATAATGAGCTTTATAAGCATACTTTAGCATGTGATGTTTATAAAAAGAAACTGCCTAAAAATTTGCATGAGGTTTATTACAAGAAACCTGTGTTAAAAAAGGAGACCTTATGGCAATTAAGATTACAGGCTGATAAAAAGCCTGGTTTAAATGAAACTATATGTATTAAATGTTTTTTTTTAAATAAATGCGTTTATAAATGTTATCTGTGCAGGGTGACACATACATTTTGAGAAGTTACACAAAACAAACAATCCCACACAAGTATGATATGGTGCAAGGCCAAAATACACTAGAAGCAAGACCAAAAACCAAAGGCCAGCAGACAAAGTCAGCTCTCCAAAATCACTTTATTAGTTCTTCAGCATACCAGTTTCAGCATTATGCCTTCATCAGTGCTATTACTTTGCAGTCATTAGCAAACTTGGTCAGCCACACATCTGGGAGATTGGCTTGGATATCTGAAAAATGAATGCCAAACATGAGAGGGCCAAGGACTGATCCCTGTGGCACCCCACTAGTTGCAATTTTACTTTCGGGTAGGGAACCAGCAACTTCCACAACCTGGGATCTGTTGGGTAGCCAGTTTGCAACATGGATGATAGTGTCAAGAGTTGCATTATGCTTGTCTAATTTTTCAATAAAATATAGATTTTTTGCAACTATCTGACAGAAGACATTAAATACATCATCATCATCATCATATTAGAACTGTGCAAGGAGAAAGTAAACCATAACTGTATAGGATATCATAGCAGAACAGAAAAGCAGTAAGTCAAGAAGTGAGAAAATGCTTCAACTAGGAGTAATTGGAGTAACTGAGCAATCATAAAGTGTATGTAACTGTCTGATTCTATAAGATTGAGAGCCAGATAGCTCCATAACATGCTGTAATAATTTTCAAAAACTGAATGACATAGCCACTTACTCAGTGCCCAGAGTACTTAAGCTGATAATGAAGTTAGGTATTGCAATGTTTCTAACCACTCTAGATTTTAAAAAAAGGTTATTGGCTGATTCCCCTCATCCCAAAAACCAAAGAGAAAGCAACGTTCTTCACCTTGACGGTGTTTTCCATGACATTGTCTTTTGTTCTTTGGACACCATGGAGCTAATGTGACTTTTCAATGGCTCATGGATAAAGTTCTGCAACTTCATGCCAGGTACTCATAAGCATACCTTTGTGACACATAATTAATAAAGAAGATTTGAAGTAACATTTCTGAAAAGTACAAGCTGTGGAGGACTCATTAATATTGGCAGGAGTTCCCATTAATGCTGTCAAAAGTAAGCTTTGCCTCACAGAAGCCATGCACTTAGGATCTGCAGTTGGGATATGGGTAATTATATCCCCAAAGAAACAAAATGAAAACTGTCAAAAACTGGCCTGTATCCAATACCAACCGATAACTAAAAGCATTCTTATGATTAGAAGGCTACTACGGAAAGTCTATACCCATAGCCATAGCTTGTCTTCTGACAGACGCTGAAAGGATAACATGCCTATATAGAGATATCAGGTGGATCACATTGGAAGATAAATCTTTTAACCAACTAAAAACTATCCTCTGTTCAGAGGTAGTCCTGGTCCCTACAAGTAGTAAAATTTTATATGACAGCACTAGCAAAGGTAGCTCTCAGAAACATATATTAGGAAGTCACCTGAGTAATTGAGAAAACTAAGGCAAGAATACTAGCTAGATTTTGTTAGCTACTTATAATAGAATATAATTCTTTGGTTGAATGTCCAAAATACTGAACATTCAGCTTTTATGCCTGTTTTTATTTTTTTCAGCATTTTGCTCTTCATAATGTAGTATGATCATGGAGGTAGTATATGAAATTTGCAAGAGGTGCAGGAAAGCTTGCCCCTGCATAAAACAAATTTAATAGTTTTTTGTTTTATCCTTTTGTGCTTCAATCTTTTAGGATCATTCTCTTGTGGTTTGATCATTTCTTTGCTCAGTTGTTTGCCAGAAATGCAAACAAATGTTGTGCTTCCTGTCTGGAATACTAAAAAATCTGCACCCCCTGCTTTTAAGAGCCATTTGATCCCACTGAATATTATAGAGGTGTCAGTTCAATGCGTTGATATGGACATTGTGGAGCCACTAGTAAACTCTAACAAAGAACATCGCTACATACTACACTGCTACAAAAATCTCCAAAAGCAGTGCCATTATGCCAAAGCAAATGGTATTACTAGAGAATTCATATCATTATTCTCTGTGGTGGATATTCCTAAAGAAATACTTATCGATAAAGGTACCTCCTTTATGTGAAGAGTATTGGATGAGTTAGGGCAGTGCTTTAAAGTTCAACAGTCGAAGATGTCAGTCCACCAACTACAGGATGACAGACTACTAGAAACATTCACTAAAACACTGAAATCCATGCTAGACAAAGTTACTGACACATGTAGGAAAAACTGGGACAAGTTGTTTGAGATAAGACAGGTGCCTTAAGATTCACCTGGGTTTACTCCGCTTGAGCTTCTGTACATCAGGTATCTCAGATGACTGCTTTACATCACTTAGGAGTCTTGAGAAAAAGAGAAGACACCATTGAAGAGAGTTATAGTACACTATGTTGGTTTGCAGGATAGACTAAATTTGCTTATGCCCACTGTAAAGGA
Source organism: Protopterus annectens (assembly GCF_019279795.1). Lineage (NCBI taxonomy): Eukaryota > Metazoa > Chordata > Ceratodontiformes > Protopteridae > Protopterus > Protopterus annectens. The sequence continues at coordinate 1,320,836,226 of NC_056726.1, read as the reverse complement.
GCACATCCAGAAATAAAAATGGCCAATGTAGAGAATTAACCCACGATATCAGGTATCAATATTAGTTCCCTCCATAGAGAACACATTTCTGACTAAGGGGCAAGGGCTATATGAAGTGACTAAAATAATAAATGCACTAAACTACAAGAGACAGAAAAAAGAAAGGCATAGCAAATATATCACATTGGTAGATTAAAGCTGGTTGATATTACAAGCTGAAGTTTCTATAGAACAGATCAAAGAATTTTTACCTGATATTCAGCTACAGAATTCTCTGTTAAAAGTACAACACCAGAAAATTAGAGAACATTTATTAGAAAACAAAGGAATCTTCTCATCATCCCTGAGAAAACTAAACTTGCAAAGCATAATGTAATATCACTCAAACTTTACAGAGTACCAGCGTCAAAGAAGCAATTAGTAAGACAAGAAGATCAACACGGACTAACAAGAGTCACAAAGTGAATGGAGCAGACAATAGTGCTTGTTCCCAAACATGGTAGAAGTATTACATTCTGTAACTGCTGCAGGGAACCTGAACAGCGTTTCAAAATGTGATACTTATCCCATGACAAGAATTAATGAGTTGATAGGGAAAGGACAGATACTTGACAACACTGTACATGATGAACTTTCACTGACAGATGCCTTCTTCTCCTGCGTTAAAAAAAAAAAAATAACCTTTGTATTTAGTTTATTTATTTACTATTTGGTAACTGGGTAGGTGAGTTGGGCCCCTTTCAGCCATGACACAAATGTACTTAAATAAAAACAAACAACATGAATAGTCAGGAAGCAAGCAATACATAAGAAAAAAGAAAAATCAAATGTTTTTAAAGGTCATTTGAACATACATATGCTTGTTGCAGATATTTATGCTTAATACAAAGTCTCATTTACAAAGAGATATTACACAAATAGAGTTAATGGTATAACCAAAGCGATTTACGATATTTACAGTATATACATGACATCCATTTTCAACATTTCAGGAAACAAGCAGGACACAATATTTAGAATAACAAGCAGTGAAGGACTGTTATGCTGGGCTGGAGGTAGCATTCAGTCGGAAGTCAACATTTTACGGTGACTAATTTGCTGGATGTAGTATGCTGTGTATGAAGAGTTGTATAAAAGGAGAGACACTAAGGTGGGAGAAAAGGACCTGTACTGATTGGCTAGACAGAGGGACCGAGCTAAGAATGTGCAGCAGGTAAGGGTGATAAAGGATAATGAAGGAAACGTACTCACAAGTGAGGAGAGTGTGTTGAGCAGATGTAAAGAGTACTTTGAGGGGTTGATGAATGAAGAGAATGAGAGGGAGAGAAGGTTGCATGATGTGCGGATAGTGAATCATGAAGTGCAGTGGATTAGCAAGGAGGAAGTAAGAATAGCTATGAAGAGGATGAAGAACGGAAAGGCTGTTGGTCCAGATGACATACCTGTGGAAGCATGGAGGTGTTTAGGTGAAATGACAGAGGAGTTTTTAAGTAGATTGTTTAATGAAATCTTGGAAAATGAGAGGATGCCTGAGGAATGGAGAAAAAGTGTTTTGGTACTGATTTTTAAGAATAAGGGTGATGTGCAGATCTGTAGTAACTACAGAGGGATTAAACTGATCTGTCACAGCATGAAGTTAAGGGAAAGAGTAGTGGAAGCTAGGTTAAGAAGGGAGGCGATGATTAGTGATCAGCAGTATGGTTTCATGCCAGGAAAGAGTAGTACAGATGCGATGTTTGCTCTGAGAGTGTTGATGGAGAAGTACAGAGAAGTTCAGAAGGAGTTGCATTGTGTCTTTGTGGATTTAGAGAAAGTATATAACAGGGTGCCTAGAGAGGAGTTGTGGTATTGTATGAGGAAGTCGGGAGTGTCAGAGAAGTATGTAAGAGTGGTACAGGATATGTACGAGGGTAGTATGACAGCGGTGAGGTCTGCACTGGGAGTGACGGATGGGTTTAATGTGGAGGTGGGATTACATCAAGCATCAGCTCTGAGCCCTTTCTTATTTATTTATTTATTTATTTTATTTTATTTATTTATATTTGTTGACCGGGAGTGTCCGACTGGACGTAGGTCAATTTTCAGCAAAGGCCCGGGGAGAAAAGCTCCACAGTTAAAATAAACAGACAGTAGTTACATTGGATTACATAGCGATTAACAATTTACATAGCAATTACTTATTTATTCATTACTTATTTTATTACTTATTACTTATTTGCAATGGTGATGGACAGGCTGACAGACGAGATCAGACAGGAGTCCCCGTGGACTATGGTGTTTGCAGCTGACATTATGATCTGTAGTGAGAGTAGGGAACAGGTGGTGGAGACCCTGGAGAGGTGGAGATATGCTCTAGAGAGAAGAGGAATGAAGGTTAGCAGGACTAAGACAGAATATATGTGTGCAAATGAGAGGGAGGATAGAGGAATGGTGAGGATGCAGGGAGTAGAGGGGGCGAAGGTGGATGAGTTTAAGTACTTAGGATCAGCAGTTCAGAGTAATGGTGAGTGTGGAAGAGAGGTGAAGAAGAGAGTACAGGCAGGATGGAGTGGGTGGAGAAGAGTGTCAGGAGTGATTTGTGACAGATGAGTACCAGTAAGAGTGAAAGGGAAGGTCTACAACAGGTTAGTGAGACCGGCTATGTTATATGGGTTGGAGACAGTGGCATTGACAAAAAGGCAGGAGTCAGAGCTTGACGTGGCAGAGTTGAAGATGTTAAGATTTGCACTGGGTGTGATGAGGATGGACAGGATTAGGAATAAGTATATTAGAGGGTCAGCCCAGGTTGGAAGGTTTGGAGACAAAGCCAGAGAGGCAAGATTATGTTGGTTTGGACATGTGCTGAGGAGTACATTGGAAAAAAGATGCTAAGGATGAAGCTGCCAGGTAACAGGAAAAGAAGGCCTAAGATAAGGTTTATGAATGTGGTAAGAGAGGACATGCAGGTGGTTGGTGTGATAGAGCAAGATGCAGAGGACAGGAAGAAATGGAAACAGTTGATCTGCTGTGGCAACCCCTAAAGGAAGCATCCGAAAGAAGAAGAAGAAGTATGTTGTTTGATGGTATGTGGTGAGGTTAACCATTGCCCCTAAAACACTTACACTCAGTTTCCATGTGGAAGTGTTTGGGGGAAAGATTCTGTGACCTTTAATTCAGGTGGCAGTCTGTTCCAAAATGCAGGGCATAGTCAGGCGAAGGCACATTCTCCAGCAGCTATTTTATATAGAGGTCTGCTTAATCTGATAGCTTTCTCCTGAGCCATGAACCCATGAAAATCTGTTTCAGAACACAATATAAACATTTTATCTACAAGGAACTATTGATGAATAATGCATTGAAACCCCACTCGTAATATGCTGCTGTTTCCTGGATAACAATGTTAATTATTAAGAGGACTGTTAGTCACGTTTACCAAAGTTGCATGCCATGCTAGTATCCGCATAATAGATAGGCTTAAGAAAAAATAAACTGGACATGATAGACACTAAGTATTTGAGATACCTTATAGGAAAAAGGTTGGCAGGACAACAACCTGAAAGAATTAGAAGCCATAAAATCCTGGCCACTAAAAGGTAGGTGAGGGTTTTAAGTATCTGGGAATACAGAAAATGTGTACCTTATTTCACAACTATTACATAAAATGTGTACCTTATTTCACAACTACACAGCTATTACACATCCTTTAAAATAGCTCATAAAATGAAACTCTTGTCAAGGTGGAATTGTCTTTGAGACAGATAGAGCATTTGAGATAACAAGAATATTATGTTCTGAACCACTATTAGTGACTCCTGATTTTACTAAAGAAATTGTCCTGTAAAGAGATACATCAGAGTTAGGTTTGGGAGGAATGTTGTCCCAAAATATTCAGGGTGAAGATCACCCTACATGCAACATAAGCAGAAAATTAAGCAATCCTGAGAAAAATATTCACCCATATAGAGTCTAATGTAATGTGGTCCATCTATTGCTTTAAATCAGGGATGAACAACAGTTGCCCTAGGGCCACAATTCGGCTTATCAAAGCATTTTATCTGCCCCTCGGTATGTTTTGAATGCACAGATACATGTTGGACATGGTAATATGGCCCTTCAAACCTTGTCAAGTATGGTAAGTGGCCCCTAGCTTAGCCAAAAAGGTTGGACATCCCTGCCTTAAATATTAATTGTTATGCAGGCAATGCAGCCTGATCCATTAAGGTCAATAACCTTTTGAATTGCTGAAACTCCCAGCATAGAATCCTAGAAGGTGGAAGAAAATAAGTGACCGGAAATTTGGAGTTAAATATACTAAGTCCAAGATTACCATTGCTTCTGTGATGTAGGGTGATTTCTCAGTTTATATATATAAGTTTGGGGGGGTACAGGGAATTTGCCACTGTAAAAAACAAATTTAATGGAGCAAACTTGTGATCAATATTTGCTGTTCTCCTGTAATTTTTGGTGTCTTTTAGGTACATTTTGGGATTCAGAATTTTGAGTCCTGACAGTTAAATAGGAAGCCATTAATGTGTGAGTACACAGACAGGTGATCACTAACCTTCCAAACCAATACACAGTGATCACAGGCCTGGAACAGCTAATAGAGATGTGACAGGTGTTCTATGTCCTGGAATCTATCACTTTGTCTAAAACTAATTGTTTTGTGCTGGAAGATGGGATCTCTAATGCCTTGTGTTTGGAAATGGGAAAATATCTCTTTAAAAGTGTTACTGACACTTGTGCTGGGAAAATGCTTACATCAATGGCTGTACTTGTTAGCAAACATGAATTGATTTGGCATTTTCATGGAGTGTAAAAATAGGTTGGCTGGACACAACAAACTAAGAACTGAGATTATTGATGGAAAACATGAGCTTTTTCCAATCACCCTAGACTTGTGGAGTTCAACAGCTGAAATGAGGATTCTTGAGGATGTGACCTAGGAATAAATGCAAATGAAGGTTGTGTTTGTTGGCAAAGCTAAAGGAAAAAATCCAGTAGGGTATGCAGCTAGAAATTATATGCAAACACTTTGTTTTATGGATGAACCTGTATGAGACTGTACTTATTGAGATCAAGACATTATCTACTACAAACCCTGTTTTCAGGCTTTTGTAAATATTATAAATAGGTACTAGTTTAAGGAAAATTATTTCGAAAAGCCAAGTGAGCAATATCTAAATAAATATGTTTTTTAATAAGTTTGTCTTCAGTGTCTTCCCAGACTTGTATAGCAAAGCTGCATGGACACCCCTTTTATATAAAATCACAGTGATAAAACTTGATAGATATGTAGGCACGTCTCCCACATTACTACTAAGTACAGTCTGAGATGATTCTTAGCAATTTTGCATGTTACCTTCTATGTAACATTCTAGAACCCCTGTTCCAGGCATAGTATCCCCCTGCATTCACAGGCCAACTTTTCACCAACAGTCAGGGCTATGACACAACATATTTGAATAATTCATGTTTTAACAACAATTCAGCAGCATTTTCTCTGCCTAATACATCCAAAGTTCTGTCTGTCAAAAAGCAACATTTGCATTCATCTTATACACGCAAAGAGAGTGCTTCCGATTTACAATGACAGTTCCATTCATATACATTGAACACAAATACATGATTGACATTCACACTTGGACACTGTATTTGGTGAAAGTCACTACACTGTGCTACAATGTATACATAGATAAATATACACACACTGACACATACACCTCAGACACATGCACACAGACACGTGCACATATATACACACATACACACACACACATATATCTATATATATATATATATATATATATATATAGATAGATATATAGATATATATATATATATAGATATAGATATATATATATATACATATATATATATATATATATATATATATATATATATACATGTACAGAATTGGGATATAATACAGTGTGAGTCTTACAGCTATGGTTTTACATATAAACAGTAAAATATCAATAGGTTTCATTTTAAGCATTAAACGTTGACTTAAATTGTTTTCTTTTATAAACATGCAGTTGGCAGATTTTTTTTCTCAAGTTCATGCTTATAATAGAACATAGATAGTTAACAGCAGTGTGGTTCCAATTACACTATATATTTCAATTCCATAATTTCAAAGAATTTCTAGATATTTCCATCATATTATTGTCTATTCTTCATAAAATAGGTAGTTTTCTGGCAAATCATTGAATATAGAATTTACTAAATAATAACATAATATGTGGCAGATGATGAGCATTATTGTCAGAATTATTAATGGTGGTTAAATCTCCCATGTGTTCAAAATGAACCTTACTTTTCCATCAAAGGAATAAATTTAATAACATGAAACAGAATTTAGTACTTACTAAATTTCTGCACCACATATCTAAATATACACATACCAGAAGATCAAAGATTTCTATAGTGTATCCTCGGTGTCAATCACATTCTAGATAATGGCTTAAGGTGCCACTTGTTAGGGTACAGTCTTCACTCGTGCAATGTCTTGTGTAAAGTTTAAATTCTGCCACAAAACCTTTTATTCTTTTGCCACTTGCTAGCCATGTAAATGTAATAAAGGGGTAATGCAGTTTACTTGTACAGTATGAAAATGAAGAAGGAAGGGATCAAATCCAAGGCTACAAGATAAAGTTCATTAGCAGCTAATAGTCCTGAATTCTTTGCGTTAGATGGACAAATCTTCATTAGTGTTTTCAATAGCCTCAGCTATATTCTCTACAACAAAAGTGAAGATGTGAACACATAATTGCAATGTTCATGACTTTGCTAGTCCAACAAATCATGAAGGGCACAACAAATATAAACAATAAAATTGTTATTGTAATACCTATGAATGTTCTTTATGGTTTTTACATTTTTTTAATATGGTTTCCCCACAAAGACAGAAAATGTGTTTATCCTATACAAGTACAAACGTAAAGTTATTGCAGTTTGAAGAAATACATTGTGGAAAGAAAAATATAAGCTATTGTTTATATATTAAGACCAACACCTTTGAATTTGAAATTTTTTCTTGTTGCCTCTACCTTCTGACCTGCCAGTGACCTATGGCTAGATTTCTGCTTGCCTTCTCAGCTTTCACCAGGTGCCTCCATTGCTGCTTACTGGAAATCTTGGATATGTTACTTCACTGGACAGACCCACACATGCCCTATAAGTGCATCTTATAGTGTATATCTTAGAGCTGAGGACCAAGGATATTATAGGGAGTACTGGATCAGCTATCAGGAACCATCCCTTGCAGTAGCAGTTGATCATGATCCCTAATTGAAACAGTGATGTGTAATGACATCTGAACATCTGACACTCCCCATTACAAGTAGCTAAGCTGTGAGGGTACTGATCATACAGGCAGCATGTCTTCCCAAATACTCCCCCATGGGTAGAAGAACTGACCATCAGACATGTCATTTTTATCATCCCAGGCAGGCCCTACCGCTGACCTGAGTCTATTACTGAACTCAGGTCACTGATGCCATAGATTTGTACCCTACCTCCAGGACACACTGGCATCCTATCAGAATAAATATGAGTCCCAAAACTCCAAAAAAAGTAAGTGAAATCCTTGAAACATAGAAGTAAAGTACAAAACTCACTAATATAGGATGTTTTGCAAGTAGGCAAGCCCCAGTGCACCCCACTGATGGAAGAACATTCCTTGACTAATTATAGATGCTAACTTTGAGATCATTGTATTTCAGATAATTGGGAATACATCAGTTCTGAAGTCAGTATACATTTCTCTGTAAGTTTTGAAGTCAGTATACATTTCTCTGTAATTGAACTTAAATTCTTACTGTTGCAAGGATTGCACTTATGTTCCTCAAACATATAATGAGAACCTCAGTGTGTCATCATACAAGTGAATATAAAGAGCAACTTTGTCAACATGTCTGAATATTTCAAGAATAATAAACAATACCATGAAACATTTGCAATATCATCTTTAAATGTTATTAGCATGTTTGTTGCATTTATGCCAGTGTCATTGGCATAGACAAATAAAGCCCTATCTATATAGTCCAAACGACCTGCGCTCAATTGGTAACTTGGGCTTGTGAGGTGCTGGCATAGAGGAGTGGGATTCCCCATATCTGGGAATCATATCTCTCAACCTCTAAGCCCTAGAAATCTGGACCAAACCAAAAATAATGAGGAGCAAAGACCAAATAATAAGGACATATTTTTAACTACTGATCTTTTAAACTTCAAAAGTTGATAGAATAAAAGATTTTGTGTTAGCATGCATTTTCTGATGGATACAAAGTATGTAACTCAAATGTCTGTTATTTAGATTCTTCCATCTTCAATAATTTAGCAAAAAAACACAATTTTTTGCAGAAAAGAATAAAAATATAATTTAAATATCCGGACTTTCTGAGAAAATCTCGACAGGTAAGAGGTCTTTGGTAGTCACCTAGGTTCTCCCTGCATTTAATCCCTATTAGAGATCAGTTTTTAATAGTTAGTTGTGGTCCAGAGAGAAAATAGTCCTCAAATACACAAGTTCACCACAGGAGAAAGAAGGAGAGTGCAATGACTGAAACAGAAGGGCACATGGAAGGCCATCCAGTACAAAACAGGGTAAAGTGAATAAAGAATCATAAAGAGAATATGTCATTGATACAAGATAAACTTGGCAACATGTATACAATCATGAACATTTTGTGATTCTTAGATAGTTTATATGAAACAGACTGATAGAAGATGTGACAAAAGGAGGTACTGCCAGCACAGCTAGCTGGAATTTTGTAAATAATTATATGTCATTTGTGAATATCAAACTGATTTATACAAGATGCTTGTGTTGCAAATGTATTAGAACTATATGTCATGTGTATACCAAACTGATTTATACAGACATCTGTGCTTAAAAGGTATTTGTAAAGTGCTTGTGTTTGAAATGTATCCACAGTGTGCCCTGCTGGAGAGAACAGAAATGTACATGCACTATTGCAAGTGTTTAAATGTATGTGTTTTAGCAGAGGACGCTGGAAATCAGGAGGTTAACCTCAGTCCAGAAAACTTTAAAAAATATCTGAAATTAAATCAATTTATAGGCTAGGCCATAAATATGCTATTTCACAGGTTTCAATGCAGCCAGATACACAACTTATGTACTAGAAAGCTTGCTGAATTGTCTTTGGGGTGACCTAATTACTACTCTGAATGTGTGGAGGTGTGCAATTGTTTTATGACTTTCAGAACCTACCACAGGTCTGAGAAAAAGCCCTTGTGTGTGTATTTTTACATACAGATGCTATGTCCTGCCAGCTTTCAGCAATGGGAGTTTGCATTGGAACTAGAAGTCAGATGACCAAAAGTGATATCATTCTGCAAGCTGTCTCAGAAGTAATATTTTAGATACTAGACTGAGAAATCTCTTAGTGAGACAGACCATTCTGTATTCTGTCTTGGGCCTGACAACAAGAAGGACCCTACACAACTTCATCTGCCTTGCTCTATTAAGGACGTTATTAGGGAGTAGTACAGTTCTCTTAGATTCAGTCGGGAATATAGTGAAGCTTAGTTTAGATATTGTTTTTCTTTATTTGTCTGAGCCTGTTCTTCAATGTTATTTAAAATATTTTATGTGATTTGAACTATGATGTCACTGTGAATATATACTTAGTATTTTCTTGTTCTTTTATTATTTATTATTAAATATATTTAAACCTTTCATTGTAGCTGATCTTTGTAGAGATATTTAGGTTTTGAGAGTACTTCCATATTTATTTGGTCACACTGTGTGAGCCACTCCTAATAGCCTTGCTCTTGGTCAAACTACCTTTTATATTAGTATTACTACTACACAGTTTTGTTAAGGGCCTTAAAATAGCTGGCAAGGTGTTCTATTGGCAATGGTAACTACCTTCTAGTCTGGGCAGAAGGGGGCATAGCTAGCAAACCTGTGCCACCCTTTCCAGTGTTTCACAGAAAAATACTGAGTACATCCTCGGGACACAGGAAAAGGAAAGTAATACAGAATCAAAGAAGAACTTTGACTGTTATGGTGGGGGGTATGGGAGCTGCCTGAAAGCATTTATATCAGGTGTGCAGGAAAACTTGAGTAAAAAGGAACATTTGTAATAACTTTACTGAATCCAGTGCCGCAACTGTTTGAACGTTAAGATGGTAAGAAATATAGAGTTAGGCAGCATTCTCAAATGAGCAGTGGTATGGGAATAAAGACGTAACACAGAAACTAAGGAATAACTAAAAACTTAAACATGCCTTAACCATCAATGAAAGAAAAAAAGAAAGAAAAAAAAAACAACAAAAAAAGAATGAAGGGGCACTGGGCATATATGAGGGAAAATGAAATCCAGGAACATGGAGTATACTAAGAACAATAAAAGAGAGAGATTTCAAAGGAAAGACACTGATTAAGGTACATTGCTTAGAAATTACAAAAATCAGAGTTATCTTATGGGTGACAGTAAGGAGGAAGAAAGAAATATATTATGAGGTTAGATGGATGTATATAGTTAAAAGGTTAATTTTTAGTAACATTAAAAAATATATAGGGAAATGATGAAAATAAGTGCAATAGCAGAGGGGGATATATAGTCTTCACATTTTTCTGAAATTATTATCAGCAACAGCTATGTGCACTTTAGACAACACCTTAGACAAGGGAAAATGGAGACTATTCTTGGGGGAGGGGGTGAAGATAAAAATTAAAAATGTAAGAAGTTAGAATGGGGAAAATAGATGGATGCAACACATGGCACCTCTTGGAAAATATTGGAAAAGGGAAAGACAAAAAAGTCACTAGAGTACATTAAACAAAGTGTAATAATTATACTATTGTAGGAAATGCATTTAACTGGTGGAGAACATGGAAAGTTAATGAAAAAAAGAAAAGGCTTTATAAACGGCTTTCATCTGAGTGTGGAAGGAAAGAAGAGGGGGTATTAACTCTGCTAAGCAAGGAAGCACTACTTGACACAGAACATGTTAAAACAGATCAAGCAGGAAGTTGTGTTCTGTTAAGGGGGTTAGAGGACGAAGACAGTGGCAGTATCATCCTAGCACAGCAGTGATCCAGATGCGGATAATCAAATTACAGTTAACTGAATTTAGCCAAGACATAACTATAGTGGTGGGGGAATGGAACACTGTTACAGGGAAGGGTGATATATTTGGGAGACCAAGATAAAAAAGACTATATTTCAAAGCAAAAGAACGTAGATATTTAGAAATATTGTCCTAATAGACCTTGTGTAGAGCTCTGTAGGGGTTATAAGATTTCTGCAAATGTCTAGTTGATAAGGAACAAATCAAGACTTGACAGAGTCTACGCTGCAGCTAAGCATGAGTATTCATTGATAGGAGTGCAGATCATGCATTAGTATAAAGGACAAACTAGACAGCGAATTAGGAAACTTAAACTTGATGGTTGTGGGGTGGGACAAAGTAGAAGCAGGAATTAGACAGGAAACTAAATGGAGAGAAACAGAATGGAAAAGCAGGAAAAATATATGGTAAATATAGAGAGAATTAAGAGAGAAAGAGAATTAACAATAAACAAATGTACACAGGCATATTAATTACAATAGAACAGATGGAAATGGACACATTGGAGAGACAGTGCAGCTACAAGATAAGATAGAAGGACAAAGAAGGGCAGTGAGATTATGGCAATATGAAAAATACTGCTAAAGCTCAGAACAACTTCGCCAGAAAATTAAAATAACAAAACGTTGAAAGGAGTGTAATAAAAAATAAAAAGTTTAACATTGGGGAAGATAGTGAAGAAGCCCCTGAAATGCAGGAGACATTTAGAAAACATTGAAACTGCTATATAAAGAGCAGAATGAAGGACAGTCATGGTTAAGGTATTTGGGAAACGTCTTACATAATTTAGAACTGCCCAAATTGATAAGAAAGAAGGACAGGTTTTGACCAAACAGAGACAAAATCAGAAAATTGAAAGGCAAATATGGAAACAGGCATGAGGAAATACTTAATGGAGGTGATACCAATCTGTCAGAAGATTTTTAACCAGATTCTAAAAACAGAAACCACAAACCACCCAAAAGATAAACGCTCCTGCGTGATATAATATGGATAAAATCAAACAAACGTAACTCATGCAGGTGCGAAATGGCCAACAGTTCTTTCCTCATACAAAATCATTCAGAGTCAGAAGTAGCAGTTCTTGTATCAGTTCTTGGAATAAAAATATTAAGTAATAGTTTGAAAAAGCCTTCGGGTGAAAGCGCTCACTGTGCACGAATAAATTATTCTTTGGATTACATCGGTTGTTTTTATTCCAAGAACTGATACAAGAACTGCTACTTCTGACTCTGAATGATTTTGTATGAGGAAAGAACTGTTGGCCATTTCGCACCTGCATGAGTTACGTTTGTTTGATTTTATCCAGATTCTAAAAACAGGTTAAACACCAGACTTGTTTTACAAGGAAGTCATCTCAGTGATTCATAAACTGGATAAGGAACCATCTCTCTCTCTGTCATACAAGCCAATATCAATACTAACTAATGATTATAAGGTTCTTTTGCTCATTTTGGTAGAAAGTGGTATGAATTTATTAGCTTAGACCAGTATAGATTTGTGAAAGAAAGAGAAGCATTTCATTAATACTATAAGATACAATTAATACAAAATCTGGCAGGTAGAGAAAAAAGTCAATCCATACTTAGGTTTATAGGTTTATAGAAGGTTACTAGGCTAATGGCACCAGGACCTTTGCAAGCCTAACCATATTATACCAATGTTCCCTAACTGACCATGGTTAGATGATCTTTATTTTCAGGGCAAGTCTAGTCTATGATCAGCACTGATTGCCCCTGTCCATGAGGGGCAGAAGTGCCACCCCTGGAGTGAATTTACAGTCTCCCATCCAATTGTCTAAGTTGCACTTAAATAGGGTCATTCATGAGCTCTGCTTCACGTGTATTGCCAGTTTATTCCAGAGGAACAACCATCTCTGGGACACATATCTGTCTGTCCAGCATGTTCTGTTGATGTCACAGGCTAGGTTCAGATCCCTGGAGCGAGTGACTGTTGTTCCATTTGACTTGTGGATGTGCAGCATTTCCATTAGGGCAGGGTCAGAGACTGTTCTGTAGGCCAGGCATAAGTCATCTCTCAGCAGCCTGTAGGATACAGAGTACAGTGACAAGACTTGCAGTCTTTCCATGTAGGTCATGTTTTGGAGGCCCTGAAATTCTTGGTGAGAAACCTCTGTGGTCTCTCCAACTGTTGCAGGTGTCCCACAAGGCACATGCAAAAGTGAGCATTGTACTTTATTAATGGTTTTATTGCATCAAGTACAGAGGAGTTATAACATCCTTAGTCTTGGATGCAATGTTCTTACTTATCATATATGAAACATAGAAAGCTTTCTTTACCACTGTGGACACATGTTGATCGAAGTTTAGTTTGATACCAATCTGTGTTCCCAATTCTTGTTCCCCTGGGTTTGATCTTAGGGGGGCAATATTGTAATTTGTGGGGACTTTGTCTTTGTTAAAGAGGGTAATAATGCACTTTTTTTGCATTTAGGTTTGGTCCATGCCTTTGGCACCAATCATTTGTCTGTGCTAGCCCCTTTTGTAATATGTTAACATTGTTGGGGGATTCAATAATTGTGCCTAGTTTGCAATCATCAGTGAACTTGGTAAGACATAGGCCCTTTACTTTTGCCTGGACTTCTGAGAAATAGATTCCAAACAGTAGAGGGCCCAGCACAGATCTCTGTGGCACACCACTAGTAAATGGTCTACTGGTAGAGGTGGACTCCCCAACTTTGACAGTATGCATTCTGTTGGTGATCCAGTTGGCTACCCATCTAGTGACATATGTGTTACTTCTCAGAGGGGATTATGTTGAAAGCCTTGGCCAAGTCAAGATAGGTGGTATTTACTGTTTTGTCTTTATGCAGGGCTTTAGTGACATTCTTGAAGAAGTCCACCAGGTTTAATAAGCATGATCAACCCTTAATGAAGCCAAACTGGGTCAGACAGAGTCTGAAGGTTGCCTATGTCCTTGTTGATAAGGTCGATGATGATTCTTTTCATGCTGTTTCAGATAAGGCTGGTTAGAATTATGGGTCTATAGATCCCAGGGTCAGTTGATGGACCCCCTTTGTGCAAGGGGATTATTGTTGATGTTTTCCACTCTGCTGGAACAAAGTTAGTGCACAGGCTGTGTTTAAACAGAGTGTCAAGTGGTTCTGCTAGGTCTTCTTTTAGATTGTTTACTACGCAGCCTTGAATGTTTTCTGGTCCCATAGAGGCCATGTTTTTGGCCATGGAGAGCGTGAATATGACCTGATCTTTGGAGATATTAAACAGAGGACTGGTGTCAGGTATGCTTTGGGGTATGGCTGGTGGGGGCAGGGGATGAAGTTTGCATGAAATCTGTCAGCTAGCAGGTTGGCAATTTCCTCAGGTTCAGTATGAGTGGCACTGTCCACTATAAGTTTGTCACATAGCTACGATTTCTCTTTTAGATTTTGGACATAGCTAAAGAATGCCTTATGATTATCCTTAGCTATGGATGCTAAATTAGCCTCATAACTAGCTTTAGAGGACTTTACAAGATATCTGATTTGCTTGTTCAAGCTGTGGCGGGTATTCCTCCTCTGCTTAGTAAGTTCCCTCTTGTTCTTACATAACAGTTTCTTCCTTTTGTTATATAACCTATTTATACTTGAGATCCACCATGATGGTTGTTTGTTTTTCGGGAGGACCTGGTTTTGATCCACTCGGGTACAGATGATTCAGTACAGTTGTTTAAGTGGTTGTACAGAGCATTTGTGTACTCCTCTGCCTAGAAATCATTGCTGGATGCGTTAGTGGGGCGGTTGAAACTTTTTATACCGTTGCTTAATAGGCTGTAGTTTGTTTTGGAGAAGTTTTTTTGCTTCTGTGGGTGTGTCAGATCTGATCATTACTTTGAACAAGACAGATTTATGGTCTGACTTTACCAGAGACAGCAACACACAGGGGGTAGTGCAGTGACTCCCCCCATGTTGGTGAGTACAAAGTCAAGGACCAACTGTTCCAGGGCATTTGTATTGACAAAGTCCAGGAGCCTCAGGGTGAGCATGTTTGTCCTCGTGTATGTTGCCCGGTCAATGGAAAGATAGTTGAAATCTCCCATGACCAAAGTGTTTCGATGTACAGTGAGTGAATCAGGGTAGGCGGTCTGCTTCTTTTGCTTCACGGTGGAGGACCTGTAGCTAGCCATGATATGGTAGGGTGTTTTACTTATAGTTAGCTGGACCTGGAGTAGCTCAAGAGAATCATACTGTTTAACCAGTCTCAAGGTTTATTTGGCTTTAATAAGGATGGATATTTATAAGATAAGATGCAGGGAATGCATTTGATACAGTACAGTGGAGATATTTATATGAAATATAAGACAGGGCTTCCCTTGTAATTCATCAAACTATAGCAAGGTATATGCAAAAACTTAAATGCTGTGGTGAAGGTACAAGTGAGAATTTCGTAAACATTTAGAACTGGAAGAGGATCATGACAAGGCTGCCATCTGTCAACATTATTATTTGTAATATTTTTGGAACCATTGGCTCAAAAGAGAAAGTTGTCAGAGGTAAAGTGTTTGAATTGGTACAGTACAGCGAACAAAGTGGCATTATTTGTGAATGATGCCATCTAATATACTACAAATCCAAAAAAAATCCCCAAAATATTTTACAGCCTATGGACATTTGCTTGGATTTAGGTTATAAAATAAAGGCAGATAAAATGAAGGTCTAGGAATAAACTGTTAACCAACATTTGATTTAGTCCAGCAATACCTGAAGCTACCGAGCACTAAGGGTTAAAATACCAGGAAATCCGGCTAACAAGAAAGTCATTGTTCGACTGTATTCAGCATTCATCAGACCTATCAGTGAGTACAATGCCCCTTTTGGTATGTACCTAACCAGGCATATCCAAAAACTGGAATGTCTGCAGAGACTTCTCATTAAAAGAATACAGAGCATAAGTAACATGTCCTATGCAGACCACCTCAAGGCTGTATCCCTGAATTCTGTCTCCTACAGGCTTTTGAGGGGAGATCTATGCCCGACATAGAGGGCATTGTCAGACCCCCAATCTGATGGACCTCCTGCATATCCACATAACAAACAGCACTGGAATTACCCATCCTAAGTACTTAAACCTTGCCTGTGATATAAATAGAACCTGCTGGAGAGGCAGGTATGTATCCCAGAGACTACCCCTTCTCTGGAACAGGCTCCCCATCCATGTGAAGCAGAGTTCCTCCCTAACCCAGTTCATGTGTAATGTGGACAATTGGATGGGTAACATGAAATTCATCCCTGGTTTGTCACGTATGTCTCTAATGGACACAGGCAACCTGTAAATGTTTCATCTCCCAGGCCCCTGCTTGTAAATTTTTCATCTCCCAAGCCCCTGCTTACACTTATCAAGGGTACCAGAACTTGTCAGAGATTTGGGATGCATGGCTAGGCTTAAAAAGGCCCTTGTAGTTATTAGCTGAGTAAACACTTATAAATCTATGAGCAACGCACCTAGTATAATTACTAAAAGAGGCATCAGGTGCAATTAAAGAGAAAATCCTTAAGGTTTTAGGAAAATAGAGAGAGGTATTGAAGGACGTAGAACAAACGATACTAACGATGCACTGTCCAGAACTTATGAATGACCTGGGGAGTAAGATACTAGTCACTGTTAAAAAAAAAAAAGATATACTGATTTATGTATGTGGGGATAAGCATCCAACAGTGACATGTCAGAATATACTTCTACCATTAGAAGGAGGCTCATCAATACCAGACATGTAAAATATTTTAAGGCTGCTCAGATGAAGTAGTCTATTATTTCAAAATCACTAGCATAATTACAATTGGAAAGAATTTACAGGCTCATAGGTGATTACTAGGCTAATGACCTTAGGTGGGGTTTTAAGGCTAGTCCTGCTTCACAAGGTAACACTCAAAGCCTATACTTGAAATCTTTAAAGTAAGCACCTTAACCATTAGGCCAACTCCCAACTGTTGAATCCGGAAAGAGTGAAAAGAAGAAGAAATATTTCAGCAAAAGCAGTTAAAAATGAAGACAATAATGGCTACTTGAATAACTTATTTTGGTGCATGAGGGGGTTGGTGAACATGAATGAGTACACAATATGAAGTTTGAACTGAAGGCAAAGGATAGTCTACAGGTCATCTAACAATTAATATGGAATTAATTCAATTTTATGGGGAACTACAGATAAAAACATACTGATGAGAACAGCTTAAGACGGGGTAGAAAGATGAAGTAGGATAAACTGTGTGAAAATTATTCACTTCACAGTCAAAAAAACTGAACTTTAGAGGATGTTTATAAATTTTAGGCAAATGTCAAACAGATATGATAGAAAAGAATCAAACCCAGAGCTGTTCAAATTGTTAGCACAAGCAAGAGAGGCAGACAATGAAAACAGTCAGCAGATTCTATAAAACAGATTGCAGATAGATGGTTAAATGAACCTATGAATCTTTAAAGAAGGCTAGTCAAAAGAGGGACTGGATTGAGGTCATGCTACCAGGTGCTTGCCAGATCAAGAGTCTAAAGAAATATGTAGAGCCCTGGAGAAGTGTTTGTTTGGCCTGCTTGCTGTACTCTGCCTGAATATTGTTGATTTCTGACTGCATTTTATTTTGAATTGAAGCTTTTCATTTAAGGCTTGATCACTTCCATTTTGTTTCTTATTCTTGTATTACATTTGTTTTAAGTTTTCTGTTCTACTGGAGTTTTAAGAGTTCTTGTTTAGGGTCAGTTAAAAAGTTAGCAAATAATTCCTTTGCAAACAGCGAATAACATCATTAATCGGTGGGAGGAGCTGAGAAACAGCATTGGGCTTTTAGTTAGAAATATTTCTGTTTAACTGAAGTGTTTGTTTGGCCTGCTTGTTGTACTCTCCCTGAATATTACTGATCTCTGGCTGCATTTTATTTTTCCCTCCTACCCACCCAGTTGTTGTTGTGTTCATAAATTTGGTGGCTTTTGAGTTGCCTGCCCCTACTATAAATCTGATTGTGGACACTCCTCCCAGTCCAAACTCATCAGCTCATTCTATTGAGTACAAACAGATCATTTGGGAAGGCCCACCCCCTTAGTTTCTCAACCTTGAATTATCTTCTGTTTCCTCCTTTCCCACTTAACCTAAAAAAATGCACTTTATTCATCTGCTTTTACTGTTTGTGTTTCTTCTTACTTTATTACTTTATTTTGCTTTTGTTGCTTGTTCTTAAAAGTGTTCAATTGCATTTATTCTGCTGCATTTATTACTGCTTGTTAGTAGCCTGATTAAATTGTAACTGTTATTCTAAGCCTTTTGGTTTAAGCACTTGGGCTTCAGGCCAGTTGTTTTACATGAGGAAGGTTTGTACTCTACACTCTTGGGGTAGGAGAGGTAGCTTACATCCTTCTAAGTTGGGAATTGCTAGTTGAAGGTTTAGTGTGTCTGATATTCTAAAAGTGTCTTAGTTCTGGTTTAAGCATTTGGGCTTCAAGCCAGTTATTTTATATTAAGAAGTTTTGTGGCCTACACTTTTGTGGGAGGAGAGTCTTCCCTTCTGAGCTGGGAATTGCTGATTGAAGGCTTATTTTGCCTGCTTATTTGAACTTATTTTTTTCTGAAACTGGTGCATTTTGTTTCTGCAGTGTAGACTAGATTCAGACCTGTTGAATATAGCTCTGTTTGTATAACTTAAACATAAAACCAGTCCATCTTTTGTTGGAGAGGGTTCCCTTGCACCCTAATGACAGGAATGTGGATTTTGAACTCATCTGATTGAAGGTTGCTGGAACAGGGCTCAGTTTTGAGCTTTTTTATTGGTTAATTTGTTTAGATCAGTTTGTCCTCATTTGCTTCTTAGCCCCACCCCCACTGATGGAACAGACACCTATGCTGAGTTATACACCAATGCTTTATACAAGCACCTGTGCAATTGTATTGACTCTGTCGTACCTGATAGAACGAAAGCAAGGTCTACAAGGATAAACAAATCTACCTGGTGGACAACTGCCATTAACAGGCTATACAATAGGAGAAATAAATTGCTGTCTAAAAGCAGGAAGGAATGGTCTCAAAACTTGTAACATTCCCTCCTCAACTTAAACAAGCAAATAAGACTTCTAGTGAAGTCCTCCAAAGCTAACTACAAATCAAAATTAGCTTCCCTAAATAAGGATAACCACAAGGCATTATTTAGTTACATTTGTAACCTCAAAGGTAAGGCCCAGATTTGCAATGAACTTGTAGTTAATGGTACTACATTTATAGAACCTATGTATAGCAAACCTGCTAGCTGACAGGTTCAATGAAAACTTTACTCCCCTGACCCCACTCCAACACACAACCGCAACTCCTGATTTCTCCTCCCAGTGCTATACCTATAACTATCACATCATTTCCTTCACTCTGCCTACATAAGACTTCATCTGTCATTTTTACCTGTCCTTTCCACCCTCTGACCTTCTATCTCCTACTATACTTACACTGTACTTAATCTCCATGCAGCTATGCATGTGCAGATACATTACTGTCATGTGTTTACTTGAATACACTCTATATACCATTGTAAATATCATTCTCTAGCATGTCACTGACATATATGCCATTTATTAGTTGCATATGTCAAAGACTGCATTTTTATACTCTTCCTTCTATTACCAGTCTCATTCAACGTAATTGCACTATATGATTTTTTTCTCTGTTTATGTGATTATTTTTTCTTTTTATGTAACTTTGTGGAGCTTTTCTCCAGGGCCTGCACTGAAAATGGGATAATTTCAGGCCCAGTGGACTTTCCTGGTTAACAAATGCAATAAATAAACAAATATACCCCAAAGCATCCAAAACCTGTCCCCAGCCTAGTATCTCCAAGGAACAGGTCTTAAATGCCCTCTCCAAGGCCAAAAAACACAGCCTCTATGGGACCAGACAACATCCTGGTATGTGTTTTACATGGGTTAAAACAGAAATCACCACTGAGCACGCTTTTCAATCACAGCCTAACTACTGGCTTTGTCCCAGTGGAATGGAAAACAGCTACCATCATCCCTTTGCACAAAGGGGGGTTTACATCTACAGACCCTGGAACTATAGACCCATTAGCCTGACTAGCCTTATCTGCAATGCCATGGAACGAATCATCACGGACCTTATAACAAAGATATAGGAAATCTCCAAATGCTTGACCCCACCCAGTTTGGCTTTGACAAGGGGAGATTGTGCCTGTTAAACTTGGTAGACTTCTTTAAGATGGTCACCAAAGCCCTAGAAAAGGGCAAATCTGTGCATACTGCCTTCCTAGACTTAACCAAGGCTTTTGACACAATCCCCCACTCAGGCATCATTGAGAAACTCATCCAGTTGGGTATCAACCCATATATTGCCAGGTGGGTTGCAAACTGGCTCACTAAAAGAATTCATACGGTCAAAATAGGGAACTCCACCTCCTCCACCAGACCTGTAACCAGTGGTGTTCCACAGGGATCAGTTCTGGGACCCTACTGTTCAGAATCTACTTCTATGAAATACAGGCTAAAACTAAAGGGCTGTGGCTGACAAAGTCTGCTGGAGACTGTAAATTGGGAGCGATCATTGAAACCCATAGCAATGTCAACATCCTGCAAGAAGGTCTTACGCAGAATAATAACTGGTGCCAAAGTCATGGTCTTAAACTTAATGCAAAAAATGCATTATCATCCCCTTCAGTAAGGGTGATGTTCCTGCAAAACTACTGCATCAACAGCAATACGTTAAGCACACAGTTAATGGTACGAGATCTGGACACGCAGGTTGACAGCAACCTTAACTTCAATCATCGGGTCTCCACAGTGATAAGAAGGGCATTTTATATTACTCATCTCAAAATTAAGGGCATTGCCTCCAGGAAAAAAGAGGTTATAACCCCCCTGTACTCTTCTCTCATCAGGCCAGTAACAGAGCACAATAGTTCCTTTGGTATGTTCCTTTCCAAACACCTGCAGCAATTGGAGCGACCACAAAGTTTCCTTATGAAAACAATTCAGGTTCTTCAAGATCTGTCTTATGTGAAGAGACTGAAATCATTCTCACTTTATTCTGTGTCTTACAGACTGCTCAGAGGCGACCTGTGTCTTGCATATAGAATAATCTCTGACCCAGCTTTGATGGAAATGCTGCACATTGTCAAGTCAAATGGCACACAAGTGACTCATTTAAAGCTCCTTAACCCAGTATGGGACATCAACAAAACCTGCTCAAGAGACAGATTTGTCTCACAGAGGTTGCCCCACTTTTGGAACAAGCTTCCTATTCATGTTAAACAAAGCTCCTCATTGACCCTATTTAAGAGCAAATTAGATGACTGGATGGGTAACTGAAAATTCACCCTGGGGGTTCCACCTATGTCCCTCCTGGATGGGGCCAATAGGTGCTGATTTTAGTGTCTGTTTGAACCAGATACCCTTGTGAACATGGGTTGAACTTGGCTAAGCTTGTAAGGGCCCTAGGGACATTAGCCTAGTAACCTCCTATGATCCTATGATCCTATGATCCTATGATTGCAACAACATTCAGACAATTTGGAATGTTTGCACTGAAGTGTCTCCAGAAATATTTTATACAGCAGAGAGATTAAATAAAATGTTTCCAAATAAACAACATTTTCTGATAGAAATGTGAAAGTGCTCAGGTGGGAAACTGGTCACACATTCATTAAGAAACTACTAGACAAGGAAGGAGAAGCTTGAAGAAGTAAAATATCTGCTAAGTTGAGTAGAGGAAAATGGGGAAGCCTCAAGTTAAGGGCCTAGTTTCATTGGCACTTAATTTGTCTAAGTAAATAATATCTTCAAACAGAAAATGAACAAGGAAGCTACTGAACTGACAAAAGAGAGAAAAGGAGTTGAAAGGAAAATATTAAAATGGAGACTACCTGGACTCCAGAAGCAGAAATGGGAACATTGAGATGACATAATTATGTCACAATTACTATCAGAGTAAAAAGTATAGGTGGTGAGCAAAGAAGAGAATAGGATCAAGGGAGATGCCAACTTCAGTAGACAATCAAGTGACATTTCGTTATGGTAAAACACCCCTAAATTGCTGTCAAAGGATATGGTGAAAAGACAGCATTCTAAATACTATATATGGTTGTGATTGAGCTATGTGTTATAAATATGAGAATGTAAAAACTGTTAACTTATGGGACTGGGGATGTACTGTCTCCTTAAAATAAAAGCTAAATGAAACTTATACCTAGAAGAAAAAAAAAACAAAGCCATTCACCAGAAGAAATGAGTACACCACAAAAAAGGATATATTCTGTAATATTATGAAGGTATTTATACAAAACTGTAACATCTTCAGCATTCCTATCTAGTTTCAAAGAGTACATTGAAGCTAGTATATAATGTAGACATAACACAGAATTAATCTAGACAAAGTGTCATTTGCCTATTTGTGGCGTGGTATGACCACATAACAATAAAAAATCATAGCTATTGAATTACATAGGGCATGGTTTGCATCCATTCTCTGTGTTGTTACATTTTCTTAAATATCTGTGTTGCTTATTATTTAGAAAATTTAGCAGATATAACCATTAAAGATTAACTTTCTTTATTCCAGTTTTGAACGTAATTCATCAGTAGTGTATCAAGAACAGATATGGATGGGGGAGCTACTGCTGAACCAATATGGATGCCAGTAGTAAAGAGGACTACATAGTCCCACTTCCTGGTACGCTCAGCCTTCACTTCTTCATGTTCTGCCAATTTAGAAATGCACATATGAAGGTATGAACAATCTTTTTATTCTTCTTTCACCTGTTCCCATTAGGGGTCACCCCAGCGGATCATCTGTTTTCATTTCTTCCTGTCCTCTGCATCTTGCTCTGTCACACCATCCACCTGCATGTCCTCTCTCACCACATCCATAAACCTTATCTTAGGCCTTCCTCTTTTCCTCTTATCTGACAGCTCCATCCTTAGCATCTTTTTCCCAATATACCATCTTCCCTCCTCAGCACATATCCAAACCAATGCAATCTAGCCTCTCTGGCTTTGTCTCCAAACTATCCAACCTGAGATGACCCTCTAATATACTGATTCTTAATCTTGTCCATCCTCATCACACCCAATGCAAATCTTAACATCTTTAACTCTCCCACCTCTAGCCCTGACTCCTGCCTTTTAGTCAATGCCACCGTCTCCAACTCATATAACATAGCTGGTCTCACTACCCTCTTTTAGGCTTTCCTTTTCACTTTTACTTGTATCCGTCTGTCACAAATCACTCCTGACACTCTTCTCCACCCACTCCACCCTGCCTGTATTCTCTTCTTCACGTCTCGTCCACAATCACCATTACTCTGATCTGTTGATCCCAAGTATTTAGACTCATCCACCTTTGCCATCTCTACTCCCTGCATCCTCACCAGTCCTCTATCCTCCCTCTCATTCACACACATATATTCTGTCTTAGTCCTGCTGATCTTCATTCCTCTCCTCTCTAGAGCATATCTCCACCTCTCCAGGGTCTCCTCCACCCGTTCCCTACTCTCACTACAGATCACAATGTCATCCACAAACATCATAGTCCATGGGGACTTCTGTTTGATCTCATCTGTCAACCTGCCATCACCATTGCAAATAAGAAAGGGCTCAGAGCTGATCCTTGATGTAATCCCATCTCCACCTTAAATGCATCCGTCACTCCTACCGCAGACCTCACCATTGTCACACCACCCTCATACATAGATATGAACAATGATTTGTTGAAAACAAGTACATTCCATACATACATTAAAGGTATAAGAGAAAGTAATAATAATAATAGTAATAATAATAATAATAGATATTAAGTTCAGCCCGGGTGATAACTGTCACTTGTTTGGCCTGCCACCCTGTCTCCCTACACCATCTGAATAATTTCTTTCATTTGGCATCCACAGCTTACCTTAGTTTTCAGTTTTTTCCTGGATCATTTCAACACACTGTAACTGTCTGACTACACTGAAATAACATAATTAAGTTGTGGGTCAGGGGTTTTTAGAAACTCTGTAGTACATTTTAGATCTTTTTCTGACTAAGGAAAGAACTTCACTCTTATTTTCTTTCAAGGAAAATACAAAGCTTAGTGTTTAAAGCTGTCAGAAATAGTATTTCCCATAAATAATAATAATAAATTGAGAAGAACAAGGCTTATAAGGATACATAAATCATACCAGAAAATAGTGCTTGCTTGGCTACTAACCCTCATTCAAAAAAAAAAAAAGATAGTTGCATGTTATACAGCCTCATAGTGTTAGATTGAGATGAAAGTGAGAGAATAAATGACTGCAATCATATATTCTAAGTTGTTATTGTCATACATTCACAGAGTGTGTATCCTCATCCCTACCTCCAAAAAGACATATGCAACCTGTGTACTCTTATTGTGTCAAGCTGGGATAAAAGTGAAGGCACAAAATGCCATAACAACATATTTCAACTTAATGCTGTCAGACACATATGTATATCATGCTTCATTACCCATACATCCCAAAAGACAGCCACCATATACACATCTGATGTTTGATTATGAGGAAAGTGAAAAAATAATGATCACAGTAATGTCTTCTAACTTCTTGCTCCTATACAATGCACTTCCTCTAATCAAGCTATAACAAAATTATGTGCTAACCTATGAGTTTTGATTGTGAAAAAGTTAAAGAAATAATGTCACCATTATCTCAATCCCACATAAGCTATAGTGGTCTGCTATGTAAGTCTCTGAGTATGGACAGTTTTAGATGATATGAGGCCCAGGGTAGCATTTGAAAATGGGCCTCCTATTAAGTCAGTGTCAAAAAAGCTCTTATACAGCAGGGGGCTGGGAGATCACCAGGCCTCTAGAAGCTCTGAGGACCTAGGTGTTTTGTGATGCATTACAGCCTTACTTTTGAAAAATAATTATTAACTATTTTTTACTACTGTTATGAAGAAGAGGTATGTCTGTGCCCCCTCCTCCTAATATTGCATGCATCTAGCTTCAAAATCAGTTGTATTATTTGTACACACATACTGACATTGCTGCTAACAATCTAGATCTCTCAAAAGATATGCACACACACACACACACACACACACACACACACACACACACACACACACACACACACACACACACACACACACACACACACACACACCACTCATGCTGCATGTTTATTTAAAGGCAAATCAAAGGAATACCAATTCAATTCCTGCATGTGTTTGGTGTGATTGCACAAAGCAGAGCACCTGTATAAAACACACAAAGAGACAGGGATGATATGCAGATTCTACACAGAAGGAGACACAGCCAGGAAGTTGTCTAGAAAGCCAAGCAACACTACTCTCTGTGCAGTTATACCAGTGATTGGTTGCTTTCACATAAATATGTCCTGCCCAGACCTCCAAATGTAAACACTTATTATGTTCAATACTGAGGTTTGAATGTGATCAAAAGTAAAATTAACTCAGATACACTGCATATCATCAATAATTGTGAACAAATTTCAGCAAATACAATACACTGTATGACATTGTTCCAGCCAAACCAAACCAGTGACTGTTTAAATGTGATAAGACAGCAAGAGGGGTGTCACTTTCATTCAAATACATCATTTGTACCTGTTAGTAATTTTATTGACTGTGTACACCCCAGATGTCTGTTTTGGGTTAAAAAAAAGGGACACACTTTAGTATTCCAACTTGTTTTACACAAATGTACAGTAATCCTGCAATGGCAGATTAATAACTATTTTACTTGTCCTTGACATTGGAGTCTGTTATTCATTCACAGACTGCACACCCATCTGTTTTCAGAATTTTATAAACAAGCATTGCGTAGTAGGTGCCCTAGGTGCAGGGCCACATATTTTGTTTTGTCCACTTCTCCCTTGACCAGACATTTTTAACAGTTTACCTTTACTGATCAGAAAATAAAGAAAATAAATTAGAATCATACCACATAAGAGGAACATGTTTATATAATTTTAAATCTAAACATATACCTCATGTGAATAACTGCTACACTGCTAAAATATATATATATATATATATATATATATATATATATATATATATATATATATATATTCTACCCCATATAATTTGAATAAATCAAATGAAAATATGAATATCTTCTTTAATAAAAACACCCCAATGGAACAGTTATCAGATTGTTTTGGCATTTACCAGCATTTCTTAATTCATACATTTCTCTACATTGCATCTATAACCATCGGCCATATATCCCTCCATATGCCTGGACTATTAAAACCCTTATTCCATTAAAAATAAAGCCTTTAATCTCATATTCTCCATTATAAATAAAAAGAACAACAACATAGGTAGAAGAAGTGTATGCTTTCTTAATGTTGTGATTTTGTAACATCTAAATTCTGATCAGTCATGTTGACAGTGCAATGCCAAGGTACCTTATTATATAGCATATCCCTCTTCAAATTTGTGCAACAGTCCTTGATTTTAATTCACTTACTTCATATGCATATGCATCTCAGATGTCATTATTCTAGTAAATATCCTTATCTCTTTAGTTTAAAAAATACAATCCTGAAACATTTGCCTGAGTAATCCATCAACATGCTTAGTATGTTGCATACACACTATACCAAGCCATAAAAGCATGATTCATATAGTACTATTCCATAATTAGCTCATACAATACCCACATTTATGCATGAACCCACAGAACCAACAACATAGGTGGGGCTTCTTTTGTATAAAAAGTAAAGAAAAAGATGAGAAGGAAAAAAAATAAGTAAAATACTTAAACCTATCACACACAATCTGTTGTCTAGAATGTTATTCAATGACAACAAATAATATAAAAAAAGCAAGACTGATACAAAATAATATAGCAAAAATGTATACATTTTGCATCAATCACCACCCCCCCCCAGCATGCACACACACACACACACACACACACACACACACACACACACACACACACACACACACACACACACAGCTGCTGAGAGCATTTATATTCAACCAAGTCAGTTTTTCATCCAGTAATCATCACATTAAGGAGCTACTACCAGAACTCAAAACCACTCACTGTATATCATAACACATCCATAAAAGTAAATGAGAGTTTGAAGCCAACTTAGAGCATACAATCAGCTACTTGTATTAGATGTCCAGAAGTTTTGAAAAAACGCAAATTGTCTCAATCTCCAGACTGAAATCAAAATAAAAATGCTACAGTGTAGGTGAAGAATGCGAGACATTCAAGTAAAATTAAATACTGTACATTTAATCAAAAAATGTGCTCTTTTGTCTACTAAAGTAATATGAACTTCATTGTATAAAATCAAACATAAAACCAACAAAGTTAAATAGCCAGCAATGGAAACCATGAGACAGTAATTACTGATGTCACCATGCCAACCTACTATATACTCAAATTTCACTAAATAGTACAAACATCAACCAACATCAATAAAAACAAAACAAAAACTATTATAAACAATATACAAAGGTCTTATCTTTCCAAAGCTTTAAGCTTCAAAATACAATAAACTGAGCAGTGATCATTAAGACCAGGAAAACTGTACGCATTTAGCCTCAATTGCCATATAAATACATTTTTCTCTAACCGTAATGTCCAAGGGCCACTCCTTATATCATTAAATGATTTTGTATTTAAAATGGTGCCCAGGGTTCAACAAAATGTGTTTAGCTAAGGCATTATGTAAATTCTGCTAACTAATACTATATTAATGTTCATAAACTTGGTCCTTAAATTTGCATTCAGTTTTCCCTATATAAAAACTTTCACATCCTTGACATTTAGCTAAATATGTCACTCATTTGGAGTTACAATTAAATTTCCCCCTAAAATTATACATCTTGTTCCTAATTGAAAAAGTGCTACCTGCATCAATATATTTACAATAAGGGCAAGCACCACATTTAAACATTCCAGGGCACCCTACACTAGGTTTTGTATGCTTCTCCAAAATACATTTAATATTTAGCCCTTTACTAAAAATTAATGTAGGTCAGTTGCAAATTTTACCTCTAATGTGTGTGCCCTCCTCTAAAATGGACTAATTGCTCATCAAAATAATCCTAAGAGACTTGGAATCCATGTTAAATATAGTGATTAAACTTACACTGTAAGGAAAACTAAGTGGGTCTGAACAATCTTCTAAAGGCTTTATTCTCTTGTCTCCATCACCCAATGTGTGTGGCAACTCATTTCCACATTCATTGTTTCTAACTGCATTCAAAATGGGTTTTAAGTAACCTAATGACCTTTTATTATGTACTTCTTTAATTAACTCCTTCAGTAAACTCAAAGGGTTCCCTATTGTACAAAATATACCGTTTAGAGTGTTACACTCTACTAGAAAAATCGTCATCCAAGGAAGTCATCCTTGCAGTGCAAACTAACTGCTCTTTCACCACGGATCGCTTTTGGTGAAATGGGTGGGAGCTAGAAAAATGTAAAAAAGCATTAGAGTAAGTACTTTTTCTAAAAATGTTTGTACTATATCTACTATTAGGCCTAATCTTTACCAAGAATACATCAAGAAAAGGAATTGCTTCCAAATCAAAATGGCACATGAAATCCAAAAAGGGAGTGGTATTAATAATGTAATCTACAAAATCATCAATTGTAAAATGTCACCCAAATAATGTGTATACCAGTATATCTGGCCATAAATCAATGGATTTTTCATTAGGAATTCACGTTCCCAATAGACAATAACTATGTTAGCAAAATTAGCATAGCACAGAGACTCCATTGCCACACCACATTTTTGTAAGTAATATTTCCTATCTAAAGGAATAAAATTATTACTAAGAATAACACTCAATAGTTCCTCACATAAAATAATGTCAGACGATTCAACCCCCTTTTGTAGTAAAAAGTCTGACACCCATTGGATTCCTAAATCATGGAGGATAACAGAATATAAATCTTTTGCATCAATAATCAATAAAACATGGTTAGAGTCAAATTCTAAATTGTTAATGCATTCCAAGAAAGTCCATGAATCCCTACAAATCTGGGATTTACCTTCCAAGAAGTTTATTGTCAACAAATTTAGTACAAGCATAAGTGATGGAATTCCTACCATCAACTATCAGACGTAACCAGAAATAGTTCAAATCCTTATGGATTTTTGGAATACCAAAAATAACAGGTGTTGGGCTGGCATGTCTAAATAATTAGACAAACTCAAATCAATACATGCATCAATAAACAGGTCATTAAAGTATGATCTCACACATTGATATGCGTCATTCACTTGGTTCAATGATACTAGTTCATAATTGTTTGAATCAAAAATCCTAAACATCCTGTTTTTGTAGTCAAAATTGTCCGTGAAAACCAACCCACCCACTTTGTCCTGTTTCATCACCCTAACGTTTTGGTCTTTTAAAAATTTGAGGGCACTATATTCAGCTTTACACAAGTTAAAATTATTACTAGAAATCAAACGATTATTTAACAATGTTCTTATGTCTAACTCACAATTTTTTTCAGACAAATAAAGGGTCACATGAAGTGGGAGATTAAAGTTTCTTGCAATTCTGAAAAGACTCTCCAGACTGAATTGAAATAACTCATTGCACTCACCCAAAGCAAAATCTCCTATCTCAGCACAGTTCTTCAAGAACTGTATTAACCACTCCATCAGTAACTCCTGACCCAGACTAGGCAACGTTGTTTCCGAAATGTGATTGGACAGTCAGGATCATCTGACAAGGAACTGAGCATTACAGTCAAATCACATTTCAGGAGCCATGCTGCAAAGTTACAAAAAAAAAAGTTATTTGACACAGATGAATGTTAAAAAAAATGTACAACTAAAGTGGTACAGTTGAAAGGTAATTACTAAGTGGGAGTTTTGGCTCCGTTAGCCCCCTCCAGTAAATTTACCAGTGATTATAGTTAGATGCCTGCAAAGTATATGGTTCTAATATGTATCCTTATGATATTGTTATTATATCCCTGCTTAACTACAGTATTTGTAATCTCATAGGCTGTTACAAGAAATGATCCTTTTATGGGTAAGTACACCCATCCAGTTATCACATTAATGAGAAAAATACACACTAGTGAAGCAATGGGAATAAATAGATTAGTTTTGGACACTTTTGAAACTGAAAAGTATTAGGCATTGAATGAAAAATATGGTTGGTGCTAATAATTTGCCATTTTAAGAAAAAATTAGTAACACCACTTACACAAGCCTTGCACCTTATTAATGCAGAAGAGAAGCAGTCTTTAAGTGCAGGAAAACCCTTTAGGCTGAGTAAAAAGACTAATACAAAGACACCCTACAACAAGGAAAGGGGAATAGCATTGAAGTCCAAGGGGGTCAAGAATAGAGCTCAACTTCTTAGGATAGAAAATCTGGACAAATCCAAAAATAATGAGGGACAAAGCCCTAAAATAGGGGCACATTATAAATATTGCTTATGTAAACTTAGAAAGTTGCTATAATAAAATGTCTTAATTTACCATGCATTTTCCAAAGGATATGAGGCCTGAATCTCAAATGACTGTCATTATTTAGTGAATTCAGTCCTCAATGATTTGCCACAAAAATAAAAAAAAAATCACAAATTTTATGAGGAGCAGACCAAACATATGAGGCAAAAATCTGGACATTGTACGAAAATCTGTACAGTTGAGAGTTATGGGTCAAATACTGTGACCAGTCTTTCTACATTTCTAACTGATGATGCTATGGGAAAACATGCCTCTTTGCAGGTACAACTAATATAATACACAGATGGTATGGGAAGAAGAACATGGTTAATTCAGGGAGTTTTTTTTTTTTTTTTTTTAATGGAGCTAGCTGTAGAAGCATTAAATATCCCACTACAAATGGCAGAAGATTCAACAATGGTGGGAGACTAAAGTAGCCTGGAACAGATAGTACTGCTCTGGAAAGAAGATGAATGCCAATTAGATTACCATGGCAGTTTCCATGTGGAGTTTGTAATGCTGAGATTATAAGAGCCAAAGTGATCATAGCTGCCTGCACATACTACAATGTGATAAATGATCGCTACTACTGAAATATCTGCTCTTAGAGTTTAACTTAAGATGAAATCAAAAATTAATATTGCAACTTTCAAGCTGTTCCAACAAACTGAAGGCATCCTGCCGGTTTATTGTTGACTTTCACAACTTCATTCAGTATTATCTATGGCTAATGCTGCACCCTAACGAAACATACACTATCATTAAGGAATTTCATGCAAATGAATACATTACACAGCAGTAATTTTACTTGTGGCCATGAGCATTATATGATTACAAAATGAACACAGTAGCTGCTGGGTAAGGAGTTATTGCACTCTATCAATACTTACTTTGAGGATGTTAACAGTCATTATATCCAGCTGTTCAGCTCCATGTATGAAGACTGCCCTGGCAATAGTCATTCAACAGATCTCTACACAATGGGTTTGCAGCATCCCCAGTGAGGTAAAAGTAAACCTGTGCAATAAAACAGCATGATTTTTAATTTTACAGTTTTATAATAGGACTTTAGAGGGATAAGTCATGGCGGGAGAAGCATAGTAGCATGGTTCAGTAATGTTACTGAAGTGCAATGCCTATAAAACTACAGCTGAAAATTAGGTGCAAGTATTACAGCATACCTAATTGTATTTAAGTGAGGTCAAACATGTTAACATCTGAAAAGAAAAATATTTCTTTGGTGATCTGTACTAGAGTATTGAGTCAGGCAGGTTTTGCTTATATTACAGGCAGTGACAACATCAATTTGGATTGAGGAAAATTACAAAACCTGTCCAGAACAAGTCTGCCTTCCTTATATTAATTTAACTCATAAAGAATTTAATTTAAAAAAATCACAATTTTCTTGCACTGTAAAAATCCATTGTTTAAGACCATACTTCACACTGGTATTTTAACAATTAAGTGTTTACTTTCCTGTACTGGACACTGTGGGTTGATTTTTGAAATTTGGGAAGCCCGGAAAAAAATGGCTTTTGTAAGGTTCACAGAAACGTGTGGTTTGTAAAGACTGCCATCAAATATACAACTTTCAGTGCAGCAATAAGGTGAACATGTGGATGACCATGGAAAAGTTTAGGAATTGCCAACATAACATGGTAGGTTCAGTATAACTGTCTATCCCCTCCTCATGCAAATACACACACTCTGACCTCCAACAGCCAGGCCACTACAAAATAGCATATTCTTCCCATCTGGCGGTAACAGCTTTTCTGTCAGGACAGTTCCAGCCTATGAATGTCCTCTAGTCCTCTAGCTTCTAACTTCAAGAATGAATGTATATTACATGACATGTTGCTATCTGTATTTATATATGTGTGTGTGTGTGTGTGTGTGTGTGTGTGTGTGTGTGTGTGTGTGTGTGTGTGTGTGTGTGTGTGTGTGTGTGTGTATGTATATGCATCTTCTTCACCAGATTGTCTTCTGCTGTTCTGTGCATGTACCTGAACCACCTTAATCGGTTTTGTTTGAACTCCTCTGCAATTGGAGCTACTTTGGCTTCTGCTCAGATATCCTCATTTCTTCATCTGTCCCACAGTGTGCATCTTACCACCCATCTCAGGCACTTCATCTCCATTACCACCTCAGATTAATAACTCAGAGATTCTTGCCACCAAATTGCAACTTAATAAACATAAATGCATTAATATCATCTGTATGTACATTCCCCCAGGTAACAATATATCTACACTTGAAGATATCCTGCACTGGCTATCATGTCACTACCCCCAAGAAACCCTACTACTTAGAGACTTTAACATAGACTGGGGCACCTGTTCCTCAGAATCCCCAACCACCCATATTAACCTGGATGCATTTACACAAATCATATCCACCCCTATCAGGATAGGTAAACCCAACCAAAAAGAAAGCATACTTGACTGGGTACTCATAAATAGTCACCCCCAACTGTACACCTCTGGTACCCTCCCTGATGGCCTAAGCGATCACCTTCTCACATATATAATTAAGGACAAAGCCATTAATTCCCAACAACCCTTACTCAGAATGGTTAGAAACAATAAAAACGTCGACCCTGCCAAATTCCAACAAGAACTAAACTCATGTAATTGGTCTGTTCTAAAACACCTCCCTTAGAGGAAGCAGTAGCATACTTTAACAACAAATTCCTTGAGATCCTTGATTTGCATGCACCTGTTCGCTCAAAGAGAACCAAGGCAAAAACTGCACCATGGCTTTCTAAAGAGTCTAAACTCAAAATTACCCTTAGAAACAAAGCATGGGCTTTAGGGCGTTCTTCTAAAGACCCTCAAGATCACATTAAAATACAGGCAATCCAGGAATGAAACTAAAAAATCCATTTTACAAGACAAAAAACAATACTACTGTAATTTACAGACAGTAAATCAAAATAACCCTCAGAAGTTTTGGGCAGGTTTAAATAATCTACTACATCCTGGACAAACTTCAACCCCAATCCCTGCTGCTACTATTGATAAAACCCCTGTAGATGTTTCTGACAGTTTTAACCGATTCTTTACTGAGACAATTCAAGCCCTAGCTAGCCAACTACCTCCTAGCTCCCCTGGTCCTGAAAGTACCACCCCTAGAAACCTACTCGCGATTAGCTTCCAACCAGTCGCCACTTCACTTATCCATACCGTGATCAAAAAATTAAAACTCACTACACTTTCTGCGGATCAACTCCCTGATGAGTACCTACACAAATCAGCTGATACTATTGCTTACCCCGTCTCAATACTAATCAATCGAACCATAGTAGAAGCTAAAATTCCCACTATCTGGAAAATATCCTATGTAATCCCACTTCACAAAGGAGGCAGCTCTACTGAATTCTCCAGTTATAGGCCAATAGCTATACTCTCTCCACTTGCAAAGATTATGGAAAAATGTATTCATAGACAACTCATGCACCACCTAATCCAGAATCACCTTATGGCAGACGCTCAGCATGGCTTCTGTCCTCATCGCAGCACTACTTCAGCCCTTCTAGCCTTTACCAACACCATAAACCATAATCGCAACAATAATTATATATCCTCAGCCCTCTTCTTGGATCTTTCCAAGGCATTCAATATGGTTGATCACCAACTTTTAATCCACACCCTGCAAACATTCTGTCTAGATACTAGAGCCCTTCGATGGTTTCAGTCCTACCTGAATGGTCGAGAGCAGGCTGTCCTCTGGCAGAACAAACTCTCTAATCTTCTACCTAACACCCTTGGAGTACCTAAAGGCTCTATACTAGGGCCCTCACTGTTCTCCGTCTTCATTAATGACCTTTATACTGTCATCCCAAAAGTCAGCTGTATCCAATATGCTGATGACTCTGCTCTGATTTGCTCGGCCACATCTCAAATAGAGTTATGGTCAGCTACCCAGACCACCTTTAATACAATAGAAAACTGGCTTTCTGAATGTCGTCCGATCCTAAATTCCAAAAAAACTAAAATGCTGTTATTTTCACCAACACGTAGGTCTACCACTTTCACATTTACCATAAATTCAAATGATGGCACAATAATCTCCCCTGACCCCTCTACAAAACTATTAGGTGTCATCATAGATAATAATCTAAAATTCAACCTACATGTTAACCAAACTATCAAAACCATCAATAAAAAACTAGGGTCACTTTACAGAATAAAAGCCTTCCTAACTCCTCCAGCTAAAATTGTCATAGCTTGCTCTCACCTTCTTTCAACCCATCTGTATGCATCCCCTCTACTCTCGAATTTAAACAAGACTGTCCTTAACAAACTCTCAATTTGCTACAACCACATTGCCAGGTTTGTCACTGGGCTGCCTTTTAGGGCACATCATTGCATCAATCTAAATCAGCTTGGATGGCTTGAACTACCCAGCCTAATCCAGTATAACCAACTGATTATGGCCTATAAAATCCTCTATAATCCGGACAATACTCTTGCACTTAAAAATATTATCACCCCTATAACAATCCTAGACCGCTTTGATCTTCTAACAAACTACTAATTCAGACTAGCAAAATTAATAACACAGCCAGTGACTCTCTCTCTTTGCAAACTCTGTAAGTAGACCCTGGAATTCTCTTCCAGCTGATATTACCTTACTTTCTACCTTAGGTCAATTTAAAACTAGACTCAAACAACATTTGGCACTTAACTGGCTATGTCAATGTATCAAGCCTGGCTAACTCTCTCTAGAATGTGTAAAAATCTGTTAACCAGCTTACTGTGTAATTTAATTTAATCCTGACTTATGCTCAGGATTAACTCTAACCCGTGGAACTTGTTTAACTTGCTTACTTATATTTTTTGTTTCTCTTTCGGATTTTTCCCGGTAAGGGGTCACCACAGCGGAACTCCGGTCTGCTAATGATTGGCCGAGATGCCAGCTCGACGCCCAACCTTCAACGAAGGAATGCCCATTTATGCTCTTATGTCTTTCGAGCGCTACCCAACCGCGGGGAGGACATGCAGACTCCACACAGAAGGACCTCCCAAGCCAAGCCAAGAATCAAACGGGAGAACCTCTTGCTATGAGGTAACAACGCTACCACCGTACCACTGCGGAAACCATAACTTGCTTACTTATGTAATCACTGTAAATAGTCTGTTTGTAATATGTAATGCTGGCATTATGTAATGCTGTATCTGCTTACCCTTGGAGCTTTTCTCCCCGGCCTCCACTGAAAATGGACATGTGTCCAGTAGGACTATCCCAGTCAACAAATGTAAAATAAAAATAAAAATAAAAAAATAAAAATAAATTACCTCTAGCTTGCTAAACTGCTCTGCCTTTGTTTCCCAGGTTTCTTTACTGTACAGTAGTACTAGTCACATCACTGTTTTGAATACCTTACGTTTCAGCTTCTTTGGCATTCTTCTGTTATACACTATCCCTAGTACTCTATGCAAGTTTTCTGCAGCCCCTCTGATTTTAGCTTTGACCTCCTCATTCAGACATTCCTTCTCTTCAACCTCCCCTCTCAGGCACTTGCAGCTTTTAACTTGTTCCACTATTTTCCCATCTATTTCAGTTCTCATCTTATTCTTCTTCTGATTTCCCCATTTGCTGCCATTACAACTGTCTTATCTGTACTCAGTTTCATCCCATGTGCTTTCAGTTTTGCGTTCCATTACCCTATTTTTTGCTGAAGTTCTTCCTCAAAGTCTACATCATCTGCATAAAGCAATTTTATTGATCTGTTCCCTCCAATAATAATGTAATCCATCACCAGTATAAATAGCAGTGGACTCAGAGATGAACCATAATGCACACCCACTCCCACTGAGAACCCTTTTGTGAAACCAAACACTGTTCATGCTTGAGTCATTGGATTTAGTACTTAGCCTGCACTAATGTTTTTGAGATTTCAAACTACTTCAGGACAGACCAAATCACCTTTCTTGGGACCTTGTCTTATGTTTTGTCTACATCTAGGAATGCCCAGCTGGACTCATTCCTAACCTCTAGCTTTTCTTAACTATGTGTCTCACTGCAAACATTGGGTTGGTTGTGCTCCATCCTGATCCAAAGGCAAACTGCTCACCTTCCATTTACTTTCTACTACTCTGCGCATTTGTTTATCAACCACTCTCTGCAGAACTTTCATGCTGTGTGACAGGAGTTTGTGGATGGACACTATCTGTTTGTTCACTGGCACTAGTATGCATCTTCTCCATTTATCTTGGATATGTGGTTTTCTCCATATTTCTATGACTACCCTCATAAACCCACTTCTCCCCTACCTTACCCAACACTTTAATTTTATCTGCTATGCCATCATTGGAGCCCACTGCTTTCCCTGAATTCATTTTCCTTAGTGCTGTTTTTATTTCTTCTAGGGTGGGATCCTTATCTCCTTTCATCGTATGTTGTATCTGGGAAAGTACAGCTTCTGTGAGTTTTTTTTTCATTCAAAAACTGCTGGAAGTACATTTTCCATCTCCCTTTGATGTCCTGTGCACTGGTGAGCAGGTTTTGCTGGCATCCCTTATAAAGGGTGTCTGAATATCTTCTTTGTCTTTGTATCTTTGCCTTTCAACCTGATATAGTTTATTTGTGTCGACAAACAACACTAGAATGAATAAAACACAAGCTAAAATTGTCCACTTCTTAACGCTTACAGGTTTAAGCCCTTCTAAGGCTAAGTGGACAATTTTAGCTTGTGTTTTGTTCATTCTAGTGTTGTTTGTCGACATAAATTTTATTAAATCTTTGAACATAGTGGTGTTCAGCAGCGATTGTTTTCTATTTGGACTGAGGTATCTACAACATTTTTTGCAATAGTTTATTTGTGCCACTTACTGAGTCACTTTCCAGAAGCTGATAGAGTGCCACTCATGCCTTTTTCTTTGCGATTGCAACTCTTCTGTTAGTCTGTTAGCCAAGAACCTGGTTTGTCTTTTTTATCTCCCACTTTTTTCTGTAGTCCTTTCTTTTGATGACTTCCTGGACTTCTACATTCCACCACCAACTTTCTTTATGTACCTTGCATCCATACCTAGCTCAGCCACATAATCCTTTTGCAGTCCTCACACATGTAGTTTTGAAGAACTGCCATTCGTCTTTAGCTCCACCTGTTTCCTCTTCTTCCTGAGGTGCTATAGTCCTGAGTAATTCCATGAACTCTTGTGTTTCTTCTCAGTCAATTTTCAGGTCTTCATACTACTCTCTGTTAACCTTTGAGTTTTTTTCTGATCACTGTTTGTAGCTGATTGTGGCCAGCAGTGGTTTATGCTGTGGGCCAAATGCTTCACTAGGGAAGACTTTGCAGTAACTGATTCTACCTCAATGCCCTCCTTTCCTTACTAGGTGGAAGTCCTCCAAAGTTTTATGTTGGTCACTCTTGTATGTGATCTTGTGACGGTTTCTTGCTGAACCATATGGTGACCACCAGCAAGATATTTAAAAAATAAACATCTAAAATGACTTCTCCTTCTTTATTCCTTTTGCCACACCCATGTGGACCCAGGCAGTATTCATATCCTGTTCTTTCTTCCTAATATGTGTATTCAGGTCACCCATTATCAATACCAACTAATGTTGTCCTGCTTTATCTAGTAGGGCCTACAACTACTGTTTGAATGTACTTCTTCCTTCATTATCACAACCCTGCTTAGGAGCATAGGCTGAGATTATAAATTGTGCCATCTCCTTACATTGAAGACTGATTGCTATGAGTCTGCCACTAATTTTGATAACATCCCTCACTTTATAAAGAAATCTCTACCTCATCACAATTCCCCCACTCTTTCTAGTTTATCCTTCAACTGAGTAGTAGACACTGGATCCCAAGCCAAGTGGCTTTGTTGCACTGCCTTTTCATCTTGCCTACTAAATACAGAGGATGTCCAGCCCCCTGTTTACCATCATGTCATCCAGTTCCAAGCTGTCAGTGAACCTGTACTGAGTGTAGCTATCCTTAGTTCATGTTTGGTTTTACATCTAACTTTTCCTCAACAGAGCTATCCCAGGTAACCCAGGCTGGGCAACTGGACACCAGATGGCCAGTAGCTTATGACCCAGGGCTGATGGGCTTTATGGATGGAAAACACAGGCCAGTACTAGTACATACACTCCCTCCCATGTTAGTATGGGTCTCTGATGTAGGTAGAAGTAGGCCAGGTCCTTAATCCACTTATCACCGGCAAATACCCATGCCTATTTTGGCAACATTAGTCAACATGACCAAATCACCTGGAGCCAATTTTTACACTACTGAGTGGCTATCCCTGACACAGCATGCAGTCTGTGATCTGTGAACTCCAAACTCAGGGATACTGTGCACCACAAGTGATGCCCAAAGAAGTTGGTGCTGCTGCCCACAACTCCATTCTGTGAATTTTGGGTGGAAACACTCAGAATGTTTTTGGGCGATGGTCAGAGAAATTAATCAAGAACATCAATGTGCAGAAAAGGGAGCAAGAAGGAAAAGCATACTGTATGAAATGCAAGGGAACTGCAATTGGATGAGAAAAGAGAGAGCAGCTGTTGTAGAGATATTCTGGACAATAATTGAGAGATTGACATTTAAAATGGAGAATGATACTTAGGAAAATTGATAGACAAGCTGCAAGAACATCATTTAGTTGTAAGTGACTTATTTAAATTAAAGAAAGTTATGGGCATCTGTTGGCTAACTTTATGAGACAGTAATGTAATATATCTGAAATAGGCAGCAGCATATAAGAAAGGGAATAAAATAACATACAAATACAGCTGTGAGAATTGGAATACAAATAACACTGCCCACCAGAAAATCAATGCTTTTGTTCTGTGGTGATGGAGGAACCTGTTGAGAATTTTTTTGATTCAAGAAGATCAAATCATTCCATACTTACAGAAGTAAGTCCAGACTTCTCTAGAAGGCCTTATAGTGCATGTCAAATATTTTGGCCATAACATGCAGACATAACATCCTAAAGCAGATGCCCTATGCTGACCGTCTAAAAAAACTCTACCTATACCCTGACGCATATCGTCTACTCAGAAGCGGAGATCTCTGCTTAACATACAAGGCCGTGTCAAACTCAGAGCTGTTGGACATGCTACACTTAAAGAAATCCCAGTCCCTCAGAGAGACACACTCCAGGGATCTAAACCTTGTCATCACAATGAACTAAACATGCTGGAGGGATAGGTTCCTGACCCAGAGACTCCCCATACTATGGAACAGACTGCCCATACATGTCAAGCAGAGCGTCTCCTTGGCCATCTTCAAAAGGAACCTTGACGATTGGATGGGAGATTTACCCCAGGGATCACGTCAGTCATCCTGCTAGACAGGGGTCCAGGGAAGTAAATATTGTGGGAGGAAATATCCAGGGAATTGTTATGGCTAGACTTGTATATGCCCTAGGGCCGATAGCCTAGTACCAACCTATGAACCTATGAACCTATAAGAAAATTCACTGGAGAAAGCTCTGATATTGGGAAAGACTGAAGGCAACAGAAGACTGTAGCCAAAGCTAAGATGGACAGACAGCATTACTGTGGTAATGAACATGAGTTTCAAAAATCTAGAGGGGTGGTAGACAGAGAGGCCTGACATGCTAAGTGCTTCGAAGATGTAAAGATCCAGACTTCAGTAAATAGTTAAACAACAGCAAATACAAGAAAGGGGAAGTAAAAGAGAAAACAAGGTCATCAACTACACAGTTTCAAAGAGCTAATTAGCAACTCACTTCCAAGTAATAACCTATTATTGAGAGAAATAACACAAGCAAGAATGAGGAAGATGCTATGTTTTTACACTAAATGCACAACAGAGAGATGAGGAAGGGATGATACAAATATGAATGCTAAAAGAAATACTACAAAGATTATGAATGGGGAGCTACACCAAGCATGGCTGATTCCTAGTGTGCTTGAATTACTATTGCAGATGGTTGTGTTATTTATTTATTTGTTTGCCTTTCATTATAGGGAATGTCCAGCTGGGTAAAATCTCTTTTCAGTGGGGGTCCAGGGAGAAAAGTTCTACATAACATGCATTTGCATGAGATAACAGGAAAATATACTGTACAAAACTTAGGAATGTATAACTTAACACTGATCACCATGTTACATACACAATATAGTATTAATAGAATGTTAAGCTTAGACACATATATTTCTCTCTCTCATTTACATACCATGTGGTACATCTGGCAACAAGCACCTTTCAGCACTCATTATTTCTGTATCAGTTACAGATTTTATGGGCTCATGTTGCTAGCCCAAGATGCAACCATCCTTAGAGGGTGCACCACACACATTTGCATGCACATATTCACATCAAGGGCAGATTTGGAGTGTCTAATCCACCTACTGTATGACTTTGGAGTGTGGGAGAAATCAGAGCACCCAGAGGAAACCCACAAAAATGCAGTGAAGACATGCAGGCTCTACACAGAAGGCCCCCCAGCCAAGAATGAAATCAGAGAATCTGTTGCTCGGAGGCGACAACGCTAACCGCTACACCATTGCACTGCCCAGGCACATATATAGACCACAATAAATGCTGCTTGTAAAATTTATACATATCAATAGAACATTCAGCATTATTTTACAGTGTTTCCATAAATTCTTGGAGGACTGTTAGCATACAATGCTTATTTTTCCAAACTGTTGAATTCACAAGAGACCCGTAAACAGGAAATGACCACACAAGTAGGGGCCATAGTAATGAGGTTGGTACAGAGGTAGGACTGTTTTATTGATAGATATGATTTCACTGGGATTCTACATTAAAGTACACTTGTACATTATAGTATATTATAAGCAGGATAAGATTTAGATAAGGATGGAATTTAATATTTTTTTTTAGAAAAATACAGGACCATTTTACATATTCAAGGAAATTTTATACTGTAGTTAAGAAGAGATATTTCTGATACTTGTTAGGATTGAGGTCCACAGATGACCAATATATACAAAGTGTAGACAGTCACCATTATGATTTTTTAGATTTTTGAGTGGGTACTATGTTTTTGTTTAGCGAATGCTGTTGTTGTGTGTGGGGGGTATAAGTTTAAAAAAAAAAAAAAAAAAAAAAAAAAAAAACAGTGTAAGAAACTTCTCTGTGTGGAAGATTTTCAGTCCATATATTTCTAGTTAATCACTGTATATAATCAGATCAGACAATAGTAGTAGAAGTAGCGAACATAAACTCGTCAAGTCAAAAAGTAATAATAGAAAATATATAATTCTACAGCATTACTAAGTATTCGAAAGTAATCCAAGCAAGGCAGGCAGTCTGTTTCCAGTCGAAAATCCTTTATTAAGTACACAGACAAGCAATCCAAGTAAAACAAAAATAGAGTAATAATTTCCTCACAAGCTTTATAAATATATTTATACTTTTTATCAGGCATGGGAATGGTTTATTGTGCAGTAAAACAAAGTGTTATTGGTACACATGTTAAATTCACATCCCTTCCCCCATCAGTGTGACATTCGAGCTGGTCCTGCCCTACCTAGTAGCTGTCATAATAATATAATGGCCCTAATGTACTTTAATGGTGCATCTTATTTAACCAAATTATTAAGTAGATTATTAAGTCTGTGATTATATACAAGACAATATACTACATGGCTGGAAATATATAAACCTTAGTTCATTTCGCGATAAAAAATTATATATAAATATATACATATACATTTTGCATGTAAAAATCAGTTTCTATTTTCATAACCTATTGTTAACAAAGATCGCTTTCGTCCTTCTAGACTTCTTCAGGTCTGTGTACAAGAACCCTAAAAACCTATATAATTGTATAATTAGTTAGTATTGTTATTACCATCATTTTGAATAAAGTTGAAAAAAAAATAAATAAATATATATATGTATGATGATGGAAACAAAATATACACTTAAATTTCAAATGATTTAAAATGGTATTTCAAACCAATTTGTAGAAAAAAAAATAAAAAAAAATAAAATAAAATACAATTAGTCATGTAAACAATGTGGCAATTTTCTAAGTTCCAGTGCACTTTTAATTGAACAGTAGTAGTTTAGTCCAGGCTTTCTAAAAGAGTTTAGCTTTAATTGCCACATAAGTTCATGTTTCTCCAGAATATTCGGGATGTCTCTAAGGACCACCATAAGACATTCTTTAGTTACATCTGTAACCTAAAAGGAAATGCCCAGATTTGTGCCACACTGGTTGTTAATGATACCACATATACTGAGCCTGTGGACATAGCTAACCAGTTGACCAACAGGTTCTGTGAAAACTTCACTCCCCTGTCTCCGCCAAACATACCCCTTGACATCCTTACCACCTGTCCCTACCTTGTACCTCTAAAGAGCAGGTTGTAAATGCCCTCTCTAAGGCCAAAAACACAGCATCTATGGGACCTGATAACATCCCAGTCTGCGTCCTACATGGACTCCCACAAGAATTA
This sequence comes from Protopterus annectens, assembly GCF_019279795.1. Taxonomy (NCBI): domain Eukaryota; kingdom Metazoa; phylum Chordata; order Ceratodontiformes; family Protopteridae; genus Protopterus; species Protopterus annectens. The sequence continues at coordinate 1,320,793,290 of NC_056726.1, read as the reverse complement.
GCAACACCATTGTGTACTCTTTTCAGTCATAGTCTAAGCACTGGCTTTGCCCAGCTTAATGGAACATGGCCACTAGTATTCCCTTGCACAAAGGTAGTGCTTCCACTGACCCCAGGAACTACAGACTTATTAGCCTGACTAGCTTTATCTGCAAAGCCATGGAGCAAGTCATCATGGACCTTATCAACAAAGGTATAGGTAATATCCAAACAATTGACCCTACACAGTGTCAAAGGGAGATCATGCCTGTTAAACCTGGTGGACTTCTTCGAGACAGCTACCAAGGTCCTGGATGAGGGGGAATCTGTGCATACAGCCTACCTGGACTTACCCAAGGCTTTTGGCACTATCTCCCACTCAGGCATTATTGACAAACTTGCCCAGCTAGGTATCAACCCTTATAGATGGGTCACTAACTGGCTCACTGATAGAACACATATAATCAAAATAGGGGAATCCACCTCCAACAGCAAACCTGTAGCCAGTGGTGTTCCACAGGGATTAGTCCTGGGACCTCTACTGTTTGGAATCTATTTCTCCGAAGTACAAGCAAAAACTAAATGTCTGTGGCTGACAAAGTTTGCTGATGACTGCAAACTGGGAGTTGTCATAGAATCCCCAAGAGGGTTTTACACAAACAAATGATTGGTGCCAAAGTCATGGCCTTAAACTCAATGCAAAAAAATGTATTATCATCCCTTTCAGTAAGAGTGATGTTCCTGCCAACTACGACATCAATAGCAACACCCTAAGTACGCACTCAGTGGTTAGAGACCTGGGTTCACAGGTTGACAGCAAACTTACCTTTGATTACCATGTTTCCACAGTTGTAAGAAGGCATTCCATATTGCTCATCTCATAAGGGCATTGCCTCCAGAAAAAAATAACTTATAACCCTGTACTCTTCCATCATCAGGCCAATAATTGAGTACAGCACCCTTTTTGGTATGTACCTTTGCAAGCACCTGCAGCAACTGGAGTGATCACAAAGGTTCCTCACAAGGAATATTCAAGGTCTTCAGCATCTGTCCTACGTAGAGCATTCAAAATCACTGCCACTTTATTCTGTTTCATGCAGACTATTCAGAGTCAATCTCTGCCTTGCATATAAGGCAATCTCTGACCCTGCTTTATTGAAAATTCTTCATATCCTCAAGTGAAATGTTACACGAGTTACTCGTTCTAAAGACCATAACCTGGTATGTGACATTAATAGACATGCTGAAGGGACAGATTTGTCTCCCAGAAGTTACCACGCCTTTGGATCAGACTGCCACTTCATGTCAAGCAGAGCACCTCATTGACCCTCTTCAAATGTGATGTGGACAATTGGATGGGTAACCATAAATTCACCACAGGGGTTCCACCTGTGTTCCTCTTGGACAGGGGCATTTATCATGGAATCAGGGTAAAACTTGGCTAGGCTTGTAAGGGCCTGAGGGCCATTAGCCTAGTAACTTCCTATGATCCTATGATCCTATGATCCATTCGTATTCAGATCCTCTCCAACAGTATCTATTATTCTACATTTCAGCTTCTTCTTTTTCCAAATAAACCCTCACTACTTCCTATCTACTTCCTATCTTAACTACATCCCCATACTCAGTCTTTCAATTTCTCTATTTATTACATTTCAGAAACATAAGCGAATACCAGGACAACTTGTCCTCCTCTTAAAAAAAAAAAAAAACTTCCTGCCTACCTACGTACCTTCTATCAGGTTTCAGACTCCACTGCAACTAAATATCCTACAAAACTGCTACTTCTTACTTCCTCTTGATTCCTACTTCCCTACTACTCCCATCAGTACAATACAGGTCCCTTTACTTAATCATGCCACTCCTCAGCTTATCCTCTGTTCCTCTCCTACTGAGCCATCTCTCATTCTGCCATGACTCAATAATAGCTCTCAACAGCTCTTCAACTCTGCCCCAAACACCTATCCACACTTCTTCTCACATGTCACACCAAACTTATTTAATGATATAGACGGACTAACTCAATTTCAACTCAAATCAAAATAAAATTAAGTGGAAAAATACTCTCAAAAAACAAAAATCAGTAATATCCCAATATACTAAAATCCTCCTAGAAGGAGACATTCACCCTAATCCTTACCCCACCTATCACAACCAACATCAAAATAATGCCTTCCACACACTACTTTATCCTCACAAGGGTCAGCTCCCAACTCCAGTAATCTAACTTTGCCACCATAAATATTAGAAATATAAGAAATAAAAGTACTGGACTACATGCCTGGATTACCCAACACAAGCCTGAAATTCTTGCTATAATTGAAACTTGACTTAAACCCAGCATAAATAGCTCTGAATGTACACTCTCCTAGCTATAATGTCATCAGTAATGACCATATAAAGAGGATAAGTAGTGATAATGTGTTAATGTTTCCCAACAGCTGCCACATTTCCTCCTACAACAAACCAGTATCAAAATTCAGTTCAGCAGAGCTTCTTATAACGTTCCTGATCATAAACAAATACAAAAAAATTACCATCCTTTACACCCCTCTTGGTGAGAATACAGCTATACTCAAAGATATCCATGACAAATCCACAAGAAAAAATACTACAAGGTGATGTCAATATCATTTGGTTGGATATAACCTCTAACACCCCTACATCTAGCATAAACTTAAACAGTTTCCCACAACTATTTAATGATCCCACAGATTACAGCAAGATATCAAATTATTTATTAGACTGGCTCCTCGTATCAGACAGCAGCAAATTCCCCATCACAGGTACAATGTCAGAATCTCTCAGTGACTATCTCCCAATCTATACAACAAAACATGTCATACATCCATTTAAACAGCTCATTTATGAAACAACACATGACTTTTCCAAGTCTAACCCAGAAATATTCATTACTACCTGACCATCTATTAACTAGAACATACTAAAAATCCTCCCCCTAAATGATATTGTAAATGAATTCAATAAAACTTTCCTAAATATCCTAACTAGCCTTGCATCTCCTAGAAGGAAGAGACTAAAACAAATATTTCAATTTAGCTGTGCAAAAAGCATTGCATTCTAATGCAGGACAGGGGGAAAAAGCATAGGAAGAAGAATGGCAAAAATATAAAACACCACAATATCTCAAAAACCGCAGACTGCTTAGCAACCACTAAAAAGGCAAATAAATGAAGACCAAAACTATACTATAACAACACTCAGAACAATAGTAAATACAACCCTAAAAAATTCTGGTCAGCTATTAAAAAAATGTTATATCCTAGACAAAAATTCAACTGTAGCCCTATACCAATAACTCCTCACTCTAAACTGCAATAGAATTCAACTCTTATTTCATAGCATTCCTAACCAATGATTCCTCAACATTTAATCCCAACCTTGCCCAACAACTACATATTAGCACTCCACTTTAATCTTCAAGCCTGTGTCCACATCCTATACAAAACTACTCTTAAATAAACTCAAGCTATGCTGTACTTCAGTTAATGAGCATCCAAGCAAGTACCTTCAAATAGCACCCAATAGCAATGCCTATCCTGTTTCATTCCTTATATATCAGTCATTTCAGGAATCCCACATTCCCTCTCTCTGGAAAAAAATCACGCAGTATCCCTCTACACAAAGGAGGAAATTCAAAAGACACCACTAACTTTAGACTTATAGCAATCATATCCCTCCTCTCCAAAATACTTAAAAATGTATTCAAAATCAATTGCTAAACTGTCTCCTGTAGGAAGAACTCCTATCCCCCACACAACACAGTTTCCTTCCTTCTCATATTATTAACACTGCACTTCTGCCCTTTACAAATATTATAAATAAAGCTGCAGATAATGGTGAACTGGTTTCCTTCTTTGGCACAGTTTACCACAGCAAACTTCTGCTTCAAATGTACGCATTAGGTCTATCCCAGCTCACCTTTCTATTGTTCAAAAGTGACTTATCCATTAGGTATAAGTCAGTAAAATGATACTCCACCCTCTCTCCATACTTCCTAGCCTTCAACGGTGTACCACAAACCTCTATCCTTGGTCCCCTTCCTTTAACCTTCTCACCAACTCCCTCCACACATTCACACAACAGGTCTACCTAATAAAATATGCAGATTACTCCCCACTCATTTGCATGGGTCACCCTGGCACATCTCCAAGAAATTATTCAAGACGCTTTAACATTCACTGAAACATGGCTTTGTTACTCACAACTCATGTTCCCCAAATCCCTTTCTCATGAAAAAACACATTTTAAAATCTTCTTTCTTACTTAATACTGTAATCATTGAACTCACCTCTCGTCGGAAATTATTAGGGATAATATTCTTAAATTTGACCTGCCTATACAAAATTGCAACCAAAAAAAATATATAAACAAAAACTAGGGATGCTTTACAGAGCCAAAAAAGTTCACACCAATGCAACTAAAACAAAACTTGCCACTACTTACTTCCTTCCCTTGCTACTTTATAGCTTACTAATCTCCAGGTATCAAAAATGGCAAAATTGAACAATGCTATATCAAAGTGGCTTAATTTGCAGCAAATATCCCTTTCAGAGCCCATCACTGTGTAGCAGTAAAAAAGCCTAAATTAGTTAGATCTACCCTATCAACTAACATATATAACGTCTCTTGCCACCTATAAAATTATCCAGTATCCATCAGCCAGTATCCATCTGTTTGTCCAGCACTATATATCACTCTACACAACTATGTTCCCACTTGGTCATTATGAACCAGTAACTAAAAACTTCTCTCTATCAAATCCACTGGGCATCTTTAACAATCATACCATGTTGCTAAAGCCCAAAACTCCTTACTTGCATCCATCAGGTCAATACCCTTCCACCAGTCCTTTAAAACCATTCTGAAAGACTTCCTAACCCAGAATGCACTAGATCTCTAAATATGAACAAGTTCCTATTCATACTTTACACCTCCTTACTCCGCCTTCTTCACTCACTTCCTTACTTCAATCAGTTTCCCTCCCCAGACTACCTATCTGAATATGCTATAACCGTTTTTTTTTCTCACTACATTTTGCAGTTCCTGTTTGTATTATAATCGGTTACCTTTAATTCTCTAAACTGGCTAATATTTCTCTAAATATTAAATCATTGTCATATAGGTCATATTTATTCTTAACTGACATTTTCACATTATATCTAATTTGGCTTAATTATTTAAACTGTAGATGTTTTTAAATTATTTTTGAAGACTGAAAAAGTATTGTTCGTAAAATGTTTTTGTAATACTTTAGAGTTATTTTCCTCAGACCTCCAATGAAAATGGGCACCTACCCAGTCAGACTTTTCTGATAATCAAATGTCAATAAATAAATTAAGATACTACTCAGAGGTCAAAGCTAATATTAAGGCTTTATGGCTTACCAAGCTTGCAGATAACTAACTGTAAACTTGGTGCCATCATAAATTTTCCAGAGGTCACTAAGATGCTCCAAGAAGGCCCTTCCCAAATAAATAACTGATTTCAAAACCATGGACTAAAACTAATTGGCTTCTGTAACTATCATACTGACAGCACATACCTGAAAATCAATTCAGTAGTTATGGATCTAGGAACTCGAGAAAGAGGAGGAAGTATGGGGAGTGTGAGCAATCAAAATCCAAGTATGGAGAAAGAGAAAACGAGCATGGAGATGGCTGAGCCTTTACATGAAAGGCAGCTAAATGATTTGGAAGCAATGGAGAATTTGTTGATATCAGAGGAGAATGGAGCATAAAAATCAGTGGAGTGGTTCCAGATTCGGACATCTTATTTCAGGAAAAGCTAATCGAGGGAGAAAAAGAGAGTCAGCAGGAATGTATTATTGCAACCCTTCACTCCAGAGGGTTGCAGGAGGTTTATTTAAAATAAATGAAGCATCATGTGGTGAAATCATGGAGACAATATAAGAAGAAGAGGTTGTAGAACACACAACAAAAAGGAAATCATACATACACACAGTAAAAGAGGGAGAAAGAAGAAATGAAGAGATGAAGGAAATGATGAAGAAATATATAATAAGAATAAGTAGTAAGAAAGAAACAGGACTAGACGGATATAAAGTATCAAAAAGGTACACCAATCCAGAAAGTGAAGTAATAGTGGAGAAGTACTTTATTCCGTACACTCAAGACAAGGTAAAATAGAAAATTAACGCCAACAAAATGGTACACGCCATTTTCGTCCAAAAATATAAGACTTCATCTGATAAAAACATCACAAACCCGTCATTACTTAAATACAGTTTAAAACAGATAAAAAACAATCAGCATCATGAATAAATAACCCAATAAGACAACCCTAATAGATACCATTCTAGTTAAAACAAAATACAGAAAATATAGGAAGGGTGTATATATCATACAATAATTAATTAATAAAATTTACTGAGTAAAATTTAGTTGTTCATAAAACTAAAAACTCATAAAATGTATTTAGTGGAAATTAACCATAAGTATAAAAATGTAGTGACAAAAGATATAACGTATGGGACACTATAGTTGCACAACTGGGTTTTCACCCAAGGAGGTAAGAACTTTTATTCTTATCAACAAAGAAACATACTGTGCTATATTTTTTGAATCAGGACAGTATAGGGAAAATTTCTTAGAAGAATATGAAAATAAGAGCTGTAATCCTTGGACTGAATATGTAGTACAGGCATTTCATAGAGAGACAAAAAAAAGAGTTATGATACAATTTAGAACAGAAGTTGAAAAAGATGAACTGAGAGAACATTTAAAAACAATATGCAAAAATGTGATGACCACAATAAAAATATAAGATGAAAGAGTTTTATAGACTGGGGGTTGGGAATGCGGGATTATTTTGAAAATGCAATGTGATAATGTTGTGCATATTCCTAGTGTGATTAATGTGAATGGTAATAGTGGATTTGTTAAATATAGAGGGAAACTTAAAACACGCTTTTCTTGTGGAAAAGATTATCATTGATTAGTGAATGTGATAGACAAAAATGCTTTATTTGCAGTAAAGCAGGACATGAAGCAAAAATGTGATACGAATTATAAAAAATGTGGAAAAAGTGGACCTGCATGAGTAGATTTTGAAGAAAATGTAGAAACTATAGAAGAAGGTATACGGGATTCAGTACATGACAAAGATATAGAAAAGGAATTAAAAAAAACAGTAAAAAACAAAGATATAATAATGGAGGCAAACATTGGGAAAGAAAAGGGGCAGAAGATGCTCAATATGAGTGAAGAAGAAGAATATGTAAATTAGCAAGTATTGAGAGGAAAGAAAAATTCCATAGGGAAAATGGTTAAAGAGAGGAAAAGAAAATGTAAAAACATAATTGTGAAAGAGAATAAGAAAGGTAAAGGACGAGATAGGAACAACAATAATATCATTTAAAAGTTGAAGATTTTAGCTTTAAATGTGAATAGTATGAAGAATATAAGAAGAAGACTAAGTATTTTAGAATGGTGTGCTTCAATGGACATGCATATTATCATATTAGAAAATACTAGGATATTGACAGAATCAGAAAGATTACAAACTGAAGTCCTATGGGGTGGAATGATTATTTGGAATATGGGAAATGACACATGTTCAGGTATAGGCATATTATGTAAACAAAATATCAAAATCTAAACTTTACAATAGTTGAATTAGGAAGAATAATAATATTGGACAAGATGGAAACAAAGGTTTATAGAATTATTGCATTCTATGCATATGTTACAAAGAAAGAAAGAGAAATAATGTTTAAAAATTCTAAATTATGTAGGTGTTAATATGGATATACTATTAGTGAGAGATTTTAATTGCAATTTAAGAATAGGAAAAAAATAGCAATGACATTAAAATGATACACAAAATAATGAAAAGTAGAAAGTTATACATATTGGTTAACAAACATTGGACTTATAAAGCAGGAGAAATTAAAACATAAATTGACTATTTCTTAGTATCAGCTTAAAAAGTATTTATTTTATTTATTTATTTATTTATTTATTTATTTCACATTTGTTAGCAAGGTTAGTCCAATTGAGTTTGAAAACAAACCCATTTTCAGTGGAGACATGAGGGGAAAAGCCCCAGCAAACATAGGTAAAAACAAAGTGACATTATACAAATATTAAATAACAATCACGATACAAAATAATTGTAAAAAGAAAAGGTTATTAGCTATTTACATTGCATTGATAGTAAGCAACCCATTTTCAGTGTAGACACAAGGGGAAAGAGCCCCGGCAAACATAAGCAAAGGTAAACACACAGGACAAAAACTATTAAAACAACAATGCAAATACAAAATTAATTATAAAGAGAAAAGCAAAAGAAAAAATTATGAACATTGAGGGTTGCATTGATAGTGGTCAAAATGTACTACATATTAGAGTAAAAACAAAAAGATAATCATTGTTCAAAAGAAGGACAATGTATAGACATTGATAGGCAGTACGGGGAAAAGATAAATAGTGTGGAGAAAGAAAAAGAAATATATGATATAAACCAAGAAAATATTAAAAGACAGTTATATAAACAAAGATATTGTTTGTTTACAAGGAAGAAAAGGAGTAGCACTTTATTTGAATAAATTAGTAAAAGAGAACATATGAATAATATGAGAATTAAAGAATAATTGTATTCATTTTATTTTTCACTGGTTTACTGGGGTCATCAGACTGGGTTTAGTAGCCCCTTTTCAGTGGAGGCCCAGGGAGAAAATCTCCATATATAAGATAAATACAATACAATGTAATATATAGAAATCAACATTGAGTGGAGATAGTGATAGTTTTAAATTGTTTACAATTTTACAAGAACAAAAAACTTATAGCACTACAAGTAATAAGCAGTAGTTACATTAGTCACAATATATTTATAAAACACAAAAAAACACATAGGACTAAAATAGTAAGAAACTACTAGATTAACGTGGAATTAATCAGCACATAGTCCAAAAATTCTGAACAGCTATGAGATACTATAAAAGCAATTATACAGTTTAAAAAACTTGGGTATGAGTATTAAGAGAGTCTGTGACATTAATATTTAGGGCTGTGGATGAGGTGAAGAGGAAAAAGCAGAGATGGAAAGAGTTATGGGATGGTGAAATGACACAGCATACTAGCCTGCGGATGTGTAGGAGTATGTCCAATTGTCACTTCGGTGTGTTTTAAGCAGAAGTTTTGAATGAGGTGGGGTTTTCTATTAAGAAACTATTCTGAGGTATAGAGTTTCATTTCTGAGATTTTATTTGAATAAAGGGAGTCTTCAAAGTTATTCTTTGATTTAGTGACTTTTTGCAGAAGTTTGTTAGAGGATCTTAGGGGGTCTATTAGTGTGGGTTTGTGGTATGTTTTAGTGGGCTGGACACTTATCAGGTTGGTACATGGTAGAGTTAGTTACTATACACTGGTTGAAGGATAAGAGGTTGGTTAGCTCTAGCCATTTTAGTTGGAGAGCAACACAGTCATGCGTTATGTTAGAAAGGTTATTGGTGAATTTGGTGATTTTGTAATAAAGGAGAAAAGATAATAACACAAGATGGAATATTTGAGGTGATTAAAAAGCATATAGAACAGAAGTTTGTAAAAAATGAAAAGAAATAAAGCAGAAATGGATAGTTAAAAACTAAGTGAAGAAGATATGAGAATCTAGAAAAATATAAATATGAAAGAGCTAAATGAAACATTAAAAGATATTAATATGGATACAGCTACAGGACTGGATAGTATTGAATATCATATATACAATGAAATGGAAAATTGGCAAAAATCATTTTTGTGGAGTTACTAAATAAATGGTTAAGGAAAGGAATAGTAGATAAGCATCTATACATATATATATATATATATATATATATATATATATATATATATATATATGGGAATCATGAAATTTATATGGAAAAAAGGAGACAAAGATGATATAAAATGCTGGAGAATTACAGCATTGAATGATACAGATTATAAGATATTTATGAGAATAATAAAAAGACAAATAAAGTAGATAAGTTTCAGCAAACAATCTTTGGCAGAAAAGGGAAAGGAAGTCAAGAATTATTATGGACAGCAAAAGAAGTAAAAAACAATGATACAAATAAAACGGTAGAAGCAAACATTATGGTAGGATATCTAAGTAAAGTATTTGATAAAATGTAATATGAAGCTTTATGTGATAGACCAGATATATATGGTGTCATTCTGGAATCATCACTAAAATAATGTTCAATACTAGGTGAGACTAAAGTCTCAAGACAGTATGTTTTGGGGGTATGAGAAAGAAGGAAGACCACTCACCTACTTCATCTTACCTTGTTCTAGGAAGTGAACAGAGAATAGTAACTCTTTAGATTAGTCAGGAAAATATAGTGAGATTAGCTAAGTACTGTTTTTTTCTGTATCTGTGGGAATCTGTGTTATTTTAATAGTTCCTGTGGTTGAAACTCTGGTGTTAATTGAAAATAGATATTCCATATTTTCATATTATTTTATTATTTATTATTAAATATATTTAAACTTTACATTGTACCTGGTCCTTTAGATAATATTTTAACCTTTGAGAGTACTTATGTCTATCTGGTGACTCTGTGGCCACTCCTGAAAGCCTTACTGCATTGGTCAAAACACTAACATTTGTATTAATGTTAATTTCACTCTGTATAATTGGGTACTCTTGTAAGAGCCTTAGAGTAGCTGGCTTTGGAGTGTCTGATGTTATTAACAACTTATAGTCTGGGCAGAAGGGATCATAGCTAGCAAATCTGTGCCAGCCTTCTCCAGGTGTGTGTGTGTGTGTGTGTGTGTGTGTGTGTGTGTGTGTGTGTGTGTGTGTGTGTGTGTGTGTGTGTGTGTGTGTGTGTGTGTGTGTGCGTGTGTGTGTGTGTGCATGTGTGTCTATGTGCAAATCAAACCTACAAGGGTGTGTGTGTCAGCTACTTGGAGCAAAGACACGAAACACTGGTTTCACATTCATGGTGTTGTATGATGACTTGGACACTCAGCTGAGAGCTCAACTCTATAGCTGTGCCAGTTGGGAGTCTTACTGGGGACTTCGGGAGAGACAGAGAGCGAGAGAAAAACCCAGACCCGAAACTGACTGCATTCCCTTTGTGCTCTTAAGGGAAATTGTGCTTGATGCAGACATCTGCATCTGGAAATACTGTTTCTATTTTTGTTCCAAGTGAAAATCCCTCTACAGTGTCAGTGGTGAGGATTTAGGCACCTTTATTACTAGCTCAGAGTGGGGACATCAGAGGGACAATTAAAAAGTTAATGAAAGAGTTAAAGATGATTGGTTTATATAAATAATGATAATAGTAAAGGTTTTGGATTCATGGGAAATATAGGAGATGCACAGTTTAATAGAGAGACTATAGATATATTAGAAATAGCAACTGGAAAAAGTGAATATTTTAAAAACAATGGGAGAAAATTATTCAGGAAATAAGGGATATATGCATATTTTGGAAGTCATTTAAGGTATCATACAAGAAAAAAGTATATTTGATAAATTCTATTTTACTAGGTAAGTTAGCATATGTTGCAAGTGCATATATGATATCAACTAATTATGAAAAAGACATAATGTCTTTGATATTTTCATTCATATAGGGATCTAGACTGAATCCAGTGAGAATAGGAATGTGTATGTAAAAGAAGAAAAAGGAGGATTGGGGTTAATAAACACAATTGTTCATACAGCTTGATTAAACCTGTACAAAGCCTTAATAGGTTATAAAAAAGAATACGAATTTGTCAAAATAAATTTTGTATGGTGCATGTAAATGTATTGGGCAAAAATGGAAATAGGGAAAATAATGAACAATTATATGAATGAAGATAAAAAGCAATATCAAAATAAAATATTCGTATGGAAGTTAAAAGTGAATATAGTTAAAAAATAGGAAAGAATGTTATTTAAACATTATGAAAAACACTATTTTATCTTTACTTGGAAACATTTAGAGATAAAAAAAAACAACAGAACATGTTTTTTTTTTAATGTACTAAAGTAAAGAAGTTATGGCAAGAAATATGATAAGATAAAATGTTGAAAGGTTTGGAAAAGGTAGAGCATATAAACATGGATATGTTACAATATTGGTATTATGATAAGATATGACAAAAAGAAGTGAAGAAAATTGATAGAATAATATTTTATATTTTAAGGACATTATGGATGGAGAGATTTAATGAAGTTAAATTTAATGGAAAATGGATATTAGCAGAAATTCATAAGAAAATATTACACTGGCTTTAGAAAAAATGGTGGGGGAGTGCTTAATAACATAAATTTGTCTTATATTATATAAATGTGTAAATAATGTACATAATATATACAATATCAATTATGTAAATAATGTTTATAAGTAATGTTTTTCAATAAAGGACCTCTACTCTTTTTGATAAGGACTACGGAATCTTTTTGCATCCAACTGAGGTACTACCATCTCAAGCAGATGCGACCTTAGTGCAATGTCTCATCCAAAGGATGACATCCTCCCTAATGCTGCACTGCAGATCAGCAATTGATCGGCTTTGTGTGGAAATAGAACCCACAGCCTTCTGCACCAAAGGTGAGTATGCTACTATCTTGTGTCATTGACGTTTCTATATAGTATATATTGAGGAAAGATGTCTGCAAAGATCCTTACAGTAGTGTCAATCTACATAAATGTTGACACTTATGGTATAGCTCACAATGGAACAAACGGTTAGCAAGATTTGGAATCATACAACTGCAAGTCTGCATGTCCTCCTTAAGTCCATTTGGGTTTTCTTCAGGTGCTCCGGTTTTCTCTTACATTCCAAAAACATGCCATAGGTAAATTGGACAACACTTGAGGCAAGGTTCATCCAAACGTTTTTATCCAAAAATTCTGGCAGGCTTGTACACAAGCACAATACAGTTAGCACTTTTGTACAAACCAAATGTAAGAACCTCATCAGACAATTACATAAAGTAAAAAGCCAGTATAAATAATTCAAATACAATGACATTACTTCCCTTATTAGTAATTTAAAGACACATACTCCCCACTAGTAATACATATACTTCAAATAAATGAATACAAATAATGAAATATAATATCAACAATACATAAACTAAGATATATCTACATATACAGATAAGATATGAATAATAATATCATCTTTCCAAAGCTTTCAAGCGTAATATGCACTTCAAGGAACACTGGTCATTAAGGCCAGGTCAGGTAAATGCATTAACATTAAATTGCCAATAAACCTCTCTTTGTTCTAAACAGAGGTGCCATGGGCCCCTCTGATGTTCTCAATGACATTATCAATAATCAGATAGTTGAAAAAATGCCAAGGGTTTTCTGACACATGTTTAGCCAAAGCATTCATGATGTTAACCTTCCCAATATTATATTGGTGCTAGTATACCCTCAACTTGAAATGTCTCTCAGTTTTACCAATATAAAACCCTGGGCAACATTGACATAAAGCAATGTACACAATACCACAACTTTCACAATTATATTTTCCATGAATCATATACTTCACATTATTAACAGTAAATAAATTAGCAACTTTCATAAATTTACAAAAGTTGCATCTACCACATTTAGTCATCCCCATTTTATAGGGAAACACTCTGGTATTATTGCCCAAGATGTTCTTTAAATTATTCCCTCTTTTAAAAATCAAACTAGGGTTTACACTAATTTTTTGCTGAATACCAGGGTCATCTATTAAAATTCTCCAATTTTTCAATAGAATTTCACGTAGGGCCCAGCATCCATAGAAAAGGTAGTAATACATTTTAAAGTATGGGCATGAGTGTTATCATTCAGTTCCCCAACTGTAGTAACTACATGAGCATTTACTGCTGTCACATCAGCAGGTGGTTCTATGACTGTTTCAACAATATTACTCAGTAGGGGTTTAAACCAGCCACTATCCCTTTTCCTATGAACCTCATCAATGATATCATCAACAAGTGCAAGAGGGTAACATCTCTTAAGAAACATATTTTTAATAGTAACGCATTCAGCCAAAAATTCAGAATCCATTGTGGTCATTCTAGCAGCTCTTACTAGTTGACCTTTAATAACTGCTTTTTCTGGTGAAATGGGTGGGAGCTGCTAAAGTGTAATAATGTGTTGGAGTACGTGGATTTACAAAAATTCTTGGCTACATATCTCCCATGTGTAATATCCTTTAATAATTCCACATCCAAATAGGAGATAGTATCAACCCTAAATTCAAATGTAAATTTAAGTAATGATGTAAAGCCAGAATCGACAAAGTTAACTGCATCGGTTAAATCACCCTGAAAAATTATAAAAATATCATCCAAAAATCTAGTGTACCTGTAAACTATGTCTTTGTATATAGAGTTCTTAAATAAGAATTCACATTCCCAGTATGCCATAACACAATTAGCAAAGCTACCCCAACAGGGGGAGCCAATAGCAGCACCTGTTTGCTGTAAAAAATATTCACCATTGAAAATAAGCATGTTATTAGATCAAACAATTTCTAGCAGGTATTCAATAAGGTCAATTTCAGTAGTTAGAGCTCCTTTCAAGGAAATAAATTCTCTGACCCAACTGATGCCAAGGTCATGCGGAATCATCATATACAGATCCTTGACATCAATGGTCAGGAAATTATAGTTGCCCTGGAAATTTAGTGCGTTTAGGGATTTCAAAAAATCCAATGAATCCCTAAAAATTTGGGATTCACCATCTAAAAATTTCTTCAGTTTTTTATTCACAAGTTTAGCACATCCATATGTAATACAATTCCTACCATCCACTATGGGTCGTAATGGTGGATGATACAAATCCTTGTGGATTTTGGGCAGCCCAAAAATCACTGGTGTAAGGGGGGGGTCAAGATGTTAAGGTAATTCAGTGTTTCTTTGTCAATATGGTTATCAATAGAAAGGTCATTGATTAAAGACCTTATCCTCTGTCAGGCACCATTAAATTCATTTAAAGAAATTTTCACATAGGTGTCAGTAAGCAACATTTCTAACATTTTGTTCACATAATCAAAGTTGTTCATGAAAATTAAACCCCCATCCTTATCAGGTTATAATATATGAATTTTCTGTGATTTTTATTAAATCTAAAACATTCCTTTCATTTACAGACATATTAGGCATATATGCCTTTATAGGTCTCGCAAATAAAAGATTTCTAATGTCTAGTTCTCAAAGTTTTTCAGATGGCAGTATGGTGTTATTTAGAGGTGGATTATACATACTAGATACTCGTAAATCATTAAAACTGTAAGTATTTTGTCCCAAAAGAAATGTTAAATTCAGCTTACATGTGTAGGTTTTAAGATCAAGTAGTGTCCTTGCCAGATCAGCTCGTTTCCCAGGCACAAAGGATAGACCTTTTACTAACAAAGCAACTAGTTCACAAGGGGAGTTAAAAATCCATGTAATTGTATATACGGAAATCACCACTTCAGTTTAAATGGATTCGTAACCATCGATAGTTCACAGTATTAGGACCCACGGTGGTACAGCATTCTATCTCCACCATTTCTTGTTCTTCTTGTACTTTTGAGGGTTCCATGAGCACTGGTTCGATTGTCATCCATTCCCCTTCATGGTTCTGTGAAAATCCTGGTTATTAGAACTGTTGACATTCTCTTGGTATTGTTATAGATGTTTGCTATGCCTAATAGGTTCACCAGTGTCATCTGACTCAGTTTCCCGAGTAAGGGGAAGAAGTTTGATCATTATTAATGACCTCAGGCATGTCATTATAATAATTAGTAGATTGGCTGCCTGATAGTATTGGTTGGCGACTCATGAATATTAGATATGGGTGGAGGAGGATAGGCAACTCCATTCAGATAGTCTTTCCTATCCCATTCTAGTTTCCTTAATTTAGTGGATCTTAGTTTAGTTAATGAGCCTTCTATACTACTAAAAATGCGATCAAAGTCATATTTAAACCGGAAAAATCAGCAGCCTCTTTTAATACGGGTTTCTAAGCAAAGCAGTTTGTCTTTTATTGTTGCCATTGTGGTATTATAAATGTTAATTAACCTTGGTTGTCAAAGAGTTGTGTAAGTTCATTGAAAAAAGTTCTGCACAAGGCAAGTCGGATATCGCCACTGACGCAAACCTTTGGGTATTTGGCGTCTACTAATACACTGCTGTAAACAGGAGATTTCCAATTGAAGCTTTTTATACTTGAAAAGTTTTGAATCAAATAGTTTTAAATTGCTGACAATGTCAGTTACTGTATGAGTGTCTAATACAAGAGTGCTTTCAATTGATATATCAGATAGTAGGTCAATAGGTTTATTCAGGCACTCAAGTAAGGAAGGCAACATACCTTGAGTTGGTTGATAGTTAGAACTGCCTGTAGGGGGAATATGTGAAGGACCAGCTACAGGCTGGTGCTGGGATGAATGCAAGGTCGTCAAAGGCACATTATCCATGATGGCACCCAGCTCACTAGTGCCATGTCTTGTATTACGAAAGGTAGTAGCATCCTGTGAGCTTGGCAATTGAGCATTCAGTCTTTTAGTCAAGTCATCCACTTGGTTAGCTAAACGTTGAATGATAGATGTCAAATTTGCCACAGCATTCACTTCAGTAGTAGAATTGCTGTTCTCCAATGAGAACAGCAACTGAAGACTTGAGGGTGAACCACTTGCTATGAAACAAACCAGAAATACAAAATCAAAATTAAACTGCTCAAAAAACGCTTGAGGCAAGGTTCATCCAAAAGTTTTTATCCAAAAATGCAGGCAGGCTTGTACACAAAACACAGTACAGTTAGCACTTTTGTCCAAACCAAATCTAAGAACTTCAACAGAATCAGACAATTACATAAAGTAAAAAGCCAGCATAAATAATTCAAAAACAGTGACATCACTTCCCTTATTAGTAATTTAAAGACACATACTCCCCACTAGTAATACATATACCTCAAATAAATGAATACAAATGAAATATTTAAATGTATAAAATCAACAATACATAAACTATCTAAGATATATCTACATATACAGATAAGATATGAATAATAATATAATCTTTCCAAAGCTTTCAAGTGTATTATGCACTTCAAGGAACACTGGTCATTAAGGCCAGGACAGGTAAATGCATTAACCTTGAGCTGCCAATAAAGCTCTCTTTCTTCTCAACGGAGGGACCATGGGCCTCCCCTGATGCTCTTAATGACATTATCAATAATCAAATCCTCATAAAACAAATTAGAGAAAATGGAATTCACATTAATTTGGGTGGCACAGTGGTGCAGTGGTTAACTCATTCCTTCCAGTACAGTTCTTATGAGTGTGTACCTTTAACATGGGCATGGCTTGAGTCTTTAAAAAATAAAGCTATAACCTTACAGTTCTAACAAATACTCATTGAAATAGGTCAGGTATCAATACAAATGTGTTTGCTATCATGTATGTTTCAAGATAAAATATTTGGATACCTTGTATGTAGCATGGTTTTGGAAGTATTAATGCAAATATGAACAAGCAATATTTGACGCCTAGAGGTGCAGTAGGAGGTAACTGCAGATGAACCTGGAAGCGTCAGTCAGATGTAATGAGTTAACACTGTCACCTCACAGCAAGAGGTTCTCTGGTTCATTACTCAGCTGGGGTGCCTTCTATGCGGAGTCTGCATGTCCTCCCTGCATTTGTGTGGGTTCCTCCCACATCCCAAAGATATGCATCTGGAGCATTTCTCCCCAGGCCACCTCTGAAAATAGTGTCTGACCTAGTCATACTTTCCTTATCAATAAATGTTAGAAAACATAAAATAAAAATTTCCTTTCCCTCACGCAAGTGCAGCCTTGGAGGTAATTCCATAACTAAGGGGATGTAGGTGAGAATCCCCACATTGGCCAGTTAGACATATTTCCTTCCTAAAATGTTACCCTTTACTGTTTGTCAAGGGACTTAATCTTGATGTGTCTCATTGCCATGAATTTCATTCACATTGTTCTGGCAAACTGCTATACTCTGTTATGTCCCTAAAGATATCAGAAATCCAAGCAAAGAAAACCTATGGATTTAAAGAAAAATACGTCAATAAAGTGGAAGGAAGATGATGAATATAAGTGATGAACAGAGACAAAATTAAAAGAAAAATACAAGGGTAAAAGAAAGTTGCAAGAATATAACAGACTGCAAAAGCAGATAGAAAATGCAGTGCAGAAATTGAGTTGGTTAACAGATTTAATGTAATAGTACACAGGTCTAGGTAGACTGAATGTGAAATGCAGAAGGTAAAACCATTCTCCAAATGTATACAGGAGCAAAAGTCATGAGCCACAATACAAAGATCAAAGGACAAAGACACATGCAGATACTATAAGGAATACCAAAAGAGCACAAATGAAGAATATGACATATTGCAATTGTAAAGAAACTGAAGATTAGGATGGTGACAGAGAAAATATATAAGTCTATACTTTAAAGACTCCACGAAGAAGCAAGAAGTAAAAATACAACAAAAGAAAGTAACGTTGACAGGTACAAAGCTCAACATAATTTGGCAGAAAGATTTTAAAAGATTGAAACCAAAGCAAACACTAGAAATCATACCACAGAATTTGTGTGTTCGGGTTATTCAGATCAGTCCATTTCAAAAACGTTACACAGCAGATGTAAGGTAAGCAAAAAAGATAAAGTCTTTTTCAATGTATTTATAAAATAAGGAAATAAAGTACATTACTCAACAGCTAAATCATAGGGTGTTGTCCAAATAGTAAACCATGCTGATTAAAATGAAAAGAGGGGGCTTAGACTGGAGAGAATGTTAACTAAATACAGTAATCTAACGACAATGAACAATTAAATAGTTACTAAGTAAAACTATAAATAACAACACCCATTTATTAACCAGGTAGGCCCATTGCATGCACACAGCCTTTTACAAGGGTGCCCCTGGAGCAATGTCTGGCTAAGTGACTTGCTCAGGGTTACACAGTAGGTAAATGAGGACTGAGCAAAACAAATTCTGTACCACAAGAACTACAGCTCACATTCTTAACCCATTGTGCCAACACTAATACATGGGTATTCAGAAATGAATAGCATATGATACTGTGTTGTGACAGTGGCTTGTAGGCTAGGATGATTTAAAGGTGTATAGTATTACCAATCTAGCAAAAAAATAGCTCAATATGCATCCCATACAATTGATTGCATAATAGGTGCATAGGTTCATAGGTGTGTACTAGGTTAATGGCCCTGCAGCCTTTACAAGCCTAACCCATAGAAGTGCCCTGGCATCGTGCCACCTGACATTAGTTCCCAGTGCCCCTATCAAGTTGAGCCATTGCAGTGATCCCCGGGGTGAACTTTCTATTTCCCATCCACTCATCAAGATTTCTCTTGAAAAGAGCCAGTGAGGTGCTCTGCTTGACATGTATGGGAAGTCTATTCCAGAGCATGGGCCGTCTCTGGGTTATGAACCTGTCCCTCCAGCATGTTCTGTTGATTGTGGTAATGAGGTTGAGGTCTCTGGAGCATGTGGTGTGGAAGGATTTGGATTTCTTTAGATGTAGCATTTCTAACAGAGTTGGGTCAGACATGGATTTGTAAGTCAAGAAGAGATCACCTTTTAGTAGATGATATGAGACAGAGAATAGCTGGAGTTTTTTGAGTCTGTCCATGTATGATATGTGCTTAGGCCTAGGATCCTCTTCCTGAGGTACTTTTGTGGCCTTTCCAGCTGTTGTATGTGTCTACTGAGGTACATGCCAAATGGGGCATTATACTTGATGATTGGCCTAATGAGGGAAGAGTAGACAGAGATGATGACCTTTTTATTTCTGGATGCAGAACCCTTGGTAATGAGATATGCCACATAGAACTTTCTGACCACAGTGGCAATGTGATGGTCGAAGTAGAGGTTGCTGTCAACCTGTGTCCCCAGATCTCTTATAACACCTTCAGTTTTCAGTGGGCTCTCATCGATGTGGTAATTAGTGGGAACTGAGTTTTTCCCAAAGGGAATGACAACGCATTTTTTGGCATTAAGCTTGAGACCATGGTTTCTACACCAGTCACTGGTCCCACTGAGGCCTTTCTGTAGGATGTCTACATTACTTGTGGAGTTAATAATGGCTCCCAGCTTGCAGTCGTCTGTGAACTTGGTCAGCCAGAGTCCCTCTGTGTTGGCCTGGACTTCTGAAAAATAGATGCCAAACAGGAGAGTACCTAGGACTGATCCCTGTGGGACTCTGCTCATGACTGGTCAGCAATCTGACTTGGAGTTCGCTACTTTCACACTGTGGGTTTTATCTGTGAGCCAGTTTGCAACCCACCTAGTGATAGAGGGGTTGATGCCTAGTTTGGTGAGTTTATCAATAACTCCTGAGTGGGAAATGGTATCAAAGGCCTTGGCCAGATCAAGGTAGGCTATATGAACTGCCTAGCCCTCATCCATACCTCTGGTGACTAACTCAAAGAAGTCAACTAGGTTGAGCAGGCATGAACTACCTATCACAAAACCAAATTGTGTGGGATCTAGAGTTTGGAGATTCCCTATATCCTTGTTAGATACATGATGATGCGCTGCATAGCCTTACATATCAGACTCATCAGACTAATAAATGGGCTTGTCCTGGATTTGAACCCAGGACCTCGCGCACCCGAAGCGAGAATCATACCCCTAGACCAATGAGCCATGTGGCGGTAATTGGGGCGGTAATTCCCAGGGTCTGTAGTCACTCCCCCTTTATACAGCGGGATGGCTGTAGCAGTGCACCATTCAGTAGGGACAAAGCTTGAGGTGAGGCTGTGACTGAACAGGCCACACAGATGTGGTGCCAGTTCACTTTGTAGTTCATGTAGAACACATTCAGGGATATTGTTGGGTCCCATAGAATCTGTATTCTTGGCCTTGGACAATGCAGCTTTAACCTGTGCTACAGTAATGCTGGGTGCCTGGCATTCCTCCAGTATTGTGATTGGTCCTTTGGGGGGGGGTAAAGTTGGTACTGAATCTGTCAGCCAGTATTTTGGCAATATCTGTTGGCTCAGTATAGGAGGTACCATTGTGCAGCAACTCAGAGCAAACCTGGGTATTGCCATGGAGATTCTTGATATAATTATAGAAGGCTTTGTAGTTTTTAGTGTCTGCTGCAATTCTGCCTTCATAGCTGGCTTTAGAGGTTTTGATGAGGGATCTCAACTTTTTGTTGAGGCTAATAAGGGAGTTTTTCCAGTTTTGGGACTTCACCTTTTTCTGCAACAGTCTCTTTCTTCTGATTTAGAGTTTATTAATGGCAGGGGACCACCAGATTGGCTTCCTTTTTTTGGAGGAGAGCATCTTGGTTCTGTTGAGTATGGCTAGTTCCATGCATTTATGTACATGTTCATACGGTGCATTGGTGCATGATTCGGCAGTCATGTATCTGTTTCCATTGACATGGGTGATGTGAAGTTAGCCACTTTTGTTTTTAGGAGCCCAAAGTCAGCTTTGGAGAAGTTTTCCATGGTGGTTACTTTTGAGGGGGGTGTGGGTGAGATGTGTATTTCCATGGTGATTAGTTTGTGGTTGGATCTAACCAGGGAGGAACTGACTACTGGTGTAGAGCAACAGTCCCCCATGTTAGTAATAACCAGGTCAAGGATGTTGCTTCCTCTAGTGGGGGGTTAAGAATGAGCTGGTCCAGGGCACCGTAATTGATGAATTCCAGGAAGCATTGGGCCAGTGTATTGGTGCATGAGTAGTTTTCCCAGTTGATGGAGGGGTAGTTGAAGTCACCTAGAATGAGAGTGTTGAGTTGGACCCTAATAGTTTCCAGGGTGCTTAGAAACGTGGATTGAGAGTCTTGGGACATGTTTGGGAACCTATAGCAGGCTACAACCTGAATCCCCATCTTACCCAATGTTGGTTATACCTGAAGTATCTCAGCTGCGTTATGCCGGGCTACTAGTCTGGAGGTGTGCATATCCATTATGAATATGGAGACACCACCACCTTTGGAGCTTTGATCCATGTTCTGGGTCCAAATGATGTGGATTGAGTTATAGCCTGGTAGTGCAGGGGTGCTTTCTGCTGCTTTAAACCTGGTCTCTGGAACAGCACAAATGTCGATGTTCTCCATTTTGAGTAGTGCTTTGAACAAGTGCATCTTGATATTTAGACTTCTAGCACTGAGCAGCATGACCCTCAGATTGCATTTATTTATAGCTGTTACAGTGGTAATTTGGTCTTTGGAACATCACCTAAAACAGGCACTATAGGGGTGGCAAGAGCCTCAGCCAGTATCCAGAAACCTAGAGGTGACAGATGCAGGCCATCTCTTGCAAAGCATCGAGGCCTTTCAATCATGTCATCTCAAGCAGACAGATACTGGATCCCCTTAGAATAACACCAGAAACTTAGCCAGTTGTTGAAGCCAGACATTTTCTGCTTGTACTGCAGTATAATTTTGGGCTATGGTAGCATGCTGCTCAGGGCTAGGGTCATACCTGCCTGGTCCACATAATCCGAGAGCTCCACCATGTCTCTTTTCATGTAGTCCAGGGAGGTGCATCTTAGGTCATTCACAGCCACATGGACAGTGACAGTCATAATTGTACTCATTGTGGAGTGACCTGAGTGCATGTGTTATGTGTTGGATTCTGGCACCTGAAAGACAGCTGACTGTTACCTTCTCCTTATTCAACCTAGTGAGTGGGACATCAGTGTGCCTCACTATCAAGTCACCTATGATAAGTGTATTGGGCAAGCTTTTTTGCCTTAGGGGCTTAGGTTGATGGGCACACTGTGTGTTTTGTGATTTGTGCTTTGTTGTGATGGTCGAGTGCATTTCTGGCTTGAAGATCTCTGCTGTTTGGGTAGATTTTTATTGACAGCCTCCATGAAGGTGGGTGTGTGGTTTGTGTTTTTATGTGAGAGCTGTGATGGTGGGTCTTCTGGAGGGCTATGCATTGCATGTGGTGTGGTGCAAGTGTTGACCTTCTCCTCTTACCAGCTATTCCAGTCTTGGCTTGAGAGTGCATGGCTTCCAATTTGGATATATAAGTGCATCTCTCACAAGTCTGAGTGCTGGGAGGTAAGAGGAGAGGGTTGTCTGTGTACATGAGGCAGTTACTACCCTGCCTCAGAATGCCCAAGTTCACCAGGTTAATAGGAGAAAGCACAGGGAACTGACCATTAGGCATGCCAGGAGGGATGGTCATTATTACTATAATGATTTGTAAACCAGTAATGTAATCAGAAGCATTATGTGTGCAAACGATGTCACCTTACATGGTGGCATGTTTCAGAAGACTACAGAATTTGTGCAGTGAACTACAGTGATCAGCTTATCTGAACACCATAATTTCTTGGTGACCAAGTGAATCACTCATTCTAAGATGCTAAGAGTAAACATCTAGTATAGTTGAGCAGAATTTGTTAGCAGCCACCTGGGAATCCAGACATTATTGTGTGTGCACTGACACTGTCTGCATCATAGAAAAGTATATCAGTGACTGACAAGCCATCAAATCTATGACTGGAGCAGTTTATTTATTTATTTACTGACATTTGATTACCAGGAAAGTCTGACTTGAGTTGAAGCCCATTTTCAGTGGAGGCCTGTGGGAGAAGCTCCAAATAATTAAAAAACATTTTAAGCACAATAATTTTACAATCTTCAAAAATAAAACAAAAATATTTGCAGTTTAATAACTATAATTATTATTTATTTTCAGTTTTATGACCGTACCCACGGTGGTGGTGCTGCGGTAGCATTGTCGCCTCACAGTAAGACGCTGCCCGGTTCGATTCTCAGCTAGAGCATCTTCTGCGTGGAGACATGCGTGAATGGGCGTACCTTTGTTGAAGGTTGTGCATCAGGCCTGGCAAGCCAGTATGTAAAAATCAACTGCCAATCATTAGCAGACCAGAGTTCTGCTGTGGCCACCCCTAACAGCCAAAAGACACAAACAAACAAAATTTTCAGTTTTATGGCCAGGAAAGTCCACTGGGCCAAGAAGCACCCATTTTCAGTTGTGGCCCAGGGAGAAAAGCTCCATTGAACAATTACAAGCGTGCACAGAGCAGTATAATCATCATATAACAAATTAGACATGATCTAAAAACATTGGTTAAGAAAAGACACAATGTACATGACAGGCATTTAATATTTAAAGAAATTAAAAGTAAGTTAGTCTAATATATGTATCCTATCTGTTAGTTAATATGTATGACAAAGTCTCTTGTATGGAAATTGTATGTCAAAAGTCTGTCCTTAAAACTGTTTTGTAAAAAAACTGTTCTCTTGGAGCTTTTCTCCCAGGGCCTCCACTGAAAATGGACTTGTAATCCAGTTGGACTCTCCCGGTCAACAAATATAAAATAAAATAAAATAAAAATAAAAATAAATAATACAAATAGAAATCACAATATGAAGTGAGGGAAAACAGGCTTATGGTGTATTTAGAGAGAAAGCCAGGGAAGACAATTCGATAGCAGTAAGGAAGTAAGTGAAGAAGGGAGAGTAAGGAGGTATAAGGAATGAAGAAGGTAATTTTTCACATTTCAGGGTTGAGTTTATCCTTGTTTTGAGCAAGAACAGAGGCAGATTTTAGCTAGGAAGTCTTTCAGTGTGGCTTTGAAAGATGGAGGGACAGTATAGGACTGATGGATACAGGTAAGCTGTTCCAGCCCTTAGTTCCAGCCATTAGCAACCTTGTACGAGTACAGAAAATGCCCAGCTGATTTGCTAGGTTTCTAGACAGACATGAATTTTTGGTCAATGAATTGCAATCACTGACTGGAAACAGAGTTGTGTAGAATGTTTTATAGTGTTGAGCAGGCAGATGGATGCTAGATAATTTTATAGGGGTAAGAAATTTTGTATATTTTAGTTGGTGAGGCAGTTCTAACCAATTTAAGCTGTTCAGTGCTATAAAGTGGTGAGATCTGAAAGGGGTATGTGCTGCAAATTTTGCAACTTTGTTACAGCATTGTTCAAGTTTTAATTTTTGTGAAGCCTGGAGGTTAGTAAGGATGGGAGTACCATAAATAAGAGAGGGGAGGAGATAAGTAGTGGCAAATGTAATTCTAGTTGCTTTGGTGAGAATGTTTTTGGCTCTGTAAAATTTTATATATGCAGTTCGAATATAAGATTATCATCCACTATCACTCCTAATAGTTAAGAACTGCCATGTGGACAGAGACATTGTACTGGAACTAGTAATAAACCACAGTGCCCAAGAAGATCCAGTCTACAACCATAGGTAGCACTTCAGACAACTCATGATGGTGTTTCTTGTTGTATATTAAAGGTGAAATAGGCTATCCTTTGGAGCACTGGCTAATGACACCCACATGTTGCCCCAAGAACATGGTAGAGATGACACTCAACACTGCATTGCAATAAACAAGGAACATCAGTTTGAAGTGAAGAAGGTCTGCATCTGCTGCCTAATTATATTTGGTGTCAGACTGCTGTATGTTCTGGAAACTATGTCATGTCACTCAACTTACTGCTATACAAACAGAACAAGCAGAGGCTGTAGAACTAGCTGATATACCTGTGTTGGCTCTCAGCAGCAGAAGTGGGGCCAGGAAAGAGGTTGTTGTAGCAACAAGCTGCAACAGGTCCTCATGCAAGGCACAGGCAGGTGAAATACACATCGTGAATTTAACAAAGTGGTGGCTTCTGGCCCATAAGTATGGGCAATTACAATACAAATAATGATCAAAACTGCTGCATGCATTTATACTCACAGGTTATGCATTAACGTGTATTGACTTACCATTACCATACCCACAGTAGTGAGAGAAGCAATCATCATTTGCATAGGTGGGGGAGCACATCATCACAGGACAGAATTGTTAGCACAGATCAGTGGGGCAATGGGTTGTAGGATTTTAGGGATCACATTTTTCAGTGATGACATGAAGGTTCAAGTGGTGAAACACTGGTTGAGTGTACTATGTGGCCATGTAGTATCACGTCTAAAGGCAGCTGGCCCTAGGGACAGTGAAGCACATTAAGTGCTTGTACGGATGTGTTGCTGTTGCCTTCACAGTGGTGCTTTGGCAGAAGGATGGCATCCACTACTATATGTCTGACCATGGGTAGGTGTTAATTGTGCAAGGCCACAAGGGAGTAGGTCAGCTTTGAGCTCTGGGACCATGTGTGGATTGTCCACTGGAGTCTATCAACAGTGTATCCATTTTGGCATCAGACAGATGAGCATTAGCCACATACAAAATATCATCCATGGCCAAGAGTGAAGGCTACAGTGGAGCTGAATGAGTGCTGGCTGTATCCATGTGAATATCCATGACCAGGTGTGGAGGCCACAGAGGAGCCAACTGAGTGTCAAACACATCTAGATGACTATTCTTGGCCAGGGGTTGAGGCAGCTATGAACAGTGTGAACATTATGGCCATCCCTAGAATGGTGGGTGCTGTCTGTGTTATCCTGCTGAGCACTTCTGCAATGCAAAGCTGTCACCTAGGATGACCATAACTTCATGTTTCCCACAACTGCATAGTAACACTAATGGATGCTAACTGCACTGCCAGTGTCCTTAACTGACATGTCTGCTCCAGATTCTTATACATAGTGGCACTCGACCTGTGGTGTTTAATGTCTCTCCATCCCTACTATGGATGAAGGTCTTTACACACATGAGGCAACACACTGATCAGCTCTGACATAGTCTGGATCATAAACCTGCATATCAGCTCATTCATGCCAAGGGTAACACCCAGGTCAGGAAATGTCCTGGAGTCATGGCACTGACAGACACCTGTATGCTCCTCCCCAATGACTGGTGTGCACAGACTAGAGGTGGTGAATGCTGTCTGTGGTGATGCTGTCTGTATATAGGGAATGGGCTAACACATAGGACATGACATTTGCTAAATATAAGTGACGCTAAGGATTCATTCTGGACTTATATATTCCTCTCAGCTGCTGGAGGGGGAAGTATACTCCCAACTGTTAGCATTGCTGATAGTGCAACTTTGTCTTTGGATTGTGCCAGGTGTGTAGTACTATTGTAATCTACTTCTACTGACCTGCTGACATCAAGCATGTTCAGAAATGCGATGGATCCCTTTCCAGTCATACCTGTGAATGTATGCAGATAACTCATCAGTGTTAAAGTTTATAAATATGTGTGACTTCCGCTACTATGTGGCACACATGCTGCTGCCATGACAAGAATATATGTAGCCTGTGGGCCCATGCATACCTTATGATGCAGGTCATCTCCAATGCAGCCCTAATGCCCCTTTGACATAAACCATGTTGAGCTGCTGCACAAAATTTTATAAGACTAGCATGTTCCACTACTGACCATCTCCATATTCTACAAACATTCAGGCAGTTGTGCCTTATGGTGCAAATTGTCTCTGTTGCATCCCTGAAGTCTCTGGATGACATGAATTTAGAGAGGCATAGCTGAGTAACCCACGCAGAGTTGCTAGGTAATGTCCTACAGGTGTAGCATGTGTCACTATTCAGCTGTAGCATTCTCTACAGACAGCAAGTCAAAGCTTGTGATGCCAGCTGTTTCAGTTGCAGCTCTTATGTCCAGGATGCATAAATGAAGAGGGGCATGTCAAAGTACACCAAGAAAATATTCTGGCCAAAGTACAACAGGTATGGTGTGTGCCATTACTCACCTGTGACACCACTGACAAATAGATGGGTAATTTGCAATAGCACAGTTCCCAAAGTTCTCCACCATCAGATATGATGGTTTTCTCAATGTCATCGCTAAGAGATCCCAGGAATGCCTTAGTGTCACTGAGCTGTTTCTGTGTTGAAGGGTCTGCCCTTGTAGTTATGTTATTTCATGAGCTTTGGTATTGATGTGTAGGATCATGTTATTGACCCTATGATGCACCTACACTAGCACCCACTGAATTGATGTCCTGCATCAGTCACTTCCACATCTGGTCCTAAAAGGCCTTGTCCAATTTATCGTTGTCCAAGATGATACTGACACGTGCAAAAGCCCTACAGTAAGACCTTGGTCAACAGTCTAGTAGATGTCTCCAGGCATTGCTGTCCTTTTGGTCCCATGTTAGGTCAGATACATCTGTAGGTACACATTGATCAGTGTGGCAAAGAAGTATCAGGAAGGGGATGGGTCACGGAGCCAATTTCTATATATTTGCAGTCTGTCTTAAGCAAATATCTACCTCAGACTAGAAGTTATCTAAAAGATATTGAGGACTTTTTGGCTAAATTTTATGAATGGTACTGCTCATATTCTACTGTGAATTTTTTGCTAGCATCACTTGATATCAATTCACTCTACACAGTCATTCCAAATAACTATGGTCTCAATGCAATACGTGACTTTCTCTGTTCAAATACAGATATGAATGTAAGAGATGTGGAAAATGTTTGTCAGCTTTTGGAGACAATTTTAATTAATATATTTATTTTTAAGAATCAACCCTGTGTGCAATGATCTTGTGTAGCTGTGGGTACGGCAATAGCTAACACATACACAAATCTCGTACTAAATCAATGGGAGAACGAGTTTCTTTTTATTAATTGCTATGTGATTAACTCTAAATTATTGTTTTATAAATGTTTTGTTGATTTGCTCAAACAGCGCTCACTAGCTATGTAGAATATGTTAACAACACAATTAACTTTTTAAAATTCAAATTCACTAGTTCGGACAGTGAAATAAATTTCCTAGATGTTAAATTAGAAAAATGTGCAGGAAATCTAGATACTAGTATTTTTAGGAAAAAAGTCTACACGAATCAATATACCCACAGAGAAAGTATGCATGCACCACATGTCTTTTGGGGGATTGTGAGGGGTCAATTGCTTAAAGCTAGCAGACTAAATACTAGGAGGAGAAATGCAAGGAACAAATGAATGATTCTAGAATTTAAAGAGAGAGGTTATAATAGTACTTCTATGAAAGAAACTATGCATAGGTTCATAGGTTCATAGGTAGGTACTAGGCTATTGGCCCTAGGGCCTATATAAGCCTAGCCAAAAGGTACCCTGGCTTTCGCCACCCAAGAAAATTATTTTCCTGTGCCACTGTCGAGCAGAGCCACAGAAGTGATCCCTGGGGTGAATTTCCTATCTCCCATACAGTCATCAAGATTTTTCTTGAAGAGTGCTAATGAGGAGCTTTGTTTGATATAGATAGGTAGTTTGTTTCAGAGTATGGGAAGTCTCTGGGACAGGACTCTATCCCTCCAGCATGTTCTGTTTATTGTTGTGACAAGGTTTAGGTCCCTAGAGCGTGTAGCTCATAGGGATTGGGATTTCTTTAAGTGGAGCATGTCTAAAAGCTCTGGGTTTGACATAGCTTTGTGTGTTAGGCAGAGATCGCCTCTGAGTAGGCGATATGCGATGGAGTAAAGCTGCAGTTTTTTGAGACGGTCTGCATAGAGCATCTGTTTGAGGCCGGTAATCCTCTTTGTGAAGTATTTCTGTGGCCTTTCCAGTTGTTGTAGATATCTTGTGAGGTACATACCAAAAGGGGCATTGTACTCTATAATGGGTCTAATGAGTGACGAGTAGAGGGGAACAATGACCTCTTTTTTCCTGGATGAGAAACCTTTTGTGATGACGTGTGCCACGTAGAAGGATTTCCTGACTACTGTGGCGATGTCATTATCAAAGGATAGACTACTGTCCACCTGTGTCCCAAGGTCTCTTATCACACTTTTGGTGTTAAGTAGACTACTGCCTATGTGGTAGTTCATGGGTACAGAGTTTTTACCAAAAGGGATGACAATGCACTTTTTGGCATTGAGCTTGAGGCCATGGCTTTGAATCCAGGCATCTGTCTCAGTGAGGCCCTTTTGTAGGATGTCCACATCTTTTGGAGTTTTGATTATGGCTCCTAGTTTGTAGTCATCTGCGAACTTTGTTAGCCAAAGACCTTCTGTGTTAGCCTGTACTTCAGAGAAGTACATACCAAACAGGAGAGGACCCAGGACTGAACCCTGTGGTACTCCACTTGTCACTGGTCTGAAGTTGGATTTGGAGTCTGTTACTTTCACAGTGTGGGTTCTGTCAGTGAGCCAGTTGGCAAACCATCTTGTAACATAGGGATTTATACCTAGTTTAGTGAGTTTATCTATGATTCCAGAGTGGGGGATGGTGTTGAAAACCTTGGCGAGATCTAGATAGGCTGTGTGAACCACCTTACCCTCATCTATGGCTTTGGTGACTGCTTCAAAGAAGTCTATCAGGTTTAAGAGACATGATCTGCCTTTTACAAACCTGAACTGGGTGGGATCCTGAGTTTGGAGATTACCAATGTCATTGTTTATAAGTTCCATGATGATACGTTCCATAGCCTTGCAGACCTGGCTCGTTAGGCTAATGAGGCTGTAGTTTCTGGGGTCTGTGGTGGCTCCCCCTTTGTGGAGTGGGATAACCACCACTGTGCACCATTCAGTGGGCACATAGCCTGAGGTGAGGCTATGATTGAACATGGTACTTAGGTGGGGTGCCAGTTCGTTCTGTAGTTCATGTAGAACACAGCCTGAGATGTTGTCAGGTCCCATGGATGCTGTGTTCTTGGCTTTGGATAGTGTGTTTTTTACCTGTGCAGCTGTGATTACAGGAACTTTGCATTCTTCTGGTATAGAGATGGGCCCTTTAGGGGATAACAGGGGGATAAAGTTAGCACTGAACCTATCTGCCAGGATGTTGGCAATATCAGTTGGTTCTGTATATTTAGTGCCATTTTGCTGTAACTCAGAGCATTTCTGAGTGTTGCCATTGAGATCCTTGACATAGCTATAGAATGCTTTCTGGTTATCTTTAGAGTCAATGGAGATTTTGTTTTCATAACTAGCTTTGGAGGATTTTATGAGGGATCTCAGCTTCTTACTGAGGCTGACCAGGGAGTTTCTCCAAACATGAGATTTTACTCTTTTTTGCAACAGTTTCTTTCTTATGAACCACCATATTGGCTTCCCTTTTTTGGAGCATAGCATTTTGGTTCTGTTAGGGATTGCATGATCCATGCACTTGTGTAAGTGCTTATAAAGTGCATTTGTGTAGGATTCAGCAGTCATACCTCTATTGTACATCTATTGTCCGTCAGCATGGGTGTCGTGAAGTTTGCCACTTGTCTTAAGAAGCGTGAAGTTGGCTTTGGAGAAATATTTTGCTGTGGTTTCCCTAATGGGGGTGGGCGAGGAATGGGGATGTCTAGGGTGATTAGCTTGTGGTAGAATCTGACTAATGAGGAATTCACCTCTGGTGTGGAGCACCGGTTGCCCATGTTGGTAATAACTAGGTCTAGGATATTGCTGCCCCTGGTGGGGGTGTGGATAAGTTGATCCAAGGCATTGGAATTTATGAATTCCAGAAAACGTTGAGCACAAGAGCTGGTACATGAGCAGTTTTCCCAGTTAATGGTAGGGTAGTTGAAATCACCCATTATTAGGGTGTTAGGTTGTACCCTAATATTTTCCAGTGTATCAAGAAATGAGGAGTCAGAATCCTGGGGCATGGTGGGGGATCTGTAGCAAGCTACAATTTGGATTGCGGTCTTGCCCAGAGTTAGTTGCACTTGGATAATCTCGGATGCATTATGCTGAGCAACTAGCCTGAAGGTGTGGATATCCTTAATGAATATGGACACGCTTCCACCTTTAGTGTTTCAGTCCAGGTTAGGTGGCCGAAATGTGTGGTATGAATTATAGCCTGGTAATGCAGGGGTACTCTCTGGAGCCTTGAACCAGGTCTCTGTCACTGCACAGATGTCATGTTCCCCATTTTAAGGAGTGCTTCGAGTGAGTGCATTTTGAGATTTAGACTTCTAGCATTGAGTAGCAATACCCTCAGGTTCTTCTTGCCTGTACCTGTTATGGTGGTGAATTTGTCATTTGGACCTTGCCTAAAAAAGGCACTATAGGGGTGGCTAGAGCCTAAGTCAGTACCGGAATCCCAGGGGTGACAGGTGCATGCCATCTCTGGCAAAGCATCGTGGTTTGTCGATCATGTCATCCCAGGCAGACAGATACTGGATCCCCTTAGTATGACACCAGAAGCTTAGCCAATTGTTGAAGTCAATCATTTTGTCCTTATACTGTGGTATCATTCTGGGTGATGGCAGGAAGCTACTCAGGGCTAGGGTCATACATGCCTGGGCTACAAGATCAGACAGCTCCTCCATGTCCCTTTTCATGTAGTCCAGGGAGGTACATCTCAGGTAATTCAGACGAACATGGAGAATGACAGAGTCATATTTGTACTTGTTGTGGAGTGACCTGAGTGCATGCATTATGTGGTGGATCCTGGCAGCCAACAGACAGCTAACCATAACTTTCTCCTTGTTTAGCCTGGTGAGTGGAATATCAGTGTGCCTGACTATAGTGTCACCTATGACTAGAGTGTTGGGTACATTGTTATGCCTTATGGGCTGTGGTGGAGTGACACACTGAGCTTGTGGGCTATGTATCATTTGAGTTGTGTTGAGGGGGTGGAGTTTGCTTGTGTTTATGTTTTGGATTTCCCTGATGCTTGGGCAGGTTTTTACTGAGAGCCTCCATGAATGTAGGTGTGTGTTTTGTGTTTCTATGTGTGTGTTTTGGTAGTGTAGGTTTTGAGGGACTATGTGCTGAGTGTGGTGTGGTGCAAGTGTTTACCTTCTCCTCTTGACTGTCTAGTCCAGTCTTAGGTGAAGAGAGCTTTGCTTCCAGTTTGGCTATATAAGTGCATCTCTCACAGGTTGTACTGTTGGGTGGTAAGAGGAGAGGGTTGTCTGTGTACATGAGGCAATTACTGCATTGCCCCAAGATGCCCAGATTCATCAGGTAGACAGGAGAAAACACCGGGAGCTGACTCTTAGACATGCCTGGATAGGTGCTTATTTGTTAAGTACTAGAAACTGTTTTCCTCTAGACAGTGAGGAAAGTTGAGTGTAGTAGTAATTTGTAGCTTATTTAGTGCTTACAATAAGTTCTGAACAAGTGCTGAGCTCAAAGAAACAGATGAGTGCTAAAACAAAAAAAAAAAAACTGGCTAGTTCTAAGAAACAAAATTAAGCTAGAAGGCTTCCCTCCAACACAAAAAGGCTTGGGGGCTTAGAAGCCCACACATAGTCCTGGACACAGCAAATCTGTATCCAGACTAGACTACCCATAGGAAAGGCAGGAAACAAGCTTAGAATTTTTTTTAAGTGGAAAGAGAGAAAGGAGGAGCAGAAACTAAGCTGATTGTTTGATGTCAAATGTTCTTCCTGTATTAGTAGAATGAGGTAATGACACTAGACTGGGAGGAGGGTCCCAGATCAAATTTACAGGAGGGGTGGGCAACTGCAAAGCCACCAACTATAAGAACAGCATATCAATAGGCAGCAGTGAGCCTTTAAATGAAAGTTTTAAACAGCTAATGGAGCCTCTAGAGAAAGCTTTTAACTGCAAACAAGTTATCAGAATCAAACAACCCAACAGATGCTTAATAAAAGTGGACAATTTCCAGTTAATACCTCACACACAGTGAAACTAGCTAGAAAAATATGTAGTACACAAAGTGCTATAAATAACTTGAAAAAATAAGCAAAAAAACAGGATACTTAATGTTATATATTATAGATCCGAGTTTGCTCAGTGTCCTTCCTTCGATTAGCTCAGTGTGAAAATGAACTACTCAGGAATTGGGATGGACCAGCTAAACCATTTTTTTTGGGAAACTGCACCCCTAATGAAAACTCTGTAAGGTACACACAAAGTAATAACTTGAGGTATGTTACAATGCGTCCCCTACAGATGACAGAAGTCTTAAAACTTCAATTTTCATATGGCTGAGACCATATGGTAGAAGTTTTAAAACTGTGAACATTAACAGAGATCTCCGTACAGCGCTGAACAGGAAAATTTCCCTTTTCCTCACTGTAGTGCGGTCTCAGAGTAAGTATATTTAAATAGCAGGGGGAGTGTGGGGTGCAGGGGGGCTTGACCCCTGCAAAAACATCCAGGATTTTTTTTTTTTTTGCTTTATTTTATTTTATTTTTTTCAGGTGTTCGAACTTTTGAAACGTCAATCATATGGTCTCGACCATATGAAAGTCAATGTTTTAAAAGTTTGATCATCTTGTAGTAGACCTGTTACAACATATAGTAGGAGAATAAATGATGCAGGGAAGATTATTTCTAAGAACTGGGATATCTAAAGGGGCTATGTTAGAGATCAGACAGCTACTCGGCAATCAATCAAGTTTTGCATATAGAAATTGTCAGAATCTAAAAAGGAGACTATGTTACAAAAATGTGAAGCTCAATAAAGACTATAGAGCAGTGAGCAAGAAATATAGGACATATCCTTGTTATACCTGCAGTTGCTATAAACATATTGCTATTGGCAACACTTTTAAACACCCTAAAACTTGAAAAAAGTATTTTTTACTTGTTATGCCACATGCAGCACTATGAATATAGTGCATCTAGCAACCTGTATGAAATATCTTGCTTTTTATGTTGGCAAATGCACTCATAGTTTAAAAGATCGTATTATTAAACATAGATCAGAAATACATAGAGATGTTCAGTCTAACACACTAACAAAACATATCACTGAATTTGGTCAAGGCCATGAGTTTAAATTTAAAGTCAAGGATGTTATATATAAAAATATTAGCAGTAGTGGTATCAACATCATGTTAGAGACTAGTGAATATAACTGGATTTTGAGATTGCAAGCAGATTCTGAACCAGGGGTAAATGCTGCAATTAGCATAAAGTCTATTCTTGTAAAAAAATGCAATACCATTGATTTTGTATATATTGAATGTTTTATTAGGGTTTTTGTATTTTTTATACTGCGATTTTTACTTTAATCTTTCTTCAACTTGTTCTCATACTCAGGTTGTACTAATTGGTTTATTGAAAACAATTCTTGATTGGATGCTGTGCCACATGATTTAATCTAGAAAGCCTTATAAATGTGAGCCAACTGATTTTATTTTACATGCACTGATGAAGGGTTGCTGCCCAAAAGTTTTGCTTTTGATTTGTATTTTATTAAACGTTTTAAACGGTTGGTGTTTTGCAAGTCTGACTTTGTTGTTTTCTATTTGCATCTGGTTACTTTGGACTTGGTTTATTACAATTGTGTCCAATTTTTCTTAGTAATTGTTTTACTTACTAATCTGTCTGTATGCTGTATAACGGAGAGAGAAAGAGGCCTTGTAATATGCCAAGTTAGTTTTGCAGTGTTACATTAGGGGTCAGTGTACTGAAAATATCCCTGACTATGATTGGATCAATTTTTTTAAGGTTATGTATGGTAGATAATACAATTATAACTGAATTTTTAGGATTACATATTAGCATTTTGGTAGTAGCCATTCTGCAAAGTTTGACAGGATTGTCTTGAGTGGCTTGTTGAAGTTCTGGTAGGGTTTTCTTGTAGGTTAGCAGTAGGAAGTCATATGCATACATGACTATATTCAGGTAAATTATGTGTTAAATAATTTCTAAGGAGAGAGATTAGTAAAAGACCTAAATCAGATCTTTGGAGTACACCTAGTTTAATAGTTCCTATGTCTGCTGTGAAGTTCTTGATGTAGACCTGAGCAATTCTATTTTTAGGCAATTATTTTAACTTCTGTATAGCTATTGAAGCAAAACTTAGTTTATTAGGAGAAGGTGTGGTTAACAGTCATATCCACAAAAAGAACAGAGATGAGAAGTCACTCAAATTATTAAACAAGATATTTGTGTCTCTATAGAGTGCTGTCATTGTATTAAAGGCTTTGCAAATCCCATGATGCTGGTTGCATTGCAGACCACAGCCATTTATATGGTTGAAGATCTGATTATACAAGAGTTTTTCATAGATTTTAGTTAATGGATATAGACTATATATTGTTCTGCTATAATAGCGACAGTACGGTATTTCAACTTTGCTTCACATAGACAGTATTAAACATATTCCAGCTTGCTTCAAAGCAAAACCATAAACATATTCCAGTTTGCTTCAAAGCAAAGCCAGAATGATGAACAAACAGCAACAAGTCAGTAATTTTTTTTGCCCACAGATACCCCCCATATGCAGCTGGTATAGTTACTGTAATGCTTCTAAGTATCTCAGATGTCTACCTGTATATTACCATTCAAGATAAAAATAAAATGTGCACAGTAATGCATGTCAATTCCATTTTGCCAAAATACACAGTTTTCATTATTTATTTATTTATTTATTTCCTTTTGACAACTGTGCATGTGTACCGGTCAATTAACGCTTTCTAGTCACAGCCTGAGTACCTTGAGTGGTACAGAACATATATTAGATAATGCAAAGCATGCACATATGTCAGACAACAATGTGATACATGAAGACAGAATACATATGGTGAAACATGTCAGTGTAACAATATACAATTAATTATTTCAACAATGTATATGTGTGCATTTACATACATAAAAGTATATAATTAGTAAAGATATTAAATACAATTAAATTTTGCAATATTACCCATTCTCTTGAAAGTATGTACAAGTGGATTTAGAGTGCACATGTTTTTTAAGGGTGTTTTTAAAAGTTATATTCTGAATCTTGATGTTTGGTATGCGCCTAACCAGGCATATCCAAGAACTGGAACGTCCACAGTGGCTCCTCACTAAAAGAATACAGGGCATAAGTAATATGGTATATGCAGACCACCTCAAGGCCCTATCCCTGTATTCTGTCTCCTACAGGCTTTTGAGGGGAGATCTATGCCTGCTATACAGGGCATTGTCAGACCCCATTCTGATGGACCTCCTGCATATCCATAAAACAAACAGTACCAGAATTACCCATTCTAAAGACTTAAACCTTGCCTGTGTTATAAAGAGGACCTGCTGGAGAGATAGGTATGTATCCCAGAGACTACCCCGACTATGGAACAGGCTCCCTATCAATGTGAAGCAGAGAGCCTCCCTAATCCAATTCAAGTGAAAATTGGACAATTGGATGGGAATCCGGAAATTCATCCCTGGTTTGGCACCTATGTCTCTGATGCAAACAGGTAACCTGTAAATGGTTCATCTCCCAGGCCCATGCTTACACTTATCAAGAGTATCAGAACTCGTCAGAGATTTGGGATGCATGGCTAGGCTTAAAAAGGCCCTTCTGGTCGTTAGCCTAGTAAACACCTATGACCCTATAATGTTTGATGGCAAGTGGTTCCAGGTTGCTGTTCCTAATCTGGAAAAGGCCCTTTTGTCAATTGTGGTTTAAAAATGTGGGCAAAATAGTGTTAAGGAGTTATCCTGTGAGTTTCTCAGTTGATATATAAGGCCTTGTATTGGAAGTTTCCTATTTACTAGGGAGCAATATGCTTGTTTTTGTACTTTGAATTTCAATGAGCTAAGGAGACAGGTGGCTCTGTCATTCACTGCTAGTCAGTTTGTATCTTCAGGATGTTTACAGTGTTGTATTAAATTGGGTGCTAGGTGAATAAACTGCAGATTTTATTTTCTACCATTTGTTTTCTGTGGGAATTATAGGCTGAGTGTAAGGGCAGGAAGGGACTGCCATATTCAAGTTTAGGTGGTCACATGCTCTTGGCAGTTGTTGCTCCATACCTTCTTTTACCATTCAACTACCTCATTTGCTTGCAGCACTGCCTATATCTACATAGGTACATAGATTTGTACTAAGCTAACTGCCCTTGCGAGCCATTTTAAGCCTAGCCAATTATCCCTTGTGAGACTCAAACCCTGCACCTTGTGTTTGTAAGGCAAACACCTTAACCATTAGGCCACCCTCCCAACCCTTTCTGTTTGTCTGTCATCATTAAATCAAACCATACCTCATGCTACAATGGAAATGATGATTACAACCTCTGCTTTTATTCCAAACTCTGCTGTAATGACACACTTTACCATTTCAAATATATAAGCTTTATGTTTATGGCTATTTCATTAGTCAGACAATGAATTCAAATTGTGGGTGGAACAAAACAGAAAACCTATAAATTGGTTGTTCATTTGTACAGTATCTACAGTAAGGGTGCTGCAACTCTGGTTGCTTTGAGCAACAATTCAACATGATCAATTTTTTTTTATTTCAATCAAATACATGTCACATTTCCTTACTTTATAAACAAATATCTACCTAAATGAACTGGAGTTACTCTGCACTTAGCTCATCACTATGCTCCTTGGTGACTTCAGCTACCCCTCTATAAACTGGGAACCATACACAACTTCTAATATGCAGCAGGCCCAGAGATTCCTGGACTTTGTCAACATAAATGCTCTGGCCCATCTTGTCTATACATCGATTAGGGGTGCTAACATCCTTAACGTGATCCTCACAAACATGGAGAAATATTGCACCCACCAGTGTGTAATGTCCTCTTTTGTCAGATCGGACCATAAAGCTGTATTCTTTGTAATTAAACTAAAATCTGTGCCTCTTTGTAATTCTCAAATATACAGGAATTACTCTAAAGCAAACATCCTACTACTGAGTGCAAAATTCTAATCCCCCTCTCAAACCACATGAACTCCACTGCCCTTGTGAAATTGTTCATAGAGACCATGTACCATCATGTAAACAGCTACACTCAGACAGGCTGTACCCACCCAAAATAAGCACAGAACTAACTCAAAGTACAGGCCATCCTGGTGGCTAACATCAACAAGTTTTATAACAAAAGAAAGAAAGAAAACCATAGCCAAAACTAGGACATGTAATGTCTAGCAAGGCAAAAAATCCTCATCAAACTAAATAAAAAACTCAGGAGTCTTATCAAGTCTACTAAAGCCAAATTTGAGGTGAAGATAGCTTGCAGGCAGAGGACAACTACAAGGCCTTTTCAGCTATGTCTGCAACCTCAAAAGATATACACAACAGTGTGCTGACATAATTGCAAATAGAACCACCTATACAGAGCCGGAGAATTTATCAAACCTACTGCTTGATAAATTTAGCTCCAATTATACCCCACTTTCCCCAACACCTCTCAAGAGATACCCTTGACCATACCCATCCCTGACTATCAATAGTGAACAAGTCCACAATGAACACTCCAAGGCAAAAAATACTGCATCTATGGGCCCAGCTAATATCTTAGGATGCCACCTGAATAGCATGAAACATGGCCTATTGAGCCCTCTAAAATCACCATTCAGTCTTAGCCTAACTGGCTTCATGCCTAGTGAATGGAGAACTGCTACAGTTATCCCTCTGCACAAGTGCAGGCCACCTACTGACTCTGGCAACTACAGACACATAAGTCTGACTAGTCCGATATGTAGAGCCAGGGAATGAACTATCATAGATATTATAAATATAGATAGATAAATAAATACAAAAGAAACCTTTGGACACGGACTCCAAAACAGGTTGGTTGCATCAAAGGCAGGGTTTGTCTACTCAACCTGCTGGGCACTTTCAAGAAATTGAACAAAGCTATGGACAATTGCAAAATGATACATATTGCCTGTTTGATATGGTCACAGCATTCACCTCTATTCCCCATTTGGGCATTGTTGACAAACTAATGAAACCAGGACCAAACCCCTATGTCATCTATTGGATAGCCAAGTGGATCACAGATAGGACATAGGATGTCAGATTTGGTTATTCTATCACTAACAGATTCTCTGGAGATTCAGTGCTGGGAACAATCTTTTTTGGCATCTACTTTTTGGAAGTCAATGCTAACATCAAAGGCCTCTGCTTGACCAAGTCTATGGATAATTGCAAGATCTGCTCAATCATAGAATCCCGCAAGGACACTAATATCCTCCAAAAGGGCTTGTTGCAAACAAATAATTGGTGCCAGATTCATGGTCTAAAGCTGAATGCCAAAAAAAGTATAATAGTATCCTTTGGAAATTTGGCCACCCCAGGAATTATCAGGTCTATATTTAGCCATTGAATGACATTTGCATTGAACAGCTAAACATTGAACCTTATCCATCAAATGTTCATTCAGTGAACATTCAGTTTTTGACAGGGAAAGTAACTTGTTGTCCAACACTTCCCTGTCTCACATACAGCAGTATTTCAAACCTACCCAGGTTGGGGGCTCCCCCCCCCCCAACTATATATACCAACTCCGAGACTACACTACAGTGGGGAAAGGGGTAGATGGGAAGTGTTGGCCAACTATTTACTTTCCCATTTGCTGAAATGAACGTTCACAGAATGAACATTCGATGGATAGTGTTCGATGTTTTGCCATTCAATACAAATGTCATTTGCTGGCTAAACATAGACGCAGACTTACCACATAGACAACACATCCTTAACAGCATTCACAGTGTTATGGAAATAGGAACATATGTGGAAAGTGACTTGGCCTTTAACTATCATGTGTCTACTGTTGTAAAGAAATCATTCTATATTGTGCAACCTATAACCCAAGAGTATGTCATCCACATCCAAGGATGTCATTTTCCCACTGTATTCGACCTTATTAGGCTAATAACTGAATACAGTGCTCTCTTTGATATGTACATGGCCAGGCATAGGCAACCACTGAAACACTCACAGAATTCCCTAACAAAAAGAATACAAGGTGTTAACCACATGGAATATGTAGACCACCTCAACGCCTTATCTTTATACTCATTCTCTTACAGACCACTAATAGATTATCTGTGTCTACAAAACAACAATAATCGAAATATTAAAGCACAACACAAAAATCCCAGTATGACCAAACGAAATTTAATTCCAAAATACATAAAGTGCCTCAGCTCAACATAAGCCTTCAAGGAATAATTCCACCATTATACCATGACCCCCCATTAATATTCCAAAATGTGCATGCTGGCCAATCAGTGTGCACGTTGTAAATCGACTTATACTAATGAAAAAAGGTCCGCCCGGACTTTTTCCATTAGTATAAGTCTTTTTTAAAACACTGTCTCGCTATGTTAAAGGAGTTTAACACAGCGAGACAGGTTTAAAAAAAGCAACGGAGATCTCCGTTGCTTTTTTTAAAGCTGTCTCGCTATGTTAAACTCCTTTAACATAGCAACACAGTGTGCAAAAAGCAACAGAGATCTTGCTTTCTCCTTTGCTTTTTTTTAAACCTGTCTCGCTATGTTAAATGGGTTTAACATAGCGAGACAGCTTTAAAATAAGCAACAGAGATCTCTGTTGCTTATTTTAAAGCTGTCTCGCTATGTTAAATCCATTTAACATAGCGAAACAGTTTGTAAAAAGCAATGGAGATCTTGCTTTCTCCATTGCTTTTTTCAAAACTGTCTCGCTATGTTAAATGGGTTTAACATAGCGAGACAGCTTTAAAATAAGCAACGGAGATTCTCCGTTCCTTATTTTACAGCTGTCTCACTATGTTAAACCCATTTAACATAGCGAAACAGTAAAAAGCAACAGAGATCTTGCTTTCTCCGTTGCTTTTGCCCACAGCTCTGATGTACTGCGTAGGCATACGCATGCGCAGTACATCAGAACTACCGCAGAATACCAGACAGCTGCGGAAGGGCAGCAAGGAGGCATTATATAATGCCATTATTTAAGAAAAGTAATTATTTTTTTCTTAAATAATGTCATTGTATAATAGCAATAACCCACTTCTGGGTGTGGGTAATGCTGGATTTACCCACAGTTGGCTTTGTTTGGTCCCTCGGTCTTTGCCCTCATGACCAAACCATGCCAACCATGGGTAAATCCAACATTACCCACACCCAGGTGTGGGTTATTGCTATATTAACAAACCCTTCTATTTATACCCCCACAGTTGCCAATCAAACAATTAAACAATAAAATAATTTAATAATTATACATTTAAAACACTTCAAATGTTTAAAGACACACATTGTCTAACACTCTAAATAGCAGATTTCTAACAGCAGTCTGTATTTAGACCCTGTGGAATCAAAGTACCATATTTCAAAATAAAAAGTGTTTCCTTATATAACAATAAATTTCTTTTATAATCACTATCTCCCTCTCCATGTACCTGTTCTAAAATAGTCATTGTTAAACCTATACAATCACCTAAAGGACTCTCTATTTTTCCTGACCTAATATCTCTTAAATGCTCTAATAATCTCTTTTTAAATATTCTCTGTTTGCCCTAGGTAATATTTATTACAACTACATTTAATTGCATACACCATCCCTTCTGTTAAACAATAATAATTTCCCACAACTTCAAATCTGATATTATTAATTTCTGAAAAAGTCTATACAATGCATTGACACCCTATACAATTGCCACATGGTGTTGTTCCCTTGGGTTGAATCTGCTGTAATAACATATTATTGGGTCTTTGAAATGTAATATAAACTAACATATCCTTTACGTTTTTACCTGTCTTGTAAGAGAAAACAGGGTTCTGTTGTACTAACCCTAATAATTCCTGAAACTTGATCAGACATTTCCAATAATACACAATTAGTTTGTTTTATACTATCACTTAAACTGCTATAAGTCATTACTACAAAAAACTATTTATATTGATGTTATTCTCTCTATATGTGAAAATTCCATCTACTATATTATTAGTACCTCCATATCTTTTACTTTTGATTCTTTTAACACTTTTCTCTATCACCTGTATATCATAATTTATTTTCTTAAACATATCCACTGTACGTAATAACTCTCTTTCAAAATCATAATTATTATTACATATTCTCGAGATTATCAAAAATTCACCATATGGCAATGCTTCCAAAGTATGCCTGGGATGACAACTATTGCCCAACATAAACTGATTAATTACCTCAAACTTTCTATCTAAGCTAGTATTTATTCCCTCTCCAGGTACCCCTTCTAACATTATATCCAAAAATGGAATTTTGTTGCCATATTATAAGCCATCAAACTGTATATAAAATCTATTAGACTGAAACTCTATTATAAACTGTTGAACAAATTCTATCCCACCTTCACATAAGAAGACCAAGTAATCTATGAATCTATAGTATAACTTAACATATTGCCTATAAAGCATATGTGTATAAATATATTCTGTCTCAAACATGCCCATGAATAAATTAGCGTACATCTGTGCAAATGAAGATCCCATTGCTGTACCTTGTAACTGGTGATAGATTTTATCCTCAAAACAAAAAAAATATTTTCTAAACTAAATTTTAAAAGTTCCATTTCATAATGCGCTAATGGATTATCACCTAAATATAAACTCGGGGCTTCCATACCATGAATGTTTTTAATATTTGTATATAGGCTCTTTACTTCTACCGTTAACCAGTGCATTCCCCTTTTCCACTTAATATTTTTTATTTTTTCTAAAAAATCAAATGAGTCTTTAATATAAGA
Organism: Protopterus annectens; assembly: GCF_019279795.1. Classification (NCBI taxonomy): domain Eukaryota; kingdom Metazoa; phylum Chordata; order Ceratodontiformes; family Protopteridae; genus Protopterus; species Protopterus annectens. The sequence goes on along the minus strand of NC_056726.1, from coordinate 1,320,750,115 downwards.
AGGGAGAAGAACAACGTCCTTTAATAAACATTTATGCAAAATCATTCCTAAATTGTGTAAAAAATACTTCCTTGCAGACACAATTGGTCTATCAGGTGTATTAATTAGGTTTTTATACACCTTAGGTAGACAATAAAAGTATGCCATTTCTGTCTTATCACAGGGTAACTTTTTCTCCATATCCTGTTCAGTCCAATAACCTAACCTTAACCCCTTCTTAATTAAACAGATATATTCTTATTTGGCTTCCTCAGCTTTGTATTTCATAACCACTTAATAAACTTGGTCCTCTTGTAACAAATCATAACACATTTTACTATATTGTAAATGATGAATAACTACTATTTTATTTCCCCTTGTCTGAAGGTTTTATAATAAGTTCTTTCTGAATAGAAAATTTCTTCAACACTAACCATTCATTTTTTGTCAAATTATAATCCACATTTCTCTTATCAAATCTTTTAAATAACATCTCTATTTCAAATTCAACCATAGACTGAAATTTTTTTATTCCTTCATGAATAAATGGTGGTATATACTTGCTTGTAGCACTTAAGTCTGAAGTATCTATAAGACAGTAAGTGTTTACATCACTATTACATGAAACAAAAGAATCATCAGATACATCATTTACTAAAATGTCTTCATCCACACTTTCAACAGTTGAATCACATATATTTTCAGCATAGCAGTTTTCACTTTGTACATTCCTATAAACATAAAAATAATACCATAAATGCATTTTTCAAATCATTTTAAAAAATTAAATTTTAAAACAGTGTAATCTTGGCAACACTGTGGGTATAAACTTTAAACCACATTGTAAAACAGAACACAAATTATCATCCAGCACATAAACTGATAAATTCAAGATAAAGTTTGTGTTATTTTCAACAAAATCACTACCATTTTATCCATTTGTCATTTCTCCACTGTCGCTGATGTGAACCTTCTCTTTGCTTTTCGCATTCATAATCTTGATACTGTCATTTTCTCTGTTGATTATATCCACCTTTGGGATGAAAACTATCTTGCATATATTGAGTATTATTCGGCTGGGGCAAGGAAGGATAGCTTTGTTCATCTTCTAAGTCACTTTGATACCGGCTGGTATCACTAGAAGACACTTCGTCTCTCATTTTCCTTCCCCCTTCCTGATTCTGAAAACGAACTTGTGACCTCGATCTCTGATTTGTCAGCCTAAAAAAGGACCATACCATTCTCGTAGTCCCTCAGGTCTCTCTTAATTTTATGCAATTTCTGTGCACATAACTTTTTTTCAAACACACATAATTTATTTTGAATATCATACAGGCACATTTCTAACCGAGACTTATCAATTAACAGCATTAAGCTATTACACACTGCATTAATGTCTTTCTTTAAAGCAGAAAGTTTCACGTCATCACGCTCCACTAGTATTTTGGTCCACTCTAACAAACAACGGTGAGTGGCTTTTTCCCATCTCTGCTTAAAAATGTTTTCTTCTGTGTTAGACAAGTCAAATAGCAGAGAGGGAAACTTCATAGCCCTTTATCCCCCTAGGAGCTATATCTAACTCCAAGTACCTTTGGAGGCTCAATTTGTTAAAATGGGCTGAAGTTTCTTTATTGAGCAGATGTTCCAATTTATTAAACAAAGTCTTTGCTTCTAAGGAAAGAGCAGTTGAACACTTACCCACATCCAAAAAGGGGTTAGAGGAGCGCTTACTTCTAGTTTCATTCAGCAGCCTCTCCCACATCTGTGAGGGTAGCCCTTGACCACTGCTTGCTGATCTTTCTCCTCCATCTCTTTCTCTCTCTGCATTAGTTCTTAGAAAGTCATACATAGCTCGTTGAGAGTAATCAGATAAATCCTCTCTAAAGACCCATGGTAAATTAACTGCTGGATCACTGGCCATGCCTTTATCTGTGTCTAGCCTACAAGGCATCATCTGATCCAGTATTGATGGACTTACTCCACATCCGCAAGTACAAATACCTGATCAAAGGACCTAAATCTGATGTGCAACACAAATAGAACATGTTGGAGGGACAGATAGGTGTCCCAGAGATTGCCACAACTCTGGAACAGCCCCCCCATCCATGTGAAGCAGATTCTGTCCCTGATACTATTCAAATGCACCCTAGACTAATGGATGGGAATTGAAAATTTGCCCCTGGACTGGTACCTATGGCCCTGTTGGACAGAGGCAGCTTGTAAATGCTCTTCCACCTAAAACAATCTAGATACCCTGGTTAATTTAACTTGTCATTTACAAACTGGAAAATGGGAGGGTGGCCTAATGGTTATGTTGTTTGCCTTACAAACACAAGGTGCAGGGTTTGAGTCTCACAAGGGATAATTGGCTAGGCTTAAAATGGCTCGCAAGGGCAGTTAGCTTAGTACTAACCTATGAACCTATGAACTATGCTTAAAAGGCCTCCTAGGGCCATTAGCCTAATAATCACCAACCTATGAACTTATAAATAAACAAATATCAGACAATTTCCCCCCTACTGAAATGGCATCCTAGGCCACCACCTAATCACCTGTGCATAAGGTCAGCTATACCTAAACCAACATTTGCCATTCTTGTGTAACAACACTTAACTTGTTAAGCACAGCACTGAACAGCATATTCTTTTTTGCAGGATTGGCAGAGGTGTGATGGTGGCTACTACAGCCTGCAGTGGACATTGTGATTAATGTTGGGTATCTAGCTGTCCCTGTGACTGCTTCTCTTGCAAACTGACAAATCTCACACTGTATAAAGTATCTTGGATGGCTTGGTGGTGGCCTCCATTGCTGCTTCTCCATCAGATTATATAGGCTACCCATTGAACAGTGGCACAGGAGGGTCAACTTGGTCCCCGGGTCTCCAGGTACAGTAGCTGGTGAGTATAACATGATCCAACAGCTTCATTGTCACATTGCCCACATTGGCACCCTGGAATACCTCCTCAAGCAGTTATCAGTTTCATAAAGTCAGCCGGCTATGGCTCCTGACAATCAGGCTACTATTGGCTGAGCTCAGTCATAACATCAGCCAACGATTTACCTGACCACTGGGGTGTTCCACTATATCCTCTTTATCCCCCATCACGATGTTCTGCTTCCTTGTGTGTCACTCTCCATACCCTGTTTGCAGTTCAATCCTCCCCATTACCAGTTTCCACATGTCATTATGAACAGCCTAACCATCTTTTGATTCCCCCTTTTGTGCTAACTCTCCTAGCCATCTTTGTCTGTCCTATATGTTTGTGTGTCTGCCCCTGCTGCCATTTGCATAGACTTATCCCTAGCCATATCATCCCCACAATACCTGATCTCTTTACTCTTCATATACAAATAAAAAATAGCATCTGTCCCTTAAAAAAGTAACTTTCTTCTCCAACCCCTGCAACTCTTCCCTTCTCCCTTTCCCTCTGGATGTTCCTCTGTTTGCTTTCCCTCTTTCTGTCTGCCCTATCACCCCCTTTCCTCCCTATTTGTATAACAAGAACAGTTGGTGCTTTGTTATCTAGTCCTTGTATGGGCACCCAGCTGCTCTTTTGTGACAGGAATATGGTGTTTCAAAGCATGTCTGAACATGCATAACATTTGGCATGTTACTTGCATGACAATGTTGTTGGGTCACATGATCCCATATAGTGCTGTCCACTTACTTGTGTGGTACCTGCCATTTTCACAACTGCAAGGCTTCGTCATGCAACACTATCTCATGCATGTCCATGCCATGTCAGCACTTATGCATATCTAATCCCTGTCAGTTTGCATATTGTAGTTAAACTGTCATAACTCTAAGAGGTACTATAGTGCAGCCGCATTATCCTTCTTTCTGAATTCCTTCCACAGTCCCTTTTCAGGAGCAACCTGAGATCAATGTCTATTTAAGGGACTACCAGAGACTCAGAGAGTGGACACATACAGACTTTGGGAATGAAAAAGAATTGTTGCTGCATGGTTTAGATTCACCAGCAGAGTTTTAAACGTCTGCATCAAACTCTCATCTAAGAAGTTAAAGCATTACAACCTTCTCTGCACACAAAGACTTCACGATATATAAGAGACTGATCCATGGGGTCACCTCTGATTTTGAAAATTTTTAGCATATGATGCAGAAAAATAATCCAAAGAGGTCAAGGAAGTAATGCTCTTTTATGATGGCATTACAGTATGTAGCGAAAATGAATGAGAAGATGATAAGACTCAGAGGAACGATTCATTTCCATTTATTGATATTGATAAGACTCAGAGGAATGATTCAATTCATTTCCATTTATTGATATTGATATGACTCAGAGGAACGATTCAATTCATTTCCATTTATTGATATTGATAAGACTCAGAGGAACGATTCAATTCATTTCCATTTATTGACATCCAAAGGGAAATTCTTTTTGCAGTCACAAGATTAGCATTGGTCCACACATAAAATTCATGATTCACATAAATACAATAATAAAGAAAAACATAACAATAAACATTTAACATACATACAATAAAAAAGGAAAAAAAGGACAAAAAATCAGTCTGTAGTATATATTGCACATTCTTCAACATTCTGTCATTTTTTCTACTCAGACAGCATTGCACTCGATTTAAACCAAAACGTGCAGAAGTGCCAAGGTGCTGAAATTGAAGCTGTATGAAATTTTTAAAACATCTCTTAAGATATAATATTATTATTCATATGTGTAATTACTGCTGGAACCAAACTCTTCTTATATCTTTTTGTTTTAAAACATCCCTTAAGATATAGTATTCTTATTATTCACTTATATAATTGCTGCTGGAACAAAACTATTCCTATATCTTTTTGTTTTACATCTTGAAAACATATAGGATCATAGGAGGTTACTAGGCTATTGGCCCTGAGGCCCTTATAAGCCTAGCTAAGAGTTTAGCCCATGTTTAGACAAGTCAGCACCCCAGAGCCCCTGTCCAGCAGGGACACAGTTGGAATCCCAGGGGTGTATTTTCTGTTTCCCACCCAGTTATCCAGGTTGCGCTTAAAAAGGGATAATGAGGTTCTTTGCTTGATGTGGAGAGGGAATCTATTCCACAGATGGGGGGAGTCTCAGGGACCCAAATCTGTCCCACCAACAAGTCTGGAAGTAGCTGAAATTCACAGCATAATGAATGTGACACATTATTTCCAATTAAATTATTTATTCTTTCTAACCAGTTTAAATATAAAGATGCAAGATACATTTGTTGTTCGCCAGTCAGTTTACTGGGCCACTTTACAATCTGATTCAATGAATTCCTATTTTTCATTTACAAATTTCCATACCAAGCTACTAGAGAAAAAGAGAAAATCGATTAAATAAAAGCATGGTAAAACAAAACCATAATATTTTTGTCTGCATGCAACTGTGACAGTTCTCACAAACAAAACAGTTGTCAATGTCCTTTCTGCATACTATTATGTAATTTTCATCAAAATTCATCTTTGAATCAATGGTAGTTCCTAAATACTTATATGATTGCACACATTCTACCATCTGATTTTTTAATGATTGTTGTGCGAAAGCCACAAACATGTTTCCTAGTCTATTACCACATCTTTAGTCTTTGAAATGTTTATCTGAAAATAAGAATCTTCACACCATTCAATAAAACCTTTAATAACTGGACCATGGCTGAACTCATAATTTATGAGCTGACTAACTAAAACAGTATTATCTACATATTTTAAAATTATCCTAGTCTCATATATACTTCTACATGTTTTTGTATATAAAATAAACAAAAGGGCAGATAACATACAGCCTTGTGGTGCTACAGTCAAATAATAAACCTGATCTGATAAGGTTTGAATTACCCTTACTCTCTGCATTCTATTAATTAAAAAATCCAAAATTCAACCCATAAGATTATTATTCAGGTTGAACTGTTCTTGTAACATGTGTATTAATGCATGTAGTTGAATAGTATTGCAGGCAGATGAAAAATCGGCAGACAAAAGTCTAATGCGTGATCCTTCACTTTCCAAAGGTTTAACAATCAAATTAAGTAAAGTGATTGTCGCATCTTGTACACCTCTGTGTCCTGTATGCAAACTAAATACGATCAAGCATATGTTCACCCTTAAAAATCTCTACTTCCACTAGTTTTTGAAAAACTTTCGTAAGATTTGAAGTAAGGGCTACTGGTGTAAAGTCATGTAGATGTCAGGTTAAATGGTTGTACACTAAAGAAAAGTGAGAGTCTGACAAGAATATGAGTTTTGTATTTATTCTTTCTAAGAATAGCATTATATGAGATCTCAAAAGAATGTTTAACAAGGCCATTCGTGGAGCTAATCAAAACAGATGTTCCAAGTATATTGTCAGAAAAACAAGAGATACTGAAAATGCTGAGGAAAGAGTTGAGTTCAGTCACAATATAACATTTTGATGAAAACAGCCCAGTTTTACTAGAAGCAGAGATACTTTTAAAATACAGCCATGCACTAGATACAAAATGTTTATGAGAGTCATATCAGATTCACGAGGCAGAAGTTTATTATTGTAGGCTAGACATGAGGCAAAGGTTTATTATTAAATGAAACACAGTCAGCCCAAAAAGGAAGATCAGCACTTTCATGCATACATTTTGTGAATGATTTTACAATAATCATGAATGCAAATTACCTACACCTACTATCAAATGACCTCAAATCAAAGCCTCACCTTTGAATAGAGGTCGTTCAAATATCAGCTATATCAGTTTACTGTGCAATACATGAAATGAAGAGAAAACACTGCTGAGCATCTAGATATCCTGTGAATATGTCAGAAAAGAGTGAGAGGTATTCAGGAGTTACTGATGCTAACCTAAATGCCGTTTTATCAAATGCTGATCCAACAGCATTAATGCTGAGTAATGCACAATGAAACACAGAAGCATACTTTTTTGCAGAGGGTGAAAAAAATGCTCTAGTAGCAATTCTTGTCCCCATACTGACAGTAAGAGCCCATATGCCAAACACTGAATATGGTTGAAAAATGTAAGGGAAATATCTGAATCCAAAAGTGGAAAGTGTTTATTAATGATCACAAGACTTACAATGCTAGACGAACTTGAGAAAAAAAGGAGTGAAATTGCAAACGAACTGTTATCTTTCGGCTTTTCCTGGTTAGGGTTTCCCACAGTGGAACACCGGTCCGCTAATGATTGGCAGTAGATTTTCACTGTGCCAAGTTGCCAGCTCAACGCCCAACCTTCAACGAAGGCATGCCCATTCACGCATGTCTTTCAGAACGCTATTCGACCCGTGGGGAGGACATGCAGACTCCACACAGAAGGCACTCCCCGCACACTAGCTGAGAAGCAAATGAACTAAAAACTAAATAACTATTGAATGAAAAATCTGGTTTACCACTATCAATAGGGTTAGGAAGAAATGTTAAAAGAGAGTTATGTCAAGCAACATAATAAAGGTGTCATTGTGCAAATGTCACATCCCTTCCCTCAGAGATGGATTAATTTAAAAATTGACTTTTTAGGGACTTGCCTACAACAATGTATTTACTTAATGATTACGCAAAACTGTGTAATGCAGAGCAGGTGTTTTTTACTCAGTCACTAGCGATAGCATCTCTTTGTAAGACATCTGCAACATTCTACATACCAGAGAGAGCAAGAAGTGATCTGCTCTAATGGCCATACGTTCATGGACTTCAATGAGACTCAGGGAATAAGCCATAGAAATAACTTCACTGTGGCCATAAACCTATTAACTTTTAAGTGAATTTGAGCAATATTTAAAATTTGCCTCTGATTTTGGGCCTTTGTTCCTGCTGTTATTTTAAGCTTTGTCCAGAATTCTAGACAAAGAAGTTCAGACGCACTGTGACATAAGCAAGCTTCATGTTTAAGCACACCTTCAGGAATACAGTACTTAGTGCAACCAAGTGACACTAAATGGGAGTTGTCACATGACAAGGACTACAGGGAGAAAATAAAATGTAAAGATAGCTTCATGCACATAGAATGCCAAGGAGCAATCTTTCTATAAAGGACCAATAGCACCAGTGCAAATAAGCAAATATACAAGCACGACAATGAGGCTTTCCTAAACCTATCAGATAAAGAACATTATGAAACTAATGATCACAGTAACTCATGGGAACATTTGCTTGCTAGTCATTTTTTATTTCTACACCAATGGACTGAATTAGGCATTATTAGTTCCTTAAATCTTGTTCTTATGGTGTTATGGAGAATATAATTATAACTTAGACCTAGAATATAATACTTCATCATAAAAAGATAGGAACTCAAATTATGTGAAGGACACAAAAAATGCCAAGAATGACCAACAGGACTACTGTTACATACAATGTGTATGTTACGTATGACAAATGTCTCCAATGGGCAGGCATCCCATTCAGGGTGAATTTGTAAGTCTTTAGGTTCTGACTCTTCCATGATGCTCTATTGGCTTAAACAACTAATCACCAAGAGAATGCAATAATTAATGAATTTAGTCATTAACAGGAGACAGCAAGAGAAAGTTTAAAATGGTGTACGTTATAACTACCTGCATAACAATATTTAGCTTTATTCATCTTCAGATAACCAAGTCTGGGGAAAATTTCCTTCACACCCCCCCTCCATCAATAAAAGCATCCACCTCACTCCTACATTTCATCCTAACAAAATACTTCCTACATCCATACATGCAAATCAGAATAAACAAATTACCCCAACTTTCCTTATTGGCCTTTAGGCAACTAGAAAAAAAATAAAATACCAAAAAGGACATAACATGAGTGAAATTTTAAATTTCCATAACTCTTAATAAAATTTCAGACTTATGCTTTATTTTCATCTTCTGAAATGCAACACAGACCTTGATTCTGAGCCAGCCCTCTCCATTTTTAGGACTTTCCTTTAAACACAACACACAAACAGCAACCATTCAAGCACTCAAGATTACCTTACTAAATACAGGCAGCAAAGAAGATAAGCTAGAGAAAATATATACTTACTGCTTTGGCATTCTCGATATCACCAAATCTTAGATAACAGATGACACTTGTAACTGTACGCCCCATGTCAATGATTACATATATATATTTAATAGTCAGGCTGGGAAGAGTTCTGGAAATGAGGCATCATTACTTCACAAAACATCATTAAAAGTAGACACAGAAGATCTTGTAACCTCTACCAGTCACCATGGCCAAAACTGGTTTACTGTGTATATATCCCATCAGCCTCCAAACACTCAATTCACTTAACTATTGCCTACCTTTTTCCCACTAACAACCCCAACATATTTAAAAGGCTACTATTCCAGTTATAAAAGAACTCTGAACAATATAAAATATTATCATTTTAGCAGACTTTAACATCAGCATGTTAGGTTCCCACAGTAATGAAATCAATGATTTACTTAATGACTAAAATATTTCACAAGTAATAAATTTCGGACCTAGACCAAACTTTGAAACAATTATTCTGTACTTGGCTTCATTATTACAAACACTCCAATCTCAAGTAACATCACTGATATTGATATCTTTCTTCCCTTCCTTAATGATCACTCACCCATAACTTTCTTCTAATCAAGGCCAAATAACCCCACCACTAAAAATCATCACTTTCCAGCTTAAAAATTATTTTTCAAATACAGCTGAACTAAAAAACAGAACTAGCCTCCTCAGACTAGTCACCTTTCCACAGCACCAGTATCCCATTAGAGACCACTGGAATGCTGACAACAAATCTGTTATACCCAAATTAAAACACTTCTCTTTCATTAGCAGGCTTTGTAAATACTGTGTCTAGGCTTTGGATTACCACAGAACTAATAGCCCTGATTAAAATGAGGGACATACCCTGGCAGAAATGGAGAAATTCCCCAAACTCCAATAAAGGAGGTAATTTTATGAACTTGAGAAGCAGTTGTTAGCATTGTCACCTCACAGCAAGGGGTTCTTCAGTACGATTCTCGGATGGGGTGCCTTCTGTGTGGATTCTGCATGTCCTCCCTGTGTTCGTGTGAGTTTCCTCAGGATGTTTGCCTCCCACATTCCAAAGACATGTGTTTGGAATGTTCCTCCCCAGGCCTCTGAAAATGCATTCTGTCCCAGTCAGACTTTCCTGGTAAACAAATGTTAAATAAATAAATAAATAAATCTCTAGAACAATGTTCCCCTCAACAGTCATTCCAAGCATCTATGGAAACTCATCAACCAAATAAATGAACTGAACACAAAGAACATATATTGGAAAGAAGCATTAAATGCCCCACAGGCCCTGTTTGATAGATAGACTTCGTAAATGATTTCTCCTGTTGTCCAACTCTTCTTCCATTCCCACCATCACTTTTCTTCCTCTTACAGAACCACATCTATCCTATTTCTACTTTGCAGACGAAACTGAAAACCTTGTAGACCTAATACCTGGTGACTCACCTCCTAACACTGATGGACTCCACCTCTGATTTATTAAATACCATTATAATCATCTAGCCTTCTCATTATACTTAATCTATAAACTGTGCTTCTCTATCAACATAATACAACTTATATGGAAACAAACCATAGTTAACCCCCTTGTCAAAGCTTCCCAGCCAATTTTCATTTTACCAACGTTTGCAAATCTTTTTGAAGTTACTTTATTCTCAGTAGTTTACTAATATTCAAAAATATTCAAAAATATAACTCTTCTCCCAGACTAGCATGGCTTTTGCATTAGCAAAAGTACAAAAAGCACTATATAAGTTGAATGATGATATTCTTCTGAATGCTGACATAGACAATCTGTTAGTCTCAGTCTTCATCAGCCATAGAAAACTTATTGATGTCCTTGATCGTAATCTATTACTCCAAGCTCTCACCCCTTTAGGAATATGCCTAAAAAAGTCCTTGAGTGCTTCAAGGATTTCTTCTCTAACAGAGATGTATCTGCATTTATAGCATGAGGCTATGAACATCTGAATTACATAAACTAGTATATTCTGAATACACAGGTACAAATCTGCCATTCAGTACTCCTCTCTAAAAAAAAGGTGTGCCCATGGATCTTTTATATCTCCAATTCTCTGTTATAATTTCATTAAGAGATTTATTCCACTCATCTTGTATACAGATCACACACTTATCTATAGAGACAGCTCCTTTCACACCACTGTTAAAAAAAGAGCTAGATTACATTGATTGCAAACCTATGACATGCATGTTAAAGGTGCCACACGCCACGACATTTTGTGTGACACATCAGCAATCAACAACACCCGTGTTACCAAAGACACTGCTTTTGCATTTGTTGCTCATGTGAAGTGCACTGAATTATTTTGTGCCAGGAGCTTTTGACATGCCAAACCCAAAAGGTTCGCCATTACTAAGCTAGAATATATCCTGTCCTTATTTTTCAACTGGCTATAGAAAATGGTCCTACTACTACCTATCCAAAAGTTGTAATTAGTACTCAGTGCCTGGCATGCCCTATATAGTCACTACAATGACCAACAGACTACAAGATGTCCCCAGAATCAAGGTTTTACCTGTATTTAGTTTTTAAGCATTACCTTAATATCGCAAGGGCTATTCTGGTAATTTTTTTCTGACTGAAAAGCAGACGTGCAATTGGAAAATACTTAGTTCCTTCCTCAGACCATCCCTCGAAATGTCACTGACAATATTATACATCACAAAGTATAGCTTCTCTTCCCAATACTATAAAATAATTCAGTTGTATATGAGTTCAGAATTAGAATTTAGAAAAATATCAAATCTCTTTTAAAGTATACCTGCATATGCCAAATATTAGGTGACCATTGTATTTCCAAACCCCATCAAGAATCTGTAATTTCTTTAAAATAGACTTAATTAGCAGACCGTACAGTTGATGGTCAGTATCATTTTTCTCAAATCCATCCTGGCCCCTAATTCCCCTCTTTTTTATTGCTATTGTTAATTACTGTTTACATTTTCTTAAATGTAGTGTTTTTGGATATTTCAGTATAATACTATTTATTTTGTTTGGCACATATGATTTGAACCACATCCCCATATTAATAAAATTAATTATTCAACTCTATGATTGAATTTGATTAAATTAAATAAAAAGTGACTATATCACAGGGGTGGCCCATGCTATTGGACTGCCGGACTGCAGCCCCCTCAACTTTAAAATAAAAAAATAAAAAGAAATAAATAGAAAAAAAAATTTTAAAAATCGCGGACTTCGCGCATGCGCACTAGACGGACTGCTGCTGAGACAGTCTGGAGCATGCGCAGATTGTCTCAGTAGCAGTCCTGACTGGGAAACATGGAGAACAGAGCTCCCAGAAGTCTATGCAGTTTTAAACTGCATAGACTGTCCTGGGAACTCGCTGGAGAAACGCGTTGGGGTCGGACTGCAACGTCAGCAGTCAGGAATTTAGGATCTCACAATGGGCAGGGTCTGGATTGGAGTTTGCTGCAGTCTCATCGGGGGAAGATCTCACGACAGGCAGGGTGGTTTACAGGCAGGATTTATTTTGCGGTGGTGTACTTTGGAGTTATGGACTACAGGTGTGTGTGTGTGTCTGTGTGTGTGTGTGAAAATGCCCCAGGTGCAATATACTGGTGGTTAGACTCATGGTGGTGTGGTAGGGAATACCTCAGGATGAACCCTGTACCTTGTATGCAAGTGTTAAAGACCTGAATTCCCTACCCACCACCATTTGTAAAAAAATTGCAGATTGTTGCCTCATATTTGATCTGATCTATTCCTCATAATATCTGTGGTTTGTAAATATTGCAATGCTTGATATTTGATGGTGCAGTGGTAGCATTGTTACCTCACAGCTAAAGGTTCTTGGGTTTGATTCATGGCTGGGGTGCCTTCTTTGTGGGGCTGTCTGTATCTTCTCCCTGTGTTTGTGTGGGTTTGTTTTTGTGTCCTCCCATGTTACAAAGACATGTCTGCATTATTTCTTCCTGGGCCTCTGCTGAAAATTTTTTTTGGTTCCAAGTCAGACTGTCCTGATTAACAAATGTTAAATAAAATTGACAGACATTTGAATTTCAGACTTCAGGTTTCTGAATGTTTACTTCCTTACATATTTGATGGTGCAGTGGCAGTATTGTTACCTCACAGCTATAGGTTTTCTGGTTTGATTCTTGGCTGGGGTGCCTTCTGTGTGGAGTCTGCATCTTATCCCTGTGTTTGTGTGGATTTGCTCTGGTGTCCTGCCATTTTACAAAGACATGTGTCTACAGTATTTCTCCCTGGGCCTCTGCTGAAAATTGTTTTTGTTCCGTCAGAAGTAAAATTGACAGGCATTTGAATTTCAGACTTCATATTCTTCAGAAAATACATAGTAAAACAACTTTTTATTCTAGCAATAAATATATAGTGACACAACCTTTTATTATAGCAATTTTTTAAGTTTATAAGATGACTATTTGAAATTTCTCCTTATTTTTGGGACTGTAATACCCTGTTATTGGCTTTGTCCAGGTTTTTTCTGCTAAAGTTGACAGCTATGGCAAGAACTGAATTCACTGAATATGTTTGAGGACTGTATTCCCTCATTACTGGATTTGTTCAGGTGTTTTGTGCTAAGAGGTTGACCGCTATGGTGAGAACTGAATTCATTAAATGATAGCCATTTAAGTTTCAGTCTTCCTCTCTTTCACAAAGCAGCTGATTTGGCGTAGTGGTATGTTGCTCTTGACTGTTTTGCGCAGGGACCTTGGCAGTAAAATGTATGGTGCCTGTTGCTCTGTGTTTAAGTAGCAACACTTTAATGACCATCAGGTAAGCTTGGCTGAGATTGCAAGATGCAAGTAAGCTTTAATAAGCATACTGTTAAAGAATTGCCAATATTGAAAACCTTCCTGTTGCCATGTAGAGAATACTTAACAAGATAATGTATAAGCCTTGGGTATTGAAATGCATATGCCAGTATTTGTAATAAAGGACAGAATTACATTATTTTAAGAGTCTCATTACACTTGGAGACTTCCAGTCATCTCTGCAGGCTTTACCCGTAAACCGAATGCCAATCGCGTGGTCCATAACCTGTACAGTAATCCTTTTAAGCAATGTATCTTGAGCTTATTTCTTGTTTGCTTTTCATTTTTTACTTTGATCATGTTTTCCCCATGAAACAAGTAGATGTCAGGCAGCAGGTCTTTTTTTGGATAAGGAACATTTTTACAAGTGGGGGCATCAGAGATTTCTACTTTCAGCATGTTACTTGTTACTTTAATAAAGCTGGATATAAATTATAATTAGAACTGCAGTGCAAGAAGTGGTTTGAGTTGAGTGCTGCTTGTTTTTCTTATACTTGATTTTGACTGGCATTCCATTAATGTATTTAAAAAAAGAAATTTATTTTTTTATACCTCACAACCCTTTTTGTTTCCATCTAGATATTAAGCTGTCATGCAGCCAATGCATTGGAATATTTTTATTTTTCTACACTTCATTTTGTCTTGATTGGACTCTCATAATGACGGTTTGGCACCCAGGGCAGTATATTTAGTTTTTGTGGTTTGCTACTACAGGTGTGTGTGTGTGTGGTAGGGAATACCTCAGGCTTGAACCCTGTACCTTGTAAGCAGGTGTTAAAGACCTGAATTCCCTACCCACCACCACTTGTAAAAAAAAATTGCAGATTTTTGCCTCATATTTGATCTGATCTATTCCTCATAATATCTGTGGTTTGTAAATGTTGCAATGCTTGATATTTGATGGTGCAGTGGAAGCATTGTTGCCTCACAGTTGCAGGTTCTCAAGTTTGATTCTTGGCTGGGTTGCCTTCTTTTTGGGGTCTGTATCTTGTCCCTGTGTTTGTGTGGGTTTGCTTTTGTGTCCTCCCATGTTACAAAGACATGTCTGCATTATTTCTTCCTGGGCCTATGCTGAAAGTTTTTTTTGTTCCAAGTCAGACTGTCCTGATTAACAAATGTTAAATAAAATTGACAGGCATTTGAATTTCAGACTTCAGGTTTCTGAATGTTTAATTCCTTGCATATTTGATGGTGCAGTGGTAGTATTGTTGCCTCACAGCTATAGGTTTTCTGGTTTGATTCTTGGCTGGGGTTCCTTCTGTGTGGAGTCTGCATCTCCTCCCTATGTTTGTGTGGATTTGCTCTGGTGCCCTGTCATTTTACAAAGACGTGTCTGCAGTATTTCTCCCTGGGTCTCTGCTGAAAATTGTTTTTGTTCTGTCAGCAGTAAAATTGACAGGCATTTGAATTTCAGACTTCATGTTCTTCAGAAAATACATAGTAACACAACCGTAACACAACCTTTTATTCTAGCAGTTTTCTAAGTTTATAAGACGAATATTTGAAATTTGTCCCTATTTTTGGGACTGTATTCCCCCATTATTGGCTTTGTCCAGGTTTTTTGTGCTAAGATTGACAGCTATGGCAAGAACTGAATTCACTGAATATGTTTGAGGGCTGTACTCCCTCATTACTGGGTTTGTCCAGGTGTTTTGTACTAAGAGGTTGACAGCTATGGTGAGAACTGAATTCACTAAATGATAGCCATTTAAGTTTCAGTCTTCCTCTCTTTTACAAAGCAGCTGATTTGGCATAGTGGTATGTTGCTCTGACTGTTTTGCACAGGGACCTTGGCAGTAAAATGTATGGTGGTAACACAGCATTTTATTCTAGCAACTTTCCAAGATTATACAAGCAATGTTTAATGTGTCCCTGGTTTTTGGGCTTTTGACCCCCCCCCCCCCAATACATTTTGGCTTTTTCCAGTTTTCTTGTGCTGCGAAGTTGAAATGCAATTGAGTATTGAGTAGATTTTACAAGGATCTGAGAGCTGCAGGGGAACAGAAGTTTAGTATTGCATAAGTGAAGTTGGTTTGCCTTGTTAATAGCACAACAGGTTGTGTACTTGCTTTCGATGCAGAAAGCTGTGGGTTCTACTCCCACAAGGGATGGATGCTGCTATACTGAGAATGTTCTCCTTGGTGAAGTTTCTAACTATGAGTCTGTTATCAGTTTGCCATCCATTTCCTCTTGCAATATTACTAGCTTATTTTTTTAATGTAATATAGGCAATTTATTCCTGAGGGGCAACAGACACTATTTTTCGATGAAACCATGAAATATAAAGGTGTTTGCTAGCAGCAACCTCTTCATTAGTTACAGATTTCTTTAATGTGGAATTATTTAGATGACTTTTACTTCTTCAGAGATTGTGCATATTTACTGATAATGGACTGTAGAATTGTGCATATTTACTGATAATGGTGGACTGTAGAATTGTGCATATTTACTGATAATGGTGGACTGTAGAATTGTGCATATTTACTAATAATGGTGGACTGTGGAAGTCTGAGTAGACTTTTCATGATAAATGTTCGGAACTGGGCAGTTTTGCCATTATGTGTGCATGCGTTTTGTTTCATTGCTTACTGGAAAAATGTTCAAAACAAATTTAAAACGCTCTCTAACAACTGTACTGTATAGTACAAGGAATATAATTTAGTACAATGAGGAAGGTGTATCAAAGAGCACATGTATGTTTCATATGCAAGGGGCCTATGATTTGAAAACAGCCCAAAATTAATCTTTATCTGTCACTGGCAAAATGTATTTTCTTTGAATGTGGGTTTCAATGCTGTTTCAATGAATGTGAATTTCAAGGGCAGAGAAGTTTTAATGCTATGTTTTCATTGTGAGACTGCATTGCTTTGTTTAGCAGATGACTTAGTGTTTGTGCTGTAAAATACAAAATAAAACTTTCAAATGAAGTCCAACTCATCATAGAAGTAAAGCGGTATGCAGATTAGTGTTTATGGTAAATGGAGTGAAACAGCCAAGTAATGGTTCATTGGAATGGCTGCAGTGGCTCCATTCAACCATGATTTTGTCAGGGGGGAAGGGCAGCAAACTCAGACAGGCCCAGCTGAACTATACCTCCCAACTGTCCAGATTTTCAAAGAATGAATAGATTTTTGCTTCTTATTTTTGGTTTTTTCTTCATAAAATTTGTAGTTTTCTGGCAAATCATTTAGGAATTAAGTCACTAAATAATGATACACTGAGTTTCAGACTTCATAACTTTCAGAAAAATGCATGCTAAAGTAAGAACTGTTATTCTATCAACTGTCTCAATTTATACAAGAGCAATTTTTAGTACTGTTTATATGTTCCCCCAATATATTTGGCCTTGTTCAGATTTACTGCATTAACAGGTTGAGAGGTACATGCAAATAAATTGCTTTATAGAATTAGGCATAGCCAACCTCTCAACTGTCCCCGATTTTGACTCAAAATGTTGTTCTTCCCCCTAATAATCCCTCTGCAAAATAACAATTTTGGAAGAAAATATGGAGGGTTTACAATTAAGAAATAACTGTAATAATCAAAGTTATAGATTACTTGAAATGCATGTAGATTCTTTTATTTTGTCAGCTGCTCAAACTAGCAGTACTAATATTAAAGTGTCCCTTCTTTGACAGGTTCCCAGCTGTATTGTGTGGCTATTTTATATTTTTGCATCGCATTTTTGGTCCATTTTTCATAAAATTGTGTTTTTTGGCAAATTAGTGACAAATCACTAAAGACTGAAGTTAGAAAATAATGACAGACATTTGAGTTTCAGATTTTATACCCTTCAGAAAATTCATACTAATGCCAAGACCTATTCTATTATCTTTCTAAGTTTATTAGAGCACTATTTAAAAATTGTCCTTATTTTTGGGCCTTTGTCCCACTTCTGTGTATGGCTTTGTCCAGATTTCTTGCTCTGAGGTTGAGAGGTATGACAAATGTGTCAGGGCCATCACAGTCAGCCAGAGCCATTTCAAATTGTGACATACTTGTTTCACCCCACTCCCCATGTAGTGACTCTGGATGTTTCCAAGTAAGGCAATGAGTAGTTATGCAGTGTAAATGTGTCCCCCCTATCCAAGGTAGACACAAGTACTACAGTGGCTTTTCATCTGTCCTTGATTTTACAGAACGGTCTGGTTTCTGTCATATTTTTGTACTGTTGATTTATGCTCATTACTCAGATTTATGCTTATTACTCAGAAAGTGCCTGTTGCTCTGTGTTTAAGTAGCAATGCTTTAATGACCATAAGGTAAGCTTGTCTGAGATTGTAAGAAGCAAGTAAGCTTTAATAAGCATACTGTTAAAGAATTGTCAACACTGAAAGCCTTTCTGTTGTTGCTATGCAGAGAATACTTGACTAGATAATGTATAAGCCTTGGGTATTAAAGGACAGGATTCCATTATTTTAAAAAGCTCATTACACTTGTTGGAGACTTCCAGTCATCTCTACAGACTTTACCCGTAAACTAAACAGAATACCAATCATGTGTGGTCCATAACCTGTACAGTAATCCTTTAAGCAATGTATCTTGAGCTTGTTTCTTGTTTGCTTTTCATTTTTTACTTTGATCATGTTTTCCCCATGAAACAAGTAGATAGTTGATAAGAAACATTTTTACAAGTGGGGGCATCACAGAGATTTCTACTTTCAGCATGTTACTTGGTACTTTAATAAAGCTGAATATAAATTATAATTAGAACTGCAGTGCAAGGAGAAGTGGTTTGAGTTGAGTGCTTTTTGTTTTTCTTATACTTGATTTTGACTGGCATTCCAGTAATGTATTTAAAAAGTAATTTATTTGTTCATGCCTCACAACCTTTTGTTTCCATCTAGATATTAAGTAAGCTGTCATGCAGCCAATGCATTGAAATATTTTTATTCTTCTACACTTATTTTTGTCTTGATTGGACTCTCATAATGATGGTTTGGCACCCAGGGCAGCATATTTAATTAAAGTTAGTTTTTGTGGTTTTGAGCATAGCTCCTCCCCTTTCTAGTTGGCCACACCCCGTCCCCTTGACCCCACCCATTCAGCTGTCTCCTGCAGCCCCCCTTTGATTTGAAGTCATCAGCCGCCACTGCTATATCACATTGTGAAACTACCTTTTTCTCACTGTTTGAAGACATAGTATAACTTCTTTTCATTGTTTAAATGTTGACAACTTTCCTCTTCATTCTATGTATTATTATTATTACTATTATTATTATTATTATTATTATTATTATTATTATGCATGTCACATGATCATATTCTTTTGCACTCAGTGGATTGACTTAAAAATGGTCCAGTTGGATTGGAAAACAATTTAAATCAAACAATACATAGACAAATAAATACATACATACAGCAATAAATACACTTTAGACTCAAGAATAATTATGTAAATATATATATTTTTTTATAAAAGCACACTGCCAGTAGTGTTGTGGTTGTTATATAAAATTATGTTCTTTTAACATAGTTTGTTTATTCGTTTTCTGTACTTTTATATTAAGCTGACTACAGAAAGAAATTATTCTGGATGGGGTTTAAAAATACTACAGTCAAGAAACTGTAAACTACAATTAGCAATAGCATTAATAAGGAAGAAAAAAGGAAGGGAACTAGGGGGATGCCAATAGTGTCACGGTTGTAATATAAAACTCTATACTTTTATCACAGTTTGCTTATTCATTTGTAATACTTTTATATTAAGTTGGTTACAGCAAGAAATTAAGTCTCCATAAAATAAGTAATATAATGTTATTAAGTGCAGTCCTAGCTGTTCAACGACTGGCTTAAAAAACAAAAACTTAAAAAAGCAAATAAAATGATCGTGCTGTGACAAGGATTTTCCACATCTTTAATCTGATGGGTGATCATCCTATGATAGACATTTTCAAGGGAAAGACATGCTGTTTACTCTAAGAGTCATTTTCCGCACAGAGCACAAACAGTAGAAGGATCTAACTGGTGGAATAAGAGAATAAATTGGACCAAAGGCTAAACTGGTGGAATAGGAGAATAGGTGGGGCCACAATCTAAATGGTAAAATTAGAGAATAAATGGGGCAACAAGCTGAACTGGTGGAATTAGAGAATAAATGGAGCTACAAGCTAAACTTAGACTCAGAAAGTAGAGACAAAGTGGAATACATAATGAAGCAGGGATAAAAATAATAAAACTGCATTCACATTGATTTACTTTGTGTTGCACATTCTAATACATCATCCTTATGTTTCCTAGTCTACTGTCATATGTAATAAGACATGGTTATGTGTTTGTACTGTGTGTATAGCATGAGGCTGTTAACAGAGGTACTTAAACTAATATTCAGAATGTACTGACTGTGGCACTTTTGCCTTGGGATTAAAAATCAGCAGTTTCCTGCAGCACTACATCTGTTAAGGATGGCTCAGTGTAATTTCTAAGTGAGGACCTTTGTTTTTTTTCTCCTGAAATTTAGGATTTATTTAATCTTTGGCTTATTGTTTATAAGAAACAATAATAAAGTCTAGATCCCTTTATATGGTGATGTCAGTAAAAGCATTCCATTTAGATTTGTGAAATCAATTTTCAGAATGTGAATATTTCAGTTTACCTTGAAGTCCTGTTTTGTATGGCAGCTTAGTTATTTTATACATGGTAAAAGTTCCAGATATGTATTAGATGCAGCTGCAGCAGTGTCTTTCTTAACATGGACTGCATGTATTATTAACACATTATGAAAAGCATTTGTTACTTGGGGTATTTTTAAAAATGAAGCATTACATAAAAGCCAATTATTTTTTATTTTACTGTTTCAGCTTTGATCACCATTTTCATCTGATTCAAGGAATGTCAGCAGCCCCTCCTTGGACTGTTTTAACCATATTAATCTCTTTGCTGTCTTTAGGATGTATATGATGAGATTTCAAAATCACTTTGTAGTTGTACTAGATGTAATCACTGCAATATTTTAGTTGTTCTACAGAGATTCCTATTTTCCCTTTGTTCTTTCTGAGCTGTACTTCTATTTTGGATATCATATTTTAGTGGATACTTCTCCTAAATAACAGTATGATATTGACGCCACCTGTCTGCTGCTATATATACATTTTCTACAGTTAATCCCATTCTCTTTGTGAATTTACTTTGGGATCATCAGATGTAGTAGTTTCATGGTCCTAATATTTCAAAGGAATAATCCAAAATTGTTTGGGTCAAGTACTTGACTTCTGACTCCCTATAGTATAGGTATATGACCCCCCCCCCAGGTAGTTAAATCAGTCCTGTATTAGGTGACACCCAGCTAAGAATTTGATTCCATGTATAAAATGGATACAGTCACTGACAGACTTGTAATGTTATAAAGACAGTGAAGATAACTAGATTAATAGAAAACTCTACAGTGTCACTGTGGCCACTGTTTATTCCTTATGTATGAACTCCAGGTAAGGACAGGAACAGGCATTCCCTGTACTACCACTATTAACTAAACCAGTAGCATATGGATCACAGAATGTGGGTGATGGCCAAACACTATCCTTCAGTATAGAAAGAGATACTATCCACAGTTTCTGCTGTAAAAATTCTATGACTATAGCTATAAAAGATGATACTACAAGCCTCGGATCACAAACCATGACAGAGGATACAGAAGAAGTCTTTTTATGAAGCAGCAATTAGTCTTCAAAGAATGTTAATAAGTTTATAAATGTATGTTCTTTAGGCTCCATACAAACCATGTAATTTGATCTATATAGATGATACACTTAGTGCAACATGCTTGAAATAGTGGAAATATGACTTGGTAGAGAAATATTTGGAAGTTCTGTAAAATATTTAGCAATCACTGTATCAGATGAGAAGCTTGAAATGATAAGAATCTGTCTGAGGGAAGACAAACAAGAGCAGCTGCTACCAGATGTACTTATTAATAGGTGGACACACATCGTTAAGCTAGTTCATCCAAGTACTACATTTGCATTTCCTACAATCACAAACTTTCACATGTTTAGTATTTAATATTTAGTGGTGACAAGAGTTGTCACTCCTAACACAGTCATGCAATGCTCTATCCCACAAAATCCATGAGTACCATCAAAAAATAACCACGTATAAGGAAAAAAAACATTATGCTTGTCATTGTTGTAAGATGTCTGAAAAGAGTGAACAAATTTTTCAAATGCATAAAGTTTACATGCTCAGAAATCAGAATTAAAGAGAGGAAGTATTGTATCACAAAATACCAGAGCTTCCTAAGATTAAAGTAGATGAGGATTTCAATATATAAAATTGTATTTATTTGCAGAGGATGTTTATGGATTCAAGATGTAAGTAAAGTTATAAAATGTTTTTGTTTTTTAATGATAGCATGTGAAATATCCACAGGTATAGTTAAAGACAGCAGGAAATCTAGGATCTAAAGACAGGCCTAGGTACTAGGCGGTATGTGTTGTTTCTTTCGGCAGATTACTCATGATGATTTGAAGACAGGGCTTTTGAGGATAACACCAATCATAACAGTAAATCTGCAGCAGTCCCAGACTTCATAGTCTTAGTTAAAGCATTTACTGGAGAGAAAAGAATCTGTAAAATCTAACCTTTGTGTAAGAAAAGTGTTGATATTTCAGTAGAGTTAATTTTCTACTAACAAGACTAAATAGCTTGGGAACATCTGTTATCTTGCAGGTTAATTATCCAAAAATCCTAGGTTTGCTCATGAGTAAGAGTTGGGAGGAATTAATCTCCTTAACCTAGCCACTAAAATCACAGAATACTATTTACACAAGGTTGGGACACTGCATTCTATATTCCTGCAAAAATTAAAGCCCTAAGTGTTATGATCATGTTGTGTGTCACGTCCATTCTAATTCACATGTCCATCCCATTACATCACCTGAGAATGACCCATTTGCAGGGACTGATCAACAAGTTCCAGTGGAAGAATATTATCATGTGTAGCTTGCAACCCTAAGTGCTATGGTGACTGTAGCCTCCATCATCTGTCTACATACACCTAGATTTTAAACTGGCACAATTATTAAGACTCAGTAATAAAGAGTGAAGGTCTGAGATGTCAAAGCCCAGTTTAAATCAGGATATCTATCAATGCTTCCTCAAGAGTGGATAATGGATCTTTGTGAAATATGTGTCAAGTTGGAGGACTTATCATGTGGTATGGGGTTCACAAATGCAAACCCCCCTGATTATAGCATACATGGGATCCCAGACAAGGCAACTGTTTGCTTAATGTTATTGAAGAATGGGATCAGCTAGTGGTTAAATCAAGTAACTCTGTCCTAAAAGGGTTCACAGACATTTGCTCAGAGTACCACCTAAGGAACAGGAGTGATTTACTTATATACAAATTCATCAAATTTGGATTAAATATGTACAATCAATTGAAAAAAAATAGGATGGAAATACTGTGGGCTAAATGGTCACAAATTAATAGAAGCAGGGCAAGCATTATTTATAAAGGTGTGTGACAACTAAAGGCAAAAATGTTAAAGTGATTACTGGAAAGGAGGTAGAAGAGGCAAGAAAGGATAATTTTGACAGAGAAGAAATGGACCTGTGCTTGGTAGACAACCCTGTAAACTCAATAGATGGTCACTTTACAAAGATTAACAAATGAGATTGTTATATAGGTGGTGCTTTGCTCTAGTTAAGCAGTTCAGACAAGGGTATAAACAGAAGAGTAGTTGTTTGAGATATGAATAGGAAAAAATGTACACATGTTCCAGGGTTGTCCCAGTGGAAAAGGTCACTGGAAATTATTAATTTCACTATTAGAAACATATATAGTGCAACCCTGACACATAGATGGAAGTTTTGGAGTAATAAATTCAAGAACCTTGTCCCATTTTGTTGCTCAAAAAGTAGGATGGGTTTTGGCTAGTGTAATTTAGTTGATATGTGCCAAGGAGTGGAAGTCTAGAAGAGTTTTGACCCAGGACTATGTTGACCAAATTGTATATAAACACCTTAGTTATATTTTGTATTATTTCAAAGATACCAACCACTATATCAAGATTCCTGCTTCATGGAACTGCTTATTTAAAAAGCATTTAGTAAATAATTCCTTGATGGACTCTGTTACAGTCACTGCCATAAAGGACCTGTTAGAATTTTAAGTTTAATTTAGTTGAAGTGAGTTGAGCATTTATAGTTTACGTTATCAATGCCTTGTTTTAACTTGATGTTTGTTCGTGGTTATTTCCATGTTAATTGTTGTCTTTTATGCAATGTTATTTACATGTTTATTA
Organism: Protopterus annectens; assembly: GCF_019279795.1. Classification (NCBI taxonomy): domain Eukaryota; kingdom Metazoa; phylum Chordata; order Ceratodontiformes; family Protopteridae; genus Protopterus; species Protopterus annectens. Next base: position 1,320,726,102 of record NC_056726.1, on the reverse strand, counting down.
GTATTTCTTTTTAAATAAAAAATTATTCAGTTAAAGAAATTAAACTAGAGAGTAGCACTGATAGGATGGTCGAACATTAGCAAGTGGGTGACCAAGACTGAGTTGAGTTCAAGCAGAAATGGTGTTTATAATCACCTCAGTTTCTTGCTTAGGCAATGCCTTTAAAACCAACTAATTCATCTGGTTTAGAGTATTAGGGTATCTTCTTGAATGTGAACTTGTGGGATACATAATTAAATGTTTAGTTAAACTGTCGCAGACAGTTTCCTTAGATCCAGTGTCATATGAAAATAGTGGGTGAAAACATCAAAGAGCTTCATTTGATAATTTCTCATATGACTGTAGTGGATGACAGAATCTCAGAGTTTTCTCTTATCTTTTCTCATATAGGTTCTTATGTAAGTATGAGGCTAGTTATGGCAGTGGATCATTTTAAGCCTAGTCAATTTATTTTTCAAAAGTGAAAAATAAACCCTGTACCTTGTGACTCTGGGGTAAACACCTTAGCTATTTTATTAATCCCCATCACACATGGCTGTGCTTATGCTATACCCAGGCTTAAACCCGTGCTGTTTACTGCAAGGTGTGTTATATTTATCAAGGTGCTACTGTAGCTAAAAGACCACTGAGACCACCGTCCATTTAAAGAGTTCAGAGAGTGAATGGCATGTACAGGTGACACAACAACTGCAGAGGTTTTTGTTTTACTTTATAAAAAATGCTAATGTAAAATTCAGACACACCCTGCTATTTGAGATAATAGAATCATAAGTGCTACTATAATATTTACAGCCTACTTGGCATTCACTGAGCTTGACTACTGTGGCCATACAGTAATATTTAAGGTTGGCATAATGGTTAAGCTATTTACCTTACATGAAAATAAAGTCAGGGAAAGCAGCAGGCTCAGATGAGGTCACAGCAGATATGATAAAGATGCTGGGTGAGCTAGGTGAGAAATGGCTCCTGAGGGTACTAATTGCAGTGTGGAGAGAACGGCATATTCCAGATGACTGGAGAATAAGCATGCTCGTGCCAGTGTACAAGAACAAAGGGGACATCCACAACTGTGGACAGTACAGAGGCATCAAACTCCTACCACATTGCATGAAAGTTCTGGAGAGGGTGATTGATAAACGGATACGCAGAATAGTAGAATGTAAGATGGGAGATGAACAGTTCGGATTCAGATCAGGATGCAGCACAATTGACCCGATGTTTGCATTGAGACAGACACTTGAGAAGAAACTAGAGAAGAGGAGAGAGCCAAACTGGGCTTTCCTAGACTTGGAGAAAGCATATGACAAGGTCCCATGAAAGCTGATCTGGGCAGTACTGCGGTGGTTTGAAGTCCCAGAAACATTGGTAGAATTAGTACAGGCTATGTACAAGGACCCAGTGACTCAAGTACGAACAGTGTTTGGCCTCACTGAGGGGTTCCCAGTGGGAGTGGGTGTACACCAGGGTTCAGCTCTGAGCCCACTGCTGTTCATACTGGTAATGGACTACATCAACAAACAGGTTGGAGGGGTCAGAGCAACAAAGCTGCTGTATGCAGACGATGTGGCAGTACAGGCAGACTCTGATCTAGAACTTCAGCAAAGGATATGAGAATGGAATGCAAATCTGAAGGCACATGGGATGAAATTAAGCACAGATAAGACAGTGGTAATGGCAGCAGATTGGGGAAATCAGAAGAAGCTGAGAATAGAGATAGATGGGAAGATAGTGGAACAGGTAAACAGCTTCAAGTATCTGGGAGGGGTGGTTGAGGAGAAGGGTAGTCTGAATGAAGAGGTCAAAGCTAGAATCAGAGGGGCTGCAGCCAACTGGCATAGAGTATCATGTGTAGTATATGACAGAAGAATGCCAAAGAAGCTGAAAAGTAAGGTGTACAAGACAGTGGTGCAACCAGTACTACTGTATGGTACAGAAACCTGGGCAGTAAAGGCAGAACAGTTGAAGAAGCTAGAGGTGATGGAAATGAAGTGCCTGAGAAAGGTGGTAGGATGCACACTGCGGGACAGGCGAAGAAATGAGGACATAAGAGCAGAAGCCAAAGTAGCTCCAATTACAGAAAAGATCAAAGAAAACAGATTATGATGGTATGGGCACATGTGTAGAAAAGCAGAAGACAGTCTGGTGAGGGAGATTTGGGACAGACAGGAAGAAGGTAAGAGGAAGCGAGGGCATCTAGCAAAGAGGTGGATGGATTGTGTGAAAGAAGATCTGCGATAGTCAGGCATGAGTGTTGAAGAAGGCAGGAGAGTGGCACTGAATCGAGAGAGTTGGCGACAGTTAATACGATACCCCGACCCCATGTAAATGGGAAAAAGGTGATGATGATGATGATGATGTTTACCTTACAAATATAAGATGCAGGACTTGATTCTCATTTTTAATCACTGTATGGTCATTGGTTTAAATATGTAATAGTCTGGGGATTGATTCACCTAGTATTTACGTATGAACTTCCCATATAAAGATTTCATCTAAAGGATGATAGTAACTGACATCTGATCTTAAGGGGGAGCATATTCAAACATCTTAGGAGCTAGACTGTATGGTGTATGTATCACATGATTTGTGTCTATATTTATTTTTAGTATTCATTTTCCCATTCTGATGTTAACTCTCCCAGCAATGAATGTTAGGCATATACTTTCTAATAGAATCAACCAGTTCAGATGATGTAGTATAGACCAGATGTCCATCAACTCTAAGCAACCTACAGGGAACAGAATACGACGACAGTTGTTGGAGCTCTTCAGAATAGTTCACATTTTCAAACGCTGTGTTCTTTTCTATAAGGAATCACTTGTGTCATGTGACTTATTGGCAAGCTGGAGAATATAGCACTGCATTCAGTAATGGGGCTAAGCAGTACAGTATAAATTGTTGCACTGACTTTCTCAGAATTAGTTGACACGCTTTTTTATTAGTAGATCGGCTATACGAAATGCTTTTCTGACTTTGATGAATGTACCCAATGGTCAAACATTAAATTGCTGTTTACCACCATCTGTAGGACTTTAGTGACTATGTCATTCATTTTGGTCTCCCTTAACTTTGTAGCTTTTATGTCCTTTTTGCTAAATCTCTCCGTGCAAAATTTACTGACAATAAAAATGAGGCTATTACTATTGTCCCATGTATATATTTTTTCATAAATCAACTTGAAGAAATTTAACTCATTTTACATTCAGAAGTCCATTTCATACTATTTTAACTAAGAAGAACATATTAAAAATGAGTAGCTCAGTATGGAGCCCTGTGGGACACAACTGGCAATCCCAATTTGAATAGGCAAGTCACCCCCACCTTTAATCGTTTCCTGGAACATTAAGCTGTGCTTAAGCCATGTTTTACCTATTGAATTACATAGAGATTGCTATTTAATGTTTTTAATTAATCAGTTATAAACATATGTGGAATACAATCCAATGCCTTTGTGAGGACAAGACAAGCAGCATGCACTATGAGCCCTTTACCAAGTCTTAATATTTCAGTGATAATAGGTTTTAGAAAAATACTGATTCATTTATACAGTAATGTACCTTTTACATATGGTTTTCATTGCTAAATCTTTAACCATAGTACAAAAGCCAGAGCATCCTCTGACTGTATCAAGCATCTCTGATGTCTGTGCTGACACAATGTTACTACATACGAGTGCCGTGATGCTTGTGCTAATGCAATGTTACTACAAACAGTGAGAGTACAGTGATGTCTGTGCTGACACAATATTACTATAGACACTAAGAATACAGTGATATCTATGTTAGTGCAATGTTATTACAGACAGTGAGAGTATAGTGACATCGGTACTGATGCAATTCTTCTACAGATATTGACAGGACAATGATATATGTGCTGACACAATGTTACTACAAACATTGAGAGTACAGTGATGTCAGTGTTGATATAATGCTACCACAGACAGTGAGAGTGCAGTGACATCTGTGTTAGTGTACAGTGATGTCTTGTGCTGATATAAAGCTACCACAGGCCGTGAGAGTCCAGTGACATCTGTGTTGATGCAGTGTTTCTATAGATATTGAGTACAGTGATATCTGTGCTGATACAATGTTATTACAAATGTTTTCAAACATTTCAAACTGTCAGAGTACACTGATGCTTACTCTGATACAATATTTCAACAGACAGTATGATTCCAATGATATATGTGCTGATACAATGTTATTACAGACATTTTCCCACATTACAAACTCTCAAAGTACAGTGATGTTTACTCTGATACAATGTTACAACAGATATCTGTGCTGATGCAGTGTTACTACAGACGATGTACAGAATAAAGAATCACAGAATCATAGAACGTACAAGGCAACAGGTACATGTGGCTATTTACACATTTCCAGTACCAACCCTTAAAGTTTTCCTCTTTTTCCAAGGAGCAATAGGTCAGTCATATCAGGGTTGAATTTATGAATACCTATCAAATTGTCTAATTCCTTCCTTAGGGAGATAATGTATCACATTGCTTTATCTGGAGAGGAAGTTTTCTCCAAAGAAGGGGTAGTCACTGCATGGTGCATCTTTCTCTCTTCAGATCTCTGGTTCTAGTGTTCACAAGATGATTTGATTTGATTTGTGGAGAAATAAAAGGTCTTGAAATATTGAATCCCTAATGGCCCAGAAGGCGAGGTAGGGATCATCCCTAAGGAGTCTGTTGAATATATGATGAGGCCTTTAGCTTATCTTGATAGCTCAGTTCCTTTAGCCCCAAAATATTTTTGCAGGAATGTTGGGGTTTCTCTAACTGCTTGATAAGTTTAGTAAGGTGCATCCTATTGAGGGCATTGTTTTCAATGATGGGCCTGATCAATACAGAGGCTAGAAGGACCATGACTTATTTGGACCAAGAGAATACTCTCTGCAATCAGTTGTGCCAGAGAACTCCTGATCAGTGTTGCAACATAACGGTCAACAGAGAGTGAGTTACCAATGTCTCGAGGTCTTACAAATCTTCATTTTGGAGTGGAGAGTTTTCGATACTATAAACTGGGTGGAGGGTTTGTTTACCAAATATAACAATACTGCATTTTTTAACATTTAGTTTAGCCCTTTTCAGAGCAACAGCTATTAACATATGTAGGTTCACTTTGTTACATATACCTATCCGAACGGGATACAAGCATAACAGCCAGTTTACAATTGTCAGCAAATCTAGTTAACCAGTGTTACTAATTTTTGATGTAGACATCAGAGAATTAAATTCCAAATAGCAAAGGTCCTAACACAGAATGCTGTGACACCACACTGGTTACATTCATGCTTTTTGAGTCTGCAGTTGCAACCTGTACAGTGTGGGTTCTGCCCATCAGCCAGTTAGCTATCCATCTAACTATACAGGGATCAATTTGGAGTGCATTTAGCTTGTTGTTATTGTTGATATTTGGTATAGTTGAAGTCTGGCAGTTGGCTTAAATGATTAAGGAGCTGTTAACAAGGTCTTTCTGTGGTGTAAGATTTGATTCCTCCACCCCCCACTACCTAATATGTGACTCTGAGCAAGTCACTTAACCAGGAAGAGCTCCCTGGCTGAGTCTGAAAATGGTCTGTGGAGATCAATGCTCTACCCTGGAAACAAGTACAATTAAAATAAATAGTGTTAAATGCACTGGTGAGGTCAAGGTATGCTGTATAGGCAGCATAATCACTATCCATAGCCTGCATTTTCATCTCAAAGAATTTACAAGATTCGTTAAAGATGATCTGCCTTTACAAAGCTTAACTGTTGGGGGTCAAGTCTTATATTTTATATTGTGGTTTAGCAGGTCTGTTATAACCCATTCCTTGGCCTTGCAGACTAAGCTTGTCAGGCTGATGTTGCTGTGAAGAGACATCATAACTGCTGTGCATCAAACCTCATACAAAGCTAGTGAATAAACTCAGGTTCAGCAATTACAGGAGTACCTCCACCAGTCCATGAATACTGCCAGGTATGTTATCAGGTCCCATAGAGGATGTATTTTTTGTTATGGAAAGTACCAAGCGCCCAAGTGTGATGATAGGGGGTATTAGTTTCATATAGATGTCTCTGGGGTGAAGTTAGCTCTGAATTTTTTCACCTGTATATTTGCAATATCCACTGCATCAGAGTAGATAGTGCCATTTTAGATGAGTGCAGAGCAATGTTGGGTGCTATTTCTCAACTTCTTGGCATAGGTAAAGAAAGATTTGAAATTATCCTTAGATTCTGATGCTAGTTCATGGTAAGCGTTAGTTCCCCAATGGTGCCTTTCAGTACCAGTTCAGCAATTACTGAGCAAATTGTTGAAATCAGTCTGCTTTTCTTTGTATTTCAGCATCATTCTTGGTGAAACTAGGATTCTGTTCTGCACCAAAATTTTTCCTATAATTGTGACATGCATATACATATCAGAAATGTCTCTCTACATTTCCCTTAGGGTTTTGTGCACCAGGTCATTTATACCCACAAGGACCACCACCACATGGTAGTCATATTTGTTCTTAAGAAACCTGAGGGCCATTGAGACAACAGAGATCTTGAAACAACAAAGACAGCTCACCATCACCCTGTTTTTGTCCAAGCTTGTGAGGGTAAAGTCAACGTGTTTTACTATGGAGTCAGCAATCACCAGCACATCATTGTTAAAGGAGAATTTAAGAGTACATTGTTTGGGGCAATTCTTTCCTAGTGACTCTCATTTGTGGCTATAGCAGTATGTGTTGTAGTACTTAATTTCCACTGAGATGTGGTCTTATTTGACCTTGAAGGTTTAAGCAGTGACTTTTTTACAGCCTCAGCATATGATGATTTCCCATGTATTTGTGTACAGAGCTGTAAGGATGGGATGTGGTGCTAACAGACCACGTTTCTTTGTCAGAGAGTTGGCTCCACCTTAGTCATATATTTGCATCTCTCACAGGTAGTTTGTGATAGGGTAAGTAGTAGTCCGTTGCCTATGAGCGTCAGGAAGTTGCTACACTGCCTAAGTGTGCCAAGTGTTATGAGGCTGGCAATTGAGGGTAGTCAATCCGGTTGACTTTCCATTTAGCCCAAGAGTGTAGAAATATGGGAATATAAGACTTATCAGTACACCTATATGCAAGTGCAGCTCTGTCTGGGCTCATACAATGTTACTGCAAACTTGATGGTACAGTGATGTCTGCTCTAAAGCAATATTGCTACAGACACTGTCAGTAGATTAATGCTCATGCTAGCTCAGTTTTCATAAGTGTAGACAGTGAGTATTGCTACTAATGTGAAAGGACTTTTGTGGTCCTGGCTGCTATATATTGACATAGAGTTTTTTTCTGTACTGAATACTGGCCTTGGTTTGAATGGACCTCTGTGCCATTAGCTGCACTTTTGTGGGACTGAGATGGGTCAGTGTGAACGAACTTCAGTGGGACTGGCTGTTAAATGACATAGAGGCTTGAGTCTGATGTGAATGGACTTCGGTGAAACAGACTAATATAATATGGGACAGTAGCTACAATGCAATATTGTAACTAAAAACAAGTCTGCTTGATGTATTATGCAACCAAAATGCCATTATTTGTAAGGAGAATAATGTCTATAACCTACGTTGTTAGTGTTGGAGAATGCAATACTGTTCCTCTGAGTACAGATTGGGAAAGATATACAACATGGACAAAGGACAAACTGAGGAGAAGGACAGAGAGAATGCAGTAATTAATGGGACATGTGGATAAATATCAAATCTGACAATACAAGTCTACCATTAGTGGGTTATAGGCCAAGTAGTTTTGACTGTATTTTATTATGACAAACAGGAAAGTAACCTCTTTACACTCTTTCCAGTTGTCATAAGTATAGATGTAAAATAAGGCATGTGTTTCACAGGGTTAATAGGTGGACAGTGGACTGAGATGGAATTATTGCAAATAAATCACAGTGGAAGCAGGGATACAAATCTGCAACAATTAAATGAGTGTGTAAGAGAGTAGGATACAATGGACAAAGAGAATATTAAATTAAGAGTCAGTGGCTATATCCATGAATACTCATAGAAGAAGAGCATAGCTATATAGCATGGCTATATCCGTGAATATTCATAGCAGAAGAGCATAGCTATATAGCATGGCTATATCCATGAATACTCATAGCAGAAGAGCATAGCTATATAGCATGGCTATATCCGTGAATACTCATAGCAGAAGAGCATAGCTATAGAGCATGGCTATATCCGTGAATACTCTTAGCAGAAGAGCATAGCTATATAGCATGGCTATATCCATGAATACTCTTAGCAGAAGAGCATAGCTATATAGCATGGCTATATCCTTGAATACTCATAGCAGAAAAGCATAGCTATATAGTATGGCTATATCCATGAATATTAATAGCAGAAAAGCATAGCTATATAGCATGGCTATATCCATGAATAGTCATAGAAGAAGAGCATAGCTATAGAGCATGGCAATATCCGTGAATACTCTTAGCAGAAGAGCATAGCTATATAGCATGGCTATATCCGTGAATATTCATAGCAGAAGAGCATAGCTACATATCATGGCTATATCCATGAATAGTCATAGAAGAAGAGCATAGCTATATAGCATGGCTATATCTGTGAATACTCTTAGCAGAAGAGTATAGCTATATAGCATGGCTATATCCGTGAATACTCATAGCAGAAGAGCATAGCTATAGAGCATGGCTATATCTGTGAATACTCATAGCAGAAGAGCATAGCTATAGAGCATGGCTATATCCATAAATACTCATAGCTGAAGAGCATAGCTATAGAGCATGGCTATATATCCATGAATACTCTTAGCAGAAGAGCATAGCTATATAGCATGGCTATATCCGTGAATACTCATAGCAGAAGGGCATAGCTATATAGCATAGCTATATCCATGAATACCCATAGTAGAAGAGAATAGCTATAGAGCATGGCTATATCTGTAAATACTCATAGTAGAAGAGCATAGCTATAGAGCATGGCTATATCCATGAATACTCATAGTAGAAGAGCATAGCTATAGAGCATGGCTATATCCGTGAATACTCATAGCAGAAGAGCATAGCTATAGAGCATGGCTATATCTGTGAATACTCATAGCAGAAGAGCATAGCTATAGAGCATGGCTATATCCGTGAATACTCATAGCAGAAGAGCATAGCTATAGAGCATGGCTATATCCATGAATACTCATAGCAGAAGAGCATAGCTATAGAGCATGGCTATATCCGTGAATACTCATAGCAGAAGAGCATAGCTATAGAGCATGGCTATATCCGTGAATACCCATAGTAGAAGAGCATAGCTATAGAGCATGGCTATATCCATGAATACCCATAGTAGAAGAGCATAGCTATAGAGCATGGCTATATCCATGAATACCCATAGTAGAAGAGCATAGCTATATAGCATGACTATATCCATGAATACCCATAGTAGAAGAGCATAGCTATAGAGCATGGCTATATCCATAAATACTCATAGTAGAAGAGCATAGCTATAGAGCATGGCTATATCCATGAATACTCATAGTAGAAGAGCATAGCTATAGGGCATGGCTATATCCATGAATACTCATAGCAGAAGAGCATAGCTATAGAGCATGGCTATATCCGTGAATACTCATAGCAGAAGAGCATAGCTATAGAGCATGGCTATATCCGTGAATACTCATAGCAGAAGAGCATAGCTATAGAGCATGGCTATATCTGTGAATACTCATAGCAGAAGAGCATAGCTATAGAGCATGGCTATATCCATGAATACTCATAGAGCATAGCTATAGAGCATGGCTATATCCGTGAATACTCATAGAGCATAGCTATAGAGCATGGCTATATCCATGAATACTCATAGAGCATAGCTATAGAGCATGGCTATATCCATGAATACTCATAGAGCATAGCTATAGAGCATGGCTATATCCATGAATACTCATAGAGCATAGCTATAGAGCATGGCTATATCCATGAATACTCATAGCAGAAGAGCATAGCTATAGAGCATGGCTATATCCGTGAATACTCATAGCAGAAGAGCATAGCTATTAAGCATGGCTATATCCATGAATACCCATAGTAGAAGAGCATAGCTATACAGCATGGCTATATCCATGAATACCCATAGTAGAAGAGCATAGCTATAGAGCATGGCTATATCCATGAATACCCATAGTAGAAGATCATAGCTATATAGCATGACTATATCCATGAATACCCATAGTAGAAGAGCATAGCTATAGAGCATGGCTATATCCGTAAATACTCATAGTAGAAGAGCATAGCTATAGAGCATGGCTATATCCATGAATACTCATAGTAGAAGAGCATAGCTATAGAGCATGGCTATATCCATGAATACTCATAGCAGAAGAGCATAGCTATAGAACATGGCTATATCCGTGAATACTCATAGCAGAAGAGCATAGCTATAGAGCATGGCTATATCTGTGAATACTCATAGCAGAAGAGCATAGCTATAGAGCATGGCTATATCCATGAATACTCATAGAGCATAGCTATAGAGCATGGCTATATCCATGAATATTCATAGAGCATAGCTATAGAGCAGTACTCAAATAAGGAAGAGAAGAATGGTGAAACAAAGGCATGGAACGCCTGCTCAGCATTGTCTTAAGGTAGGGAAGACACAGCAGAAGGACCAAGCTAAGCTTTTACAGCATTCAGTACTTAATTCATCTGTACTAAATGAGAGCGAAACATAATTATTTAATTTACAGAATATCCATTAAATTTCTTCTGTAAGGATAAAAAGAGAGTCTTTACAGTCAAGTGATGGATCTGATATTTATCAGCTAAATAAGAATGAGAAATGAAAACACCTCACAAGTGGACAAGTTAAAACATGTCTATCTTTAATTTAGTGAAGAACAAGTATTCTAGTATATGCATTTTAGTAATGGCATACAGTAAGCTGTATTACTCAGTAAGTTGAAGTAACAGCATTGATACAAGTTGCAATGCTTTCCACAGTAAAGCGGACTCTACTTATCATGAACCATACTCCTCGGCAACTCTCTAAATTATTTCTGGTGCTTCTCAGTATAATGCAGGATTTCATAGTTCTCTTTGAGCAGCTTCATCTTAAAATTCAATACACCAGAACAATTCACCATTCTTTGATACCAAATAAGCTTTATGGCAGCCACCAATATATTTAAGCATACCTATCAAATACAATGATTTACACTGACTAGCACTATGATTTTATGCCCAGATTTGCCCTCGCTCCAGCTAGTTTTACTGATTTTCCTTTACAAAGACTGACCTCCTTAGAGATGTATACATTATTAAATAATTGAATTAAGACTGCAACAAGATCCCTTATCTGTTATTACAGTGGATCTAATCATAGACACCATTCTAGCTTAAAAATAAGAAAGCAAATAAAATAAAGTAAAATAAAATAAAAATAAAGTGTTCCTCTTTCTTACCCTCTGCTATGATTTTAAAGCCAATACTTAGATTTTTACTACTCAAGTTGAGAATTACGTATTTATGTTTAGATTTTGTTTTAAAGTCAGCAAACCATTCTGACTTGCTTTGACAGATATTAAATTTTTAATGCATCCTCTGTCATAAAATATTCAATTACTTGGCCTTGAAAGACACCACATAAAATATGTTCCAAGTAATGATATAATCCTGATATAATGGCTACAACAGCCATTATTTTCTCATGTTGACAAAATATTTATGTAGTAATGAAAAGGAAGTATTTTGCTGCCTGGGACAAGGATGTTTCTACTGCATCTATTAAGGCACTCATCACATTACAATGAATGTTATAATTACATGCACTGAGCTCAAGCCAGGATGCCCGAGACAGCTAAATTAACCACTTATCTCCTTACCCATTGTCAGTTCCAGTCACGTCTGCAGATTTTTAAATCTGTCAAATTCTGGACTGCTAAAGCCATCCTGAAAGAGTGCCAACATATCTGCCATACACAGCTGAATGCCTAGTGGGACTTGCTTTAAGTAAGATGCAGGTGCCAACATTCCAACATTTACATACATTTGTACTGACAAAGCTTACACTGTTCCTTTATATCCCTCATTCTTTATATTTAATTGTTAAACCATTTGGCTTGACAAGAGTGTTAGAAGTAAAGAAGCACATACAATGGTTGTAATCATTTCAGGGCTTTCATTCATTTATTTTCAAGGATCGAACTTAATCAGAAATGTTTATGATACATTAACTGCTTGGTTTAAAATACTGGTGGGGTCTGTAAAATGGGCTGTGGTGCACGTCACTTCTACTTTTGCCATTACATATATATATATATATATATATATATATATATATATATATATATATATATATATATATATATATATATATATATATAGAGAGAGAGAGAGAGAGAGATGTATGTGTACATATATATAAATACAGGGATAGAAAAAAGAGGAAGAGATGGTGAGAGAGAGAGATATTGTATGGCCAGGCTGTAGAGAAATTATCATACTTCTTAGCCTCTTAGGGAAAGGAATCTGGACAAAGCCTGACAAAAAGGGGGACAGAGGCCCAAAAATAGGAACAGATTTTAAATATTGCTCTTAGAAACTTAGAAATTTGCTAGATTAATAGAGGTTTTGTTAACACACATTAATGAAGAATTTGAAGTCTGAAACTCAAATGTATATCATTATTTAGTGACCAATCCTCAGATCATCCTAGTGATTTGCCAGGAAAATACAAATTTTATGAGGAATAGACCAAAAATATGAGCCAAATATCTGGACATTCTGTGAAAATCTGGACAGTTGAGAGGTACTGGTATGTCTTGGCTTTATTTGATATGGCCGGTGATCTGTAAATAGCTGTTAGAACAGAAATTGTCAATTCCATCCAGAAGCTAAGGCAAATTATAGCCATATAAAATGAAGATAAACCATGGAGGAATGGTAGAAAGAGGGTTATTTAAAAATCTTCCACTTGGGAAGAAGGGAGAGTAGCACATGTCATTTCTTTCTGTGGAAAAGGAATATTTTGGCCAAAACAGATACTTAGAACAGTGGAGAGCTGCATTTTACCCAATAAATGATTAGTATTTTGTTGTGGTGAAGCTTCTGAATATAATTGGCTGGAGTATGTCTCTGAAAACATTTTTGACTCTTGATGTATTCTGCTGCTTATGGGCCTGATAGAAGAACAATCTCTTTGTGCTGTAAGCCTTCCTACAAATTCTACAATTTTATGCTTAACATTCTGCCTTCTGAAAGAAAAACTGAAGTTTTTAAGTCTGTGCTTTACATTAGGCTCTGCTATAGGAACTGTACTTTTCCAGTTATGAATAAACTGTGTTATGAATGGCTGAAATGAGCCCACAGCTGCTACAGCAATTAGAAGGACATCAGAATTAACTAATTTCATGTAATTGTTTTGTTATGATAATGCAGTGCTGACTGCTGTCATAAGGGTTAGCCATCCAGTGGTGTGAGCCTTCTCTCTAGATGATTGTCACTGTGAAAGTGACACCCCAGCCTCATGTGCTAAAATGAGGAAAAAGGGTTGCAGATGAATGGATGGAACTCAATGTGCTGATAATTGTTTATGTTTAAAGACTCCTTTTTCTTTTGGTGTGTTTTTTTTTTCCTTATGGAAAGTTAACAGTTCATTTAACAGCTTAAAATAATGTATTTGTGTTATTCCCCAACACAAGACAGGAGGATAAAGATACTACCATTTCCTCTTCTTCTTTCGGCTGCTCCTGTTAGGGGTCACCACAGCGGATCAACTGTTTCCATTTCTTCCTGTCCTCTGCATCTTGCTCTGTCACAGCAACCACCTGCATGTCCTCTCTCACCACATCCATAAACCTTATTTTAGGCCTTCCTCTTTTCCTGTTACCTGGCAGCTTCATCCTTTTTCCCAATGTACTCTGCATCCCTCCTCAGCACATGTCCAAACCAATGTAATCTTGCCTCTCTGGCTTTGTCTCCAAACCTTCCAACCTGGGCTGACCCTCTAATATACTTATTCCTAATCCTGTCCATCCTTGTCACACCCAGTGCAAATTTTAACATCTTCAACTCTGCCACATCAAGTTCTGACTCCTGCCTTTTTGTTAATGCCACTGTCTCCAACCCATATAACATAGCTGGTCTCACTACCCTCTTGTAGACCTTCCATTTCACTCTTAGTGGTACTCGTCTGTCACAAATCACTCCTGACACTTTTCTCCACCCATTCCATCCTGCCTGTACTCTCTTCTTCACCTCTCTTCCACACTCACCATTACTCTGAACTGTTGATCCCAAGTATTTAAACTCATCCACCTTTGCCACCTCTACTCCCTGCATCCTCACCATTCCTCTATCCTCCCTTTCATTCACACACATATATTCTGTCTTAGTCCTGCTGACCTTCATTCCTCTTCTCTCTAGAGCATATCTCCACCTCTCCAGGGTCTCCTCCACCTGTTCCCTACTCTCACTACAGATCACAATGTCATCTGCAAACATCATAGTCCACGGGGACTCCTGTCTGATCTCATCTGTCAACCTGTCCATCACCATTGCAAATAAGAAAGGACTCAGAGCTGATCCTTGATGTAATCCCACCTCCACCTTAAACACATCTGTCACTCCCACCGCAGACCTCACCACTGTCACACTACCCTCGTACATATCCTGTACCACTCTTACATACTTCTCTGACACTCCCGACTTCCTCATACAATACCACAACTCCTCTCTAGGCACCCTGTCATATGCTTTCTCTAAGTCCACAAAGACACAATGCAACTCCTTCTCACCTTCTCTGTACTTCTCCATCAACACTCTCAGAGCAAACATCGCATCTGTAGTGCTCTTTCCTGGCATGAAACCATACTGCTGATCACTAATCATCACCTCCCTTCTTAACCTAGATTTCACTACTCTTTCCCATAATGTCATGCTGTGACTGATCAATTTAATCCCTCTGTAGTTACTACAGCTCTGCACATCACCCTTATTCTTAAAAAAATCGGTACCAAAACACTTTTTCTCCATTCCGCAGGCAACCTCTCACTTTCCAAGATTTCATTAAACAATCTACTTAAAAACTCCACTGCCATTTCACCTAAACACCTCCATGCTTCCACAGGTATGTCATCTGGACCAACAGCCTTTCCATTCTTCATCCTCTTCATAGCTATCCTTACTTCCTCCTTGCTAATCCACTGCACTTCATGATTCACTATCGGCAAATCATCCAACCTTCTCTCCCTCTCATTCTCTTCATTCATCAGCCCCTCAAAGTACTCTTTCCATCTGCTCAACACACTCTCCTCACTTGTGAGTACATTTCCATCATTATCCTTTATCACCTTTACCTGCTGCACATCTTTACTAGCTCGGTCCTTCTGTCTAGCCAATTGGAACAGGTCCTTTTTTCCCTCCTTAGTGTCCAACCTTTCATACAGCTCTTCATATGCCTTATCCTTAGCCTTCACCACCTCTCTCTTTGCCATGCACCTCATCTCCTTATACTCTTGTCTACTTTCTTCATCTCTCTGACAATCCCACTTTTTCTTCGCCAACCTCTTTCTCTGTATACTCTCCTGTACTTCTTCATTCCACCACCAGTTCTCCTTGCCGTCCTTCCTCTTTCCAGATGTCATACCAAGCACCTTTCTAGCTGTCTCCCTTACTAGCTCTGCTGTAGTTACCCAGCTATTCGGTAACTCTTCACTGCCACCCAGTGCTTGTCTTAACTCTTCCCTGAACTCCACCTCACAATTACCCTTTTTCAATTTCCACCATTTGATCCTTGGTGCTGCCCTCACACTCATCCTCCTCTTCTTGATCACCAATGTCATCCTACAGACCACCATCCTATGCTGCCTAACTACACTTTCCCCTGCCGCCACTTTACAGTCTCCAATCTTCTTCACACTGGCCCTTCTACATAAGATATAATCCACCTGTGTGCATCTTCCTCCACTCTTGTATGTCACCCTATGCTCCTCCCTCTTGTTAAAATACGTATTCACCACAGCCATGTCCATCCTTTTCACAAAATCCACTACAATCTGATCCAGCTTCTGGGGATGCACAAGCCAGTGCATTTCTTTGTGCCGGTCCCAAGCCCAGATAAATGGGGAAGGTTGCGTCAGGAAGGGCATCTGGCATAAAATTTAGCCAAATCATACATGCGGACACAGTACAGATATACATACTGGATCGGTCGAGGTCCGAGTTAACAACGACCACCACCAGTACTGTTGGCCAACAGGGTGCTGGTGGAAATTGGGCTACTGTTGGCCAAAAGAGGAGAAGAGGGGGAAGGCATGCCCAAAGCCAGATAAAGGCTAGGACTGTGATAGTGAGGGTCAGAACTTTGAATGTTGGCAGTATGCTTAGTATAGGGAGAGAGCTAGCTAATATGATGGCCCGAAGGAAGGTTGGTATATTGTGTGTGCAAGAGACCAGATGGAAGGGGAGCAAGGCTAGGTGTATCGGAGGTGAGTTTAAATTGTTTTATCATGGTGTGGATGGGAGGAGAAATGCCGTAGGGGTTATCCTGAAGGAACAGTATGCTAAGAGTGTTTTGGAGGTGAAAAGAGTGTCAGATAGAGTGATGTTTATGAATCTGGAAAGTGATGGTATAATGATAAATGTTGTTAGTGCATATGCTCCACAAGTTGGGTGTGTGATGGATGAGAAAGAAAACGTTTGGAGTGTGTTGGATGAAGTGGTGATGACTGTACCCAAGTGTGAGAGACTGGTGATTGGAGCAGATTTCAATGGGCATGTTGGTGAAGGGAAGAGAGGGGATGAGGAAGTGATGGGTAGGTATGGTGTTAAGCAAAGATACTACCATTTACTCTCTCTCTTTCTCTCTCTCTATATACATATATATAAAGAGAGAGAGAGTGTAACTTGTGGAGTCTGAAAAAATGTGGAATATACCTTTAAGTACATGGAAAATGACTTGTATAGAAAGGTTCAGCTGTGGGTAGGAAAACTATATATTAGAAAGTTAATAACGCACTTACTCCCAATAAAGGCAACCTTCAGAAGTAAGTCAGGAAGTTTATTTATTTATTTAACATTTGTTTACCGGAAAAGTCCAACTGGGACAGAGCCCATTTTCAGCAGAGGCCCCGAGGAGAAATGCTCTATGTCTTTGGAATGTGGAAGGAAACCTGAGCATCAGGAGGAAACCCATGTGAACACAGGGAGGACAGCAGACTCCACACAGAAGGCACCGCAGCTGAAAATTGAATCGGAGAACCTTTTTCTGTGAGGTGACAATGCTACCGCTGCACCACTGGTATTCCTCATTTCTGAGGATTATTGAATAAACCTGTGTTGATATAAACTGTTGCTTCAACTGATTCCTTCAACTTACACTTTGGTGTGTGCATGGCAGTTGGCTAAGGACTCACCACATATCATTCCTAGCAATACCTTTGCTACCAAATGCATTACATTGTAGGCTACAAATTCCCAAAAGAACTGTTGCAATTGTTTCTCTGAGTAATTTCTACTGCTAGATTTTTTTTCTACTGCTGTCCCTATACATGGAAAGCTTATTGAAACGTCTTGTTGAGTCAAAAGTCAAACTGATCAGGAGCTGGTTAAATGCAACAACAGTTGTTGAGCTTGCCAATATAACTGCTGTATATTCCCCATGAATGTACCTGCTAGGAAAATAAAAAAAATAACTAATGATGGTGACCTGGAATCCTACTTGCTGGCCTTTGGGCATGATGTCACCATAATGAGCTGGGAGTGAGCCGACTGGGCAAAAATTCCGTCATTCACAGAAAAAGGTCAGCTCAAATGACTGATGCTCCGAGTTGGATAAAAGAGAATCAGAACAACAGATAGATGAATAATGGCTCAAACACCTCGACAGCAAAAAATAAAGTTTGCTTTATTGAATGAATATCATATAAATGCTTTCACTCTTCAGTGCTTCCTTAGATGTTTTTTTTTTCCCATTACACCTAAGAAAACACTAACATACAAAAGCTTGTGTGGAAACTTTTTTGCCATGGAGCTCTTTAAGACGTTATTCATTTGTTTGTTGCAAACATTCTGTCATCCCGGCTGACAGAAGAGACACTGAAAACTTATCTCAGCAGCAAGTGAACTGATTACGTGCACTGGATTAAATGTAAAAAAGAACACTTGGTTAATAGCTAGAATTACCTCTGAAGAACAAACAATAAAAGGTTATAACTGGATGTTTAATGCTAGCAAACCACTAAAAGCACATGCACATGACTTAGAACATACCTAAAAATACTTAATGACAGCAGTAACAAAATGAAAATGGTTGAAGTTCTATCAGTAGACAGATTTATGAATGTTGCCTAGTAATGTAAGACAATGGGTATTCCAACGTGATCCCCACAATTCTGACAGACTGTAACTTTAGTAGAAAGCTTGTTAGTTGATAACACTCGTTTTAGAACTGATTTGTCTGCTTCTGTAAAATGAAATGTACCTTCTGCTGTGAAACCAAAACTAGCAAGTAGTGAGTTAACTTGTCTCAAATGTGGGGGAAGGGGTCACATTACTGTGTCTTGTGCTACTAATACTAAAAAAAATGTCAGTAGAAGAAATATAAAAAAATTGAAATATGTGCTACAAATGAAGTTGTTCATATGGGGTGTGATGGAACTATAGTTACTATAATTAAGTGAGCACCAAATCATTGTATTATAATCAGATTAGTGAGCACCAAATCACTGTATTATAATCAGACTAGTAAAATCGACTGTGGTATTACTAGCAACAAAGGTCCAAGCTCTGTTAGACTATGGATGTATGATTAAGCTTGTCAGTGGTTGCCTGGTGTGGAAGCATAACACTGATAAAAGTAAGGTTAATACACAATCATAGTAATAGAAAAGAATATCAGTTTATACATACAGGAAATCAAACAGTTATAAGAAGATTCTTAAATTCACTGGTTGTAACCCATAGATTCATAGATTCATAGGCTGTTACTAAGCTAACAACCCGGGGGGGGGGGGGGGCTTTCTATACCTAGCCAAGTTTTAATGATGTCCTGTATTTAAATAGGACATTGAGGGACAGGCACGTATAAGCTACCTCTGTCCATAATGGACATGGGTGCCGGACTTGGTGAAAATTGTCTATTCCCCATTCACTGGTCTAGGTTGCACTTAAACTGCACAATAGACAAACTCAGCTTTATATGGATGGAAAGCTTGTTCCATAGGAGGGGTAGTCTCCTGGATACATATCTGTCTCTCCAGTATGTTCTGTTTAAGTCACAGACAAAATTCAGGACCCCAGCCTTAGTATTTCTGGTACTCTTTGACTTACAAATATGTAGGAGATTCATAAGTGTGGGATTTGCAGAGGCCTTTTAAACCAGACATAGATCACCCGCCCCTCAACAATCTATAGGAGACTGAGTAGAGAGAAAGGGCTTTAATGTGCTCTGCATAAGGCAGGTTTGTTACTACTTGTATTCTTTTTGTAAGGAACCTTTGAAGTTATTCTAGTTGCTGCATATGCCTGGTCAGGTACATACCAAAGGGAGCATTGTACTTTATGACTGGTCTGATAATGTCGGAGTGCAGTGAGATAATTACCTCTTTGGACCTAGATGTCATGCTCTTACATATAAGTTGCACAACATAAAAGGATTTCCTCACCACTGTGGCCACGAGGTGGTTGAAGTTTAAGCTACTATCTATGTGCATACCCAGATCCCTGACCACTGGATAGACTCTTTGGGGGTGTATTATCAACGTGGTAATTAGCCCGGATGGTTGACTTCCCAAAAGGTACAATTATGTATTTCTTAGCATTGAGTTTAAGACCATTGCTTTGACACCATTTGTTAGTCAGAGATAGACCTTCTTGAAGAATGTTAGTGTCCTCAGTGCAGTCAATGATAACCCCCAACATGCAATCATCTGCAAACTTAGTCAGCCATATGATGTAATATTATGAAAAGAGTTTCCCTGTTTTAAAAGCACAACAAAGAATGTGGGTGTGAGGAGAATCCACAGACACAGTGTGGTTGGGTGATACTCTTAACTAAAAAGAGCTAGAGTAGCAGTTTGATACACCCATTCATTATATTTTTTTTGGAAAGGGCAAGACAGTAACACTCATACAGAGAACCAGAATCAGGTTGCCATTGAAACTACAAAAGGGGCAAGAAACTGGTTGAGGTTATACAATAAAATGGCTCCTGTCTGTTATCAAAAAGCTGGTCTATGATAGATCAACAGAAACCCAAAACTGTCAGACTTGTCTGTATAGGAACTGTTGGTGAACTGATGTAAAAACCTGAAGAAGGAATCAGCACAAGACAGAATCTGCATAGGAACTTGCAAGACATGTTAGCAAAGAAACGGGGAGTGCAAACATAGAAGAAGTGGGGTACTTAAGGAAGGGTCCAAAGAATAATGTGTGAGCTATAAATGACATAGTATATAAGGTAATACACAGTTCTGAATCCACTTCTGCTAGTGTAAAGCAGAACACTTGAGTAAATGCAGACTGTAATAGTAAAATAAAAACCATATCTGGTCCCAACATAGTCAGCCCCAAATAATAGTAAGGACCTATAACAACAATTATGTGTATCAAACACAGTATTGCCCACCCATTAACAAGTCCTATCCACAAAGTCAATCATATTCATTTCCCCACACCCAACCAAACTATTGCACAGATTCCTGGACTACCCCTATGTCTACTTTAGAGTCATTACTAAAAAAAAAAAAAAAATTCCCTCAAATACTAAAGCTCACTTTTACACATTACACCCACTTCTAATCAAATTAGGTAAAGATTTATGAGCAGCACCACTTGCCCACATACGTATCCCCTCTCTAACTATCAAGATAGTCCCTGGCCTTTTTAAAATGTCCACAATCATACCAGTCCCCAAAACACAGTTCTAAAGGCTACAGAAAACCACCACCCAATTGGCAACCTTGATCCTATTGCAAACTCTTTGAAAAAAAGCTTATATAAGCAAACTGTATAGTATATTACAAGCTGTGACATTTTTCCTAACAGACAGCATGGTTTCAGACCCCAAAAAACAAAGATGATTGTAGTGTAGTGGTTATTACATCTGTCTTACATGCAGAAGGTTCTGGGTTCAGTTCTCAGTGGAGACAATATGGATTTATAGTTCATAGTGGTAAGTCACTGTGGTTATGGTGTGCATGGTCCTGGGTTTGAGACTTGCAAAGGCTGATGATTTAATATCTGGCATGGCTTAGTGGTAAAGTGCTTTGGCTCTAGGGTGCAGGTTCCTGGGTTTGAGACTTGCAAAGGCTCTTTAGGGGATCACTTCTGTGGCTATTCTTGACAGGAGCACAGGAAAGTAATTTTCTTGGGTGGTGAAAGCCAGGGCACCTTTTTGGCTAGGCTTATATAGGCCCTAGGGCCAATAGCCTAGTACCTACCTATGAACCTATGAACCTATGTATAGCACATCTACAGCAATCTTTACATGCTATTTTTAACAACATGCACAAAGGCAAATTCACATGTACTATGTTTACTGACCTAGAAGGAGCATTTGAATGTGTGGACCATACCCTATTGCTTCTTAAACTTGGGAAGTACCATTTTTCAGAAATGATCTTCTCTAGGTTTACTACCTTAATAACATACCCTTTAATATAGGTAATGATACTGCCAACTCAGATTTTCTGCACAACAGTATGAGAGCTCCTTGAGGATCAATGCTAGGACCTATTTTCTTCTTTTTTATTAAATACCTCCCAAAGCGCTACCAAATCTCAATATCCTACTAAATTCTGATGATATTGTCATCCACAGGGCAGCTAAATCTCACACTAAAATAGCAGTTGCTTTGAATAATGACTTTATCTTCCTAAATAAGTGGATGTGCACCAACAAAGTAACTCTAAGTACTAAGAAATCCACAACTATGCTATTTAGAACCAATTGAAAGTGGCTACCATAGTTCCACTGAAAATTTTCAATCCAATTCTGATAGAATTAGCTTTTGCTACACATCTAAGATACCTCAGCATAATGCTATAACAAACTTTATCTTTCAAACCACATGTAGAAAGAGTAACTCAGAAGATCCTTACCCAACTTAAAGTTGCATATAATATATCCCATCTTTTAACTAAAGAAGCAAAGCATGCCATAGCCATCAGTGTCCTATTGCCCACAATGGAATAGTCATTTGCCAGTCATTGCCCTGCACTCTAATTAAAATGTGCATCTCCTACAAAGAGTATAAAAAAGACTCATGTGTGTCGTGCATCTTATTCCACCTCTTGAACACCATTGTTTTACCATAGACACATAAAAACCATTTACCAGTAAAAGCAAGAGCTGAATTCCTACTAAATGTCTTTACCTTTAAACTACTCAAGGAGTGCTTTTGCCTACATCTTAAACAATGCCGTCAATTTAGGGACTTATGCTAGGATAGCGCAGTGGTGCAGTGGTAGTGTTGTTGCCTCATCACAAGACATTCTTCGGTTTGATTCTCAGCTAGAGTGCCTTCTGTCTGGAGTCTGCATGTCCTCACTGCATTTGTGTGGGTTTTCTCAGGGTACTTTGGTTTCCTTTCACAGTATAAAGACATGCATCTGGAATATTTCTTCCCAAACCTCTGGTGAAAATTGTCTTTATTACAAGTTGGACTTTCCCAGTAAACACATGTTAAATAAATGATCTCAGGGACAGAAACAACTGCCTGCTGGTAAGACCACCCTTTAACCTTGCAAGAACAGAGAAGGCTTTTTGCTAAGATAGCACCAGAATTCTGGAAGAAAATGCTTCAAACTCTAAGTGAAATAATTTTAAAACATTTAGAAAAGATGTAAAGAAGCACAGCAAAAAAACTTCCAATGCCATTACTTTAACAATCATGTATAACACGCATACTACCTCTACTTTTAACCTCTCCTTTTGAGATTGCTTTTATCTCCACTCACTTATGGCATTTCACTGTTGCTCTATACAGCATATTTTGCTAGCTTATACCTCCTATTTTTGTACTCACCCAGCCCCTCCATTTTGCTTTTTCCTCATCTCCCTCTTCCCTCCTTCAATATCTTTTTTTTTTTATTATTAACCTTCTTTCTTGTAGTGCTCTGCTCTACATCACCACCTTAACTATATCTCTCATGTCTTTCAGTAATATCCTCCATGATATCCCATACTATAGAGTATTGCACATGCCAGTCATACCAGCATGTACTACTACTTATTTGTACATATGTTGATATACTGCATAGGTTTATATGCACTTATGTGCAGAAATTTCTATGTATTTCTAATAAAAGATCTACTAATCTCCGTGAATACTAGAATATTGGGTATGTGTAAGTGTCTTCTAGGCCTGTTTTCTATCTGAGAAGGTCTTTGAACCAGTGGCTCAATCTGACAAACAAATGTAAAAATAAATAATAAATAAATAATAGATATCTGTAAGCTAGTAAAAGAGAAAAAACAGAAGATAAATTTAATTAGAATTACCCCTTGCAGGAGAAGACATAGACAACTCTGAAATACCGGTATTTTCAGGAGGAAATTATATCATCTACCTCAAAACAAGCTATGAAAAAGTATCCCAGAGTCAATGGACTTACAGATAAACCACATAACCGTAAGAAAGCAAAATGGGAAGATGATACTACAAGTAGTGAAAACCTAACCACAGCGGTAGCTGAGAAGAGTAAGCAGAATGTTCCCATTACTTCTTAAGCCTAATTTGAGTTAAAAGACAACCTTCTATATAGAATAAATAAAGACAGGAAAGGCATTCTACATCATTCATTAATACCAAAAGTATACAAGACACTAGTAATGAAGGTGGCCCATAGTCACATATTTGGATGTCACCAAAGGATGGGCAAGTCTAAGACAAGAATGCTAGCCCAATTTTAATGGTCAGTAATAATGATTAGTAGAGATATTCAATAAAACATTTAAATATATTCTAAAGAAATTCATTAATACAGATTACAAAAACTTGGGCCACCTGCAGCCCTACTTACCATTTACCATTAACTGGTGCCACAATTTTCAACTAGGTTTACTCCATTTGAACTTTTATATGGTTGGCTTCCCAGAAGACTGCCTGTCATTGCTAAAGAAATGTAGAAGAAGAGAAGGCATCATTTCAAAGTTTGATAGAACACTGTGTTAGTATTTTGGATAGACTAAAGCAGGTTATGTCCATAGTAAAGAAGCGCATGCAGGCAGCACAGGAAATGCAAAAAGGAGTTTATAATTAAAATGATCTACTTAGAGAATTTAGTCTTACTGACCACCATGAAAAATAAATTCTTGGTTGAATGGTAAGAGCTGTTTGAGGTGGCTGAAATAATAAATACAATTAATTACAAGGTTAGATATCCACAGGAAAGAATGATAGAGAAATTCTATCAGATTAAAGTATTAATGCCAGTTAAAGTAGTAAAAAACACTGCAGTGAAGTACAGGAAAGACAAAATAATTTTCTGTTAAAAAGAAATTGTCTTGCTCGGATAGGCTGTTTTTATAAAACAGCTAGTGTAAGTGGCTGCATCTCCTGGTGTGAGGCTCTCTGTGAGTGAAAGTTGCTGCTGTTGTTTGCTCAAGTTAAACAGGCATTGCTCTGGCTTTACAGAACTGTGTATTTGCACACAGCAGTTAGAATAGTAACTATGACTACTGTTTGTGAGAAACAGAGTTAAAATACATTACTGTGGTCATTTTAGTCACAATCAGACACCTGAGGAATGCACAGTCAACAAAGTATCTATAAATATCAGGTATAGGGGCTCTCTGTAGATGAAAGTGATTGTTGCTGCTGTCATTTGATGAAGTAAACACTCAGTTTTCTGGGTTTGCAGGATCAAAGTCAACTTATGTTAAGCATGTTGGAGCATTGTACTATGCCTAACAGTTGTGTGAAAGAAATTGGAAATACATCACTGTGGGCATTTTTATCATAATCAAACATCTGAGGTGTACACAGTTACAAAACGGTGTGTAATTGCTGTATAAGGAGTCTGTGTGAAGATGCAATTAAATTATGTTGCTATTATTTGCTCCAGTTAAACTGTTATCAATCTACTTTGAAGGACAAGTGTACATTTGTGTGGAGTAATTTAGAATACTTTACTGTGGCTATTGTTTGTGTGAAACAAAGTTGGAATACATTACTCTACCATCTGTAGATATCTGAGCTATGCATAGTCAGCAAAATAGCTATAATTATTGTTCATGGGGGCTGTCTGCATATTATAGCGACCCATTTTGCTGTCACATTTGTTCACATTAAACAGTCATTACTCCAACTTTCCAGGACAAATGTGTATTTGTGAGAAGCAAACAAGAATATTTTACTGAGGCTACTGTTTATGTGAAACAGCATTCAAATACATTACTATGGCCATTGTTTGTATCATAATCAGACATCTGAGGTGTGCACAATAAACAAAATCTGAAACTCAATTGTATGGCATTACAATCTAACCCATGGTCTCTAGTGATATGCCTCTTTTCTCTGAGTCAGGGCACAATACTATGCTAAATGGAACCAAAATGTAATACTCATATCAGCACAGTCTGCGCAAATGTGTACTTTTGAGCGGTCTGCCCCCCACACCCATATTCCCACAGAAATTCAGTAACATGTAAGTTTGTAGGGTTAATAGCAGCAGAGCACATATTGCCAGGGCTGTTCCAATCAACATGATAAATTGTTGCATGTCCAGAATATGCAGGGGTCAATGAGCTATGCATATGTGTGGAGAATACTAGTCAGGATTTGGCTAGCAACTGCTCATGGGTGTCATGTCCTACTGGCCTAGGTACAGTACTGTGGTAGATAGGGCCATGTTCCACAAGCATGTCAGCTACACATATGGTAGGAGTTGTACACACTGTCCAGATGTCAATATCCATTAATGCCAGGAAGCTGGACAGGTCATGTACAGGGGGCCACACATATGAACA
>NC_056726.1:1320607657-1320695157 GCF_019279795.1 Protopterus annectens | reverse complement strand
CCCAGTACACCTACCATTGCCATACCTTACAAGGGCTGATGATGTTATTCACTATATAGGTACCCTGGGACACTCTTCACCCTATAAGCTCCGTTGTGCATGTGGTACCTGCATAACACTAAAGTACCAATGACTACATAGGTAGGGGCTCTAATTTGAGTCCTGGCAAATGTGCGTGTGTGTGTTTGTAAGTGTGTATATTTGTAGGATACAGCATTTTGAGGCCTCACTCTCCCAGTACACTATTTCCATACTTTACAATAGCTGGTGGTGTTGCTCACCTTAGAAGAACTGTGGGACACTCTCCACACTATAAGCTCCATGGCATATGCGATAAATACATAACACTGTATTAGCACTAACTAGGTATGTAGGGGTTCAAATCTCAGTCCTGGAAAATATGTGTGTGTGTGTGTGTGTGTGTGTGTGTGTGTGTGTGTGTGTGTGTGTGTGTGTGTGTGTGTGTGTGTGTGTGTGTGTGTGTGCGTGCGCGTATCCATTTTGGGGAGGGTTTTACATTTTTAGGTCATGGTATTCCTAGTACACGTCTCACGGTCCACTTTACAAGGTCTGCTGTCTTCATCTACCATAGAGGTATCTGTTGACACTCTTCAGCCTAATAAGCCCCGTGCCATGTGCAGGAATTATGTAACAGTGTGGACTGACTAACAAGATAGGCAGGGCTGTTAATCTCAGTCCTGGCAAATGTGTGCATGAGTGTATTTGTATGTGTAAGTGTGTATAACTGTAGGCTTGAGTATTTTGGGTCCATTCTCACCCAGTAAATCACCCATTGCCATACTTTACAAGGCCTGCTGATATTGTTCACCTTGGAATTACCTTGGGACTCTCTTCACCCTGTACGGTTTGTGGCGCATGTGATAAATGCATAACACTGTATTAGTGGTAGCTAGATAAGTAGGGGTTCCAATCTCAGTCCTGACAAGTGTGTGTATGTATGTGTAAGAACAGTATCCTGTGTGGGTTTGAGTGAGAACTGTATCCATTGGGTGGTAGTGGTTTGCAATTTTAGGCCATGGTACTCCCAGTACATGTCCCAAGGTCCACTTTACAAAGGCTGCTGTTCACATCCACCATAGAGGTATTTGTGGATACTCTTTAGCCCTATAAGCCCCATGCCACATGCAACAGTTTTGTAACAGTACGGAATGAATAACAAGATAGGCAAGGCTACTAATGTCAGTACTGGCAATTGTGTGTGCATTGGTGTGTATAGCAGTGGTTGTGAGTGTTTAGACTCATAGGTGACAGTCTAATGAGTCCTCCACACCCAGTACACACCCCATTTCCATAGCTCACACGGGCACATGATGTTATTCACTTTACAGGTACCTTGGAACAGTCATCACACTATTAGTTCTGTGCCACCTACGATAACCTCATAACACTGCAGTACCACTAACTAGATGCTTAGGGGTTCCAAACAACTGTGATCATGTATGTGTGTGTGCTTGTGTGTGCGTGTATGTCTGTGTCTGTGTGCGTGTGTGTGTGCGTGTGTGTGTGTGTGTGTGTGTGTGTGTGTGTGTGTGTGTGTGTGTGTGTGTGTGTGTGTGACTGTGCGTTTGGGAACAGTATTCTCTGTGCGTTTGGTCAACACAATAATATCTTCTGAGGGTTTGGGGGTTTACCAATCTGAGGTGTGCTTCATCCACTACAATTACCATTGTCCACTTCACAAGGTCTGCTGACTTCAACCACCATGGAATTACCTGTATACACCCCTCACCCCTATAAACTCTGTGGCACATGCAATGACTGTTATACAGACCTGGTAAATGTATACATATACAGCTATACCTTGGCTCTGACACGATTGAGGTGTTACCACTCTGCCACACCCCTCATTGACAATTTCTGTAGGGCCACCTCCTGCTGATGCACAGATACCTACAACACAAACAGAATACAGCATGTGAGACTACATTCAGTCAGCATTACTAACAACAATAATGCATCATGGCTGAAAAGGTACACACATTCTGAAGTGTACCCATTACAATTGCAAGCTGACAGCACCTTACACAGCATTACATAACTAAGGTGTACTTAATTCACCCTGTGCAAAATAATCATATTAGCATGTCCCTGCATCAGTGGCATGGATGACAGAGATGTGGCACAGGTATCATTATATGCACAGGGTGCTGTGTGAGTTTTCCAGAGGCCTAGGCTGGGCCATATGGTTACCATCGTATGTGTGTGTTTGGAGGGGTGTTCTATGAATGGGCCATGCAGAGGTGGTATGTGTGTGTCTGGAGGTGACCTGGTTGTGATGTATGTGTATGTGTGTGTGTGTGTGTGTGTGTGTGTGTGTGTGTGTGTGTGTGTGTGTGTGTGTGTGTGTGTATATATATATATATATATATATATATATATATATATATATATATATATATATATATATATATATATATAAATGCACACAGTCACGTCATGTGGCTGCCCTTCACAGGGTTATGTTAGACAGCTATGGACCATACATGGCAGGGTGTTCAGTTCATCATCTCTGGCAATGGACATGGGAACTGGTCCTGCCAGAGGTCTCACTGGCACCACCAGGCCCAAAGCCAGATGCAGTACTGCTTCCTGATGGTGACTGCTGTCTGCTGGATCTGTGTCCCTGATGGGACCAGTCAGGACCATGTGCCCATGGCCTGCTCCATTGTGGTGTGGACAGCACCCCCCTTCAGTAGTGCTGGTGGTACTGCCACTATGGGAGTGTGAATGTGCACGGCCCTGTAGATTCTCAGCTGATGTTGGTGCTGACCGACATCCACATGGCCGATGCCCATCTCCCACCACATGCTGTAGCACAGACTTCCTATGGTCGAGGATTGCCAAGGTCTCACCCCACCCCTCTATTCATGACCTCAGTATTTTGACATGTTGGCTCAACAAGGTCATGTATGTTGCCACAAAAGCCAGGAAGAGTTGCATCCAAGACCCTGAGTATTTGTCTGGTGTTGTATTCATTACATGCCTGTCAATCAATGACAGCCCAAAACATGTGTCTGGTGACACCTGCTGAGGCACTCACAACAGCGGCTTGATGGTCAGCAGTCCTCCTTCAAGCACCCCTCTCCATTCGCCTGTGTGGGACCTCACCTGCACTCTGGCTAGTGCCTACACTCACACTTGCCATAGTTACCACACTAGCCTGTTCCATGCCACCACCTGCCAACTGTCCATTATCTGTGGCTGATGGGGATGCGGTATTTGTGGGTATTGTGACTGTGTGTGGGGACATTGTAAATAACTGAGGGATGCCAACCAATGGCACAGATTCAGCCCCTGACAACCCCACTGGTGCCCTACTATGACCACCATCATTGTCAGAGTCTGCAGAGACACTGACATCAGATTCTGAGCAGGAGGGACCACAACCACTATGTCCACCTGTGAGGGGAAGACAACATATGTAAATTAATACCTGCACTATAAGGATTGCTGGTACAGACACACATACACACACACACACACACACACACACACACACACACACACGCACACAAATGCCACACACACACAGACACACACACACACACACGGACACACACACAGGCACATAAAGGTGAGGTGGCACATAGGCATTACACAGACCTCACAACAGCCAACTAGTGACATTCACGACACAGTCAGACCACAACATACACACTCTGGACAGCCCCTCAACATCATGCAGTGCAGCCCTTTCCATTTAATGTTACTACTAATATACACCACTGGGATATGTGAGTAGTGTTAGTAGGTGATGGGCCTTCACCTAGCACACACTGCAGCCATGTACAGATTATTGTTGTTCACCTATATAGCACAGTGCCAACTCCTATAAACATACCTCTCAAATGTATAGAGTTTTGCTGAATGTCTAGATGTGTGGCTCATATTTTTGGTCTATCCCTCATAAATCCTGTGTTTGTCTGACACATTACTGAGATGATCTGAGGATTGGCATCACTAATTAATAACGTGGTGTGAGTTTCATACTTCAACACCTGCAGTACATGTATGTTAAAACAAAACCAATAAAACTAACAACCTTCTAAGCTTACAGTGGATATAATAAGTGCACACACCCCTGTTAACATGCCAGATATGTCTGATATATAACATGAGACCACAGAAATCATGTCATGACATTTCCCACCTTTAATGTAACTTGTAACCTCTGCAATCCAATTGAAAAACAAATGCATCGGTTAGGGGTAATATATATAGAAGGTGAAATACATACAATTGGCTGGTTGCATGAGTGTGCACATCCTTACAGTAATACTTTGTTAAAGCACCTTTTGATTTATTAACAGCAGTCAGTCCTCTTGGGAAGGTGTCTATCAGCATGGCACATACTGACTTAGCAATATTTGCACACTCCCCTCGCAGAAGCCCTCCAACTCTGTCAGATTGTGAGGGCATCTCTTGTGCACAGCCCTCTTCAGGGCAACCCACAGATTTTCTATTGGATGTAGGAGTGGCCTGTGGCTGAGACATGCCAAAACATTGATTGTCTTCTGGTGAAGTCATTTACTTTTGATGTGAATGTTTGGTTTGGGTCATTGTTGTGTGGAAATGTGTAATTCCTCTTCATCTACAGCTTTCTAGCAGACACATGAAGATTCTGGGTCAAAAGGGACTGGTATTTGGAACTGTTCATAATCCCCTCCACCTTGGCTAAAGGCCCACTTTCAGCTTATGAACAGCAACCCCAAAGCAGGACACTGCCATCACCATGCTTCACCATGGGGATCGTGTTCTTTTGGTGATGCACAGTGTTGCTATTGTGCCAAACAATCCTTTTGGTACTGTGGCCAAAACGTGGAACCTTGGTGTCATTACACCATAACACATTTTCCCACATGCTTTTGGGAGACCTGATGTATTGTTCTTGAAAATATCGCCAGACCTGGATGTTGTTCTGTGTGAGAAAAGGCTTCCATCTTCCAACCCTACCCCATAGGCCAGACGTGGAGAATATGGGAGATTGTTGTCACATGTAGTACACAGACAGTACTTGCCAGAGATTCCTGCAACTCCTTTAGTGTTGCTGTAGGTCTCCTGGCAGTCTCCCTGACCAGTTCAGGTCTTGTCTCTTCAACACATTTGGACCGTCCTATTCTTTGCAATGTCACTGTTGCCCCATATTTTCAACACCGTTTGATGACTGTCTGCACTGTGTTCCATAGCAGATGCAATGCTGTGGAAATATTTTTCTACCTTTCTCTGGACTGATACCTCTCAAAAATGGGATCCCTTTGCTGCTTTTTAAGCTCTATGCAAACCATGTCTGCTGCTGTAGCAGGCAACTGAGTAAATGTCAGAAAAATCCTGGTAGGACAGCTGACCATTATTCGCTATTAATCAAAGAGTCTCTGTAATTGATGGCAGGCGTGTACCCAAGACGACATCATGCTGTAATTATATCGAAAGCTGCTTCCAAACAGTATTAGCCTCAGCCTGTGCACACTTATACATCTAGCTTATTGTATGTTTTTCATTTGTCATAATTGTTCCCTTAACAGATTTGTTTGTTTTACAATTGAATTGTACAGCTTATAGGTCACATGAAAGGTCGGAAGAGTTCGGAAATGTGTTATTGTATTCTCATTTTTGTATAGCACACATACCTGGCATTTTAACAGGTGTGTGTACACCATTTATATGCACTGTATAACATTAATTTATTAAATTATGTCATTAGTTTTGGGCTTTTGCCCCCCCCCCAATTTTGTCAGTCTTTGTCCAGATTTCTTGCAAGGAGAGGTTGTGAGGTATGCTACAGATATTATTATCATTATTATTATTTACATTTGTTTACCAGGAAATTCCAACTGGACACAGGTCCTTTTTCAGCGAAGGCCCATGGAGAAAAGTTCCACAGTATGTACATGATAAATGGTATGCAATAAAAGTCAAAGGTATGTATACAGTAATGGTGATGATGACATATAGTGCAGGAGCATATTTGGTACAATTAAGTAAGAAGCACTAAATTTGAACATTGAAATAAACTAGTTGTAACCCAGTACTAAACTGTCTAACAGCTACAAGTTAACAATACTACTAGACTTCTTCTTCTTCTTCTTTTTAGGGTTTCCGCCAGTCGCTTCCCCAGCCGGATCACCTTGTCGCACATTGAACAGCAGTGGAGTTTTACAGTGTCGGTTTGGCCCAACCTGCCACAGCCCACCACCACACACACACAGGGCCCATACCCGAGAGAGCCATCCACCTGCAGCATGTCCTGCTTGGATGTGGGGAGGAAGGGGAAACCCGGAGGACGGAAACCAGGGACCACAGGGAGGGACATGCAGACTCAAGGCAGAAGGCACCCCAGCCGAGGATCGAACCGGAGAACCTCTTGCTGTGAGGCGGCAATGCTAACCACTGTACCACCGTGGCCGCCCAACAATACTACTAGACTAATGATTACTAAATATAGGAAGGTAGAACTAGCAATTATAGTTACATCTCCTGCAATTAGGCCCCTGTGATGACCACTGTGATGCAATGCAGTTAACCCCACCACAAGTGAACATGCAGATATTGCAATATGGTTGAGAGTAACAGTTCTGTGCATGGTAAAATGCATGACCTTAACATGCCTGTGGTACTGGTGAGCCACAACCAAACAATCCCATACTCACCGTCTTCAGGCTGCTGTCCCACATACAGACCAGAGGTACCTATGTAGTTGTGGGGGAGAGGTATTGTCAGCAGACTCACATTTGGCATTGGTACAAGATGAATGCTACTTTTCTGCACATGTACAGTACAAGCTCTGATAGTACACTATTTGCTGCCCTTCACCATAGATGTGTGCTTGTGTGCATTACTAAACCCCACCTACAAATGCAGTTTGACCTCACGTATGCATCTAGATACTCTACAGAAGCCAGTAAGACTGCTACATGATTCAGTTGATGTGCACTGTGACCTTACCTGGATGCTTCTCACCTGTTGCCTGGGTGCTACTGACCTCCATGTCTTGTGATTCTTTTGTTGGGTGGTATGTGGGTGCTACCCCAAGGTTGGCAAGGAGCTCCTCTGTTGCCGTACGTGGGGTCTGTGTGGCAGGACCCCCACCCATAGAGTTACAGTCCCTAGCCATGGCAGCAGCCATTTGCTGGGCATAAACAGGGAAACACATTACAGAACCTCATATGTTGGTCAACATTCTTTACAGAACTATTATTTATTGCACACTAAACAGTGTTATAAGAATCAATCACTACAAATGTGGTTTCATGGGACATTAACATATAACAATATTTATTTATTTATACACAAATGCTTTGTGATTTTCAAATGACATATCTTTTAAATAACATATTTTTCAACTACAACATATTTAACAAAAGGTATTTTATTTAGGATTTTATGTATTTCATACAACATCTTGCTCTTTAATTTTAAATTGGTCACTAATTAATTTTAATTGTAACTTGACTGGTTTTAATTAACGAAGCACATTATCTCATTAAGAGACTTACAAATAAGGTTGTTCTGCCCTGCATTTTTATCTTGATAAAGGTCAGTATTGCACTGAGCGAAAGCGCTTGAGAGAAGGATTTGGAGAAATTTATGTTGTGTGTTTGAGAGAAGGACTTGGAGAAATTTATGTCGTGTGTTTGAATAAACTTTTTGTGGAGATTACCTTTGGCTTCATCGTTGTTTCTTGCTGCTCTTCGCTGCCTTGGATTATACTTTTCACTTGGTCTTGGTTTCAAGCTTTTTGCTGTATTCTTTACAGAACCTAAACATCAACGTTGTTTATCATTAACCACCACATATGACTACATCATGCCCCTGTCATCTATCAGCACAGTATGAGCTTGCATTGCCCTTCTGGTCCTGATGTGTCATATTCCCGCCAATGTGAGACAGTAGATTGCATAATCCAACATTCATCTTTTACCTTTGTGTAGAGGAATAACAGTGGCCATCTTCCTTGCAGATGAGATTTCAATGGTGCTCAGGATTTGCTGAGTACAGTGTGTAATGGAGCTGGGAGCATATGCCTGAATTTATGTAGGATGCAGACGGGGATGTTATCAGGTGCCATGGAGACTTATTTTGTTGCCTTTAAATAGGCATTATGCACCTGCTTCCTGATGATGAGGGAAGGGGTGCGGGTGCTGTACATATCCACCTATACTGATGATAGGACAGGGGGCTGATGTTTTCTCTTAACTTGTCTGCAGCAGGATGGCTATAGCTATGCTGTGTGTGTATGTGGTGTGACTGACCACCAGTATAGGGTGGGTTGGGTTGTTGCCTCTGAGATGGAAGACATATGTGAAGACAACCTTGTGATGGGCCTTGGTGGATGTGTCAAATTTGTACTCATAGTTAGCCTTACAGTGACACACCTGTGACCTTATATGCTTGTTCAGACAAAGGATGACCTGCTTCCAAGTTGGTGACTGCTCCTAATTGCCCTTGTACAGCCAATATAGCGACTGATTATGTGGTTTGTGTATTGCCGCTGTCCACCAAAGGGGATTACTCCACCTTGGTGGAGGCAGGTTTCACAAGTCAGGTATTGCTGAGTCCATACAGCTATGTAGGTGCTTATACAACTGTTTGGAGTAGGCATGGACACAAGATCATGACACAGTTGGACACCTCTCCAATGTCAACTGGATAGTCATGCTTATTCTAGTACCCATGTCTGTGTCACGGCAATGCAACAACTAGTAGCTGTGGAAATCTATGTCTGTTGGATGCACTGAAACTCAGATTACACACGTGCACAACATGTATAGCTTATTTACCTGATGTTTTGGATCTCATGTCTGTTGTTTTGAGGCTTCCAGCTACACCTACTCATACATACATGTGCACAGGTAATACCTGATATACATTTCTGTTCTATATCAGTATGGCACACTGTATTTACACTCTTCCTGCTCAGTCATACCTCTCAACCTGTTAGAGCAGGACATCTGGAGGACAGCACACATAAATCGGGGGGGGGCAATGGGCCAAAGTTATTGACACTTTGTTAATATTGCTGTAACACACTTAAGTCAGTTGATAGCACAGTATGCTTTGCATACACAGAAATACCCTGGAGGATGTCTGACAGTCATATGTATGCTATTATGTTCTAATGTCAGTCTTCACAGATTTGCCAAAGACTTGCAGGACATAACCCAACTCTTATGAGTAAATGGCTACAAATGTGAGGAACACATATGGTCAGTATGCATAACACTGGGCAGTTGGATAGTATGATCTCAGTATATCACATGCAGTTCAACACACACGTCTGCGACAGTAGTTTACTATGCACATACCCTGTATAGGTCTTTCAGATTTGTCAGACAAACATGTTTATCATAGCTGTATTCAGAAGTAACATATGGATAGGTACAACATCCCAGGAGTTGGCCTAGCAGTGTCACAGTCAGTATTGTTCAACAGACACTCCAGTAGTACTCATATGTGAGACATCCTTTCCTGGGGTGACTCAGGGGCATGAGCTTTGATCTATGTCACTGCAGACAGACCAAGATGCTATAGCCATAGGTGCTGATCAGGAATATATCAGTACAGCAAGTCTTGTTGAGACATATTTGTTAAACATCCTATTTCCCATTATTACATACCCCCTACTTCATTCCATTACATGTTTACTTGTTTGACATACTTTTTTTTCCAAGTATAGTTCATGGGTCTTTTTATTTTATTCATGGTGTGTGTGTGTGTGTGTGTGTGTGTGTGTGTGTGTGTGTGTGTGTGTGTGTGTGTGTGTGTGTGTGTGTGTCTCTCTCTCTCTCAGATGTAAGGTATGCATCGGTTGTGCATAGGCAGCAGCTTGCCCTTTGTAGGTCATGCTCATGAGCAGCTGATGGCCTGTGCACCAATTGGTGCCCCCTACTTGCGAATTGCATGCAGAACAGCTGTGTTGTTATTCCTATAGCCAATGGCATGGCAGCACACTCCTATAATTGAGTACATCATGTGGGTGTTACCCCTTTTCCTTGCCTGTGAGGAGAACTTCATGGAGGTGTGTGAACAACACCATCACAGAGGGTATTTGGAAATACCTCTTACAACTAAAACTGTGGTGACAGGCCAATAAAATTGGGGAGAAAGTTCCAGACTTAGGGACAGAATATAAGTATTGCTGTTATGCATTTGGATTCATGCTAGTTTAATAGGGTTTGTGTGGACATGGATATTCTGTGTGGGTCTCAGTCTGACAGTGTTATGTGGTTGACATAACTCTCAACTGTAGGGCTATCCACAGAATGGCCAGAGGTTGGACTCTTATGTTTGGTCTGTTCCTCTGATAGTTGTTGTCCTTGGCAAATCAGTAGCATACCCTGGGTATTGCAGTCAGTAAATGCTAACTTATATTTGTGTTTCTGACTTCATATCCCCCAGTTAAGATATGTTACAACAAACCCTGTAACACCAGCAACTTTCTCAGTTTATAACAGGAATATTTCAATTATGCCCCTGTGTTTGGACCTCTGTTCCCCCAATTATGTCAAGCTTTGTCCAGATGTCATGCAGTAAGAGTTTGATAGGTATGATATATCATTAGTTAGTGCCTTCCTTCCTGATATCATCCCAGTGATGTAGCAGAATGCCAAACATGTTATGAGCAAGGGGCCATACATATGAGGACAGAGCCTGCACATTTTGTGGGAATCTGTAGAGTTGAGGGGTCTGTGTATGTGTAGCAATTGTTAACAGACTGTCAGGATTGTGTAGCAGTGTAGTGTGTACATGTTTGTTGTACTGTGTAGGGAGGAGGATACATTTAAGTCATGGTTCTATCTGACTGTGCATGCTGCTCCAGTTTCTGGTGGTCTGTCAGCTGTATATGTTTTTAGGGGCAGACTGAGACATATTCCGTACCACTGCAGGAATCAGACTACACCGTGTGACTTGGGGCAGTATATGTAGGGGTACTGTGTGAGTGTCAAATATAATATTTATGTTCACACAGTCATTATACTGTACTGTTAATTTGGCTTACCAGTATGTCACTGTGACTGTGTTGAAATTGGTTGTGGGTATGCAGACTCACACTGATGACTGTTTTCCACTACTGTTATAACCCTGTAGTGCCTGATGTATTTGCAAATGCATATGTAATTCCTCATAGCAGACTTGGGGTAGTGTTGTGTCAGTCTGACTGTAGTTTGGTTGGTGTTTGGTGACATGCTATGTAGCTCAGTGTACTTGCCCTGCTGTCATGTTATGTCCAGATATTCGTAGGATGTCCAGTTGTCTGGCTCATATCTTTAGTCTGGTCCCCATAACTGTTGTGTATTTCTGACAAATCAGTGGGATGTTGTGAAGATTTTAGGCACTAACTACTGAATAGCAATTGTGTCTTGCAGTTGTGCTATTCCAGTCAATATATGTTAGAACAGACAGTGTTACTGTAACAGCTGTCACAGCTTATCTATTCAGGTATTTCAGACATGTCCCTATTGTCATGGCTTTCTCCCCCCACTTTGTCAGGCTTGGTCCAGATTTGTTTCTCTAAGGGGTTCTGAGCATACCTCTTAATTGTCCGGATTGTTGCAGAACATCCAGGTTTATTGATCATAGTGTGTCTCTGTTCCATGATTTATTCTAATTTCTCTGGTAAACCACTGAGATGATCTGAGGATGTCTGTCAGTAAATGATAACATAATGTCATTTCCAGACCTCATATCCTTCAGAACATGTATGCTGAAACAAACCTTGTTACTTGAGCAACTTTCTACATATCTAAGAGCAATATTTGAAATAAGTGCCTAGTCGTGGCCCATTGCCCCCCCCCCCATTCTTACTGCCTTTGCCCAACTTTCTTGCACTAATAGGTTGAGAAGTATGGTTCTGAGATATGAGTGCACTACATTTTATGCATTGTCATTCCCTTTGGGAATAAATCGGTGCCCATGAACTACCACATAGGCAGTAGTCCACTAAACACCAAAGGTGTGATAAGAGACCTGGGGACCCAGGTTGACAGCAACCTCTCCTTTGATAACCACATTGCCACTGTAGTCAGAATGACCTTCTATGTGGAATATCTCATTACAAAAGGTGTCTCATGCAGGAGGAAAGAGGTCATAATCCCTCTCTACTCGTCTCTCATTAGACCTATTATAGAATACAATGCCCCATTTGGTATGTACCTCACTAGACACCTACAACAACTGAAAAGGCCACAAAAATACCTCACTAAGAGGATCTTAGGCCTTAGACACATGTCCTATATGGACATACTCAAAAAACTCCAGCTATACTTTGTTTCTTATTGCCTACTTAGAGGTGATCTCTGCTTGACCTACAAAGCCATGTCTGATGCAGAGCTGCTAGATATGCTGCAACTAAAGAAATTCCAGTCCCTCCATGCCACACACTCCAGGGACATTAACCTCATTACCACAGTAAAAAGAACATGCTGGAGGGACAGGTTCCTAACCCAGAGGCTTCCTATACTCCGGAACAAACTTCCCATTTATGTCAAACAGAGCACTTTACTGTCCTTCTTTAAGAGAAATCTTGATGAGTGGGTGGGCAATAGGAAGTTCACCTCGGAGATCACTTCAGTGGCCTTGCTTGACAGGGGCACTGGGAACTAACTTTGGGCAGCATGATGCCAGGGAATCTTCTTGGGCTAGGCTCATATAGGCTCCAGGGCCATTAGCCTAGTACACACCTTTGAACCTATGAATCTATGAGCATGTATGTGTGTATATATATATATATATATATATATATATATATATATATATATATACACACACACACACACACACACACACACACACACACACATATATGTATGTATGTATATATATATATATATATATATATGTATATATATATATATATATATATATATATATATATATATATATATATATATATATAAAATATATTTTAATAGATATGTATCTCCATACATATATATCTGTATATGTATATATAAAAAACCTGAGTGATTCCACAGATCTTTTTCCCTACTGTTGAATGACACTAGTGCAGGATATGCTTGAAAAAGCGTTAGAAGCTCTTATAGCTCAAATGGTGTAGTGGTACATTGTTCTGACTGTAGTGTACAGGGTCCTGGGTTCAAGACTTGGCAGTGCTGATTATTTTGTTGCTAGACAGAACAGTGGCTGATGGAAACAGAGTGATTAAAGCAGTTTTAAGCAGTTGTAAGTGGCTTTAAGTGGATGTACGTGGATTTGCGGAACTCTAAGCAATTCCTGGTGATGTCATGTTCAAGACGGTCCCAGGCCTTCAGTTTGTACTGCGAGCCCTGGTACTGGCCCTGCAGCAGTCTCACTTCATGGATTTTGACAAGGAATCCAGCCATGACCTTGGACTTCTGAATGCTCCAGCACTGTAACTGAAAGTGAGCTCCCTCTCCAACACCAGGCATGTTCCTCCAGAGATCAAACTAAACAGATTATGGCTGTATTCTCACCTGCATGGTTTAAATAAGGCCATATTCCCACTATCTGATTTCATTGGACCCTTTCAAAAATGCTAAGCACAGCTTAGCAACATGCAAACCCACTAAGTTGGGTTGAACAGTGCTTAAAGGGATAATTGCTGAGCACTGCTTAGCAGTGGGCAAATCCGCTTAGCTGAGCTACCTGCTGCTTAGCAATCACATGTAAGTGATGCTTAAACTTGGCAAGCATAGCTGGGCATTGCTGGCCATTGCTCACTTTTCATTTAAAAAAATATCTGGATGATGGCTTCATGTAGTAGTTGTATATGATTTACTTTACATGACATCCCCCTATGTACTTTCATTACATGTATGGACCACTTGTGTATACATGGGTGATTTCACATCTTACATGCACTCGCACTTCCATTTTACACCAGCTACACTACCCTGGTTGACAAAAAACAGTTACTACATACTTTAAGTTTAAAAAAAATAATTTTAACATTGCTTTCCCATAACAAAAAAAGTTACCTGGCTTGGTACTCAAACCATGAATGCCTACACGCAACGATAGGACATTAAATACTACACTATCTTGGTTTAGGAATTTCAGCTATGTACTTCTGTTTATCTCCTATGAGATGTTTGAGCAATGCTAAGTGGAGGGCCACAATGAGCACACCCACTTAGCTATGCTTAAACATTCCTTAGCAAGTAAAAAAAATATTTATTATATTATTGTTATAGTATTATTATGTTATATAGTGAGTATTGTGGTTTTCTGAC
Organism: Protopterus annectens; assembly: GCF_019279795.1. Classification (NCBI taxonomy): domain Eukaryota; kingdom Metazoa; phylum Chordata; order Ceratodontiformes; family Protopteridae; genus Protopterus; species Protopterus annectens. The sequence goes on along the minus strand of NC_056726.1, from coordinate 1,320,680,926 downwards.
AAGTCATTGAGGACTGCAGTCAGGAAATAATGGCATACATTTGACTCTCAGGCTTCTATTCTTCAGAAATTCATGTCAATGCATATCCTGTTTTCTAACAACCTTTCTAAGTTTGTCAGGGCAATATTTAAGTAGTGTCTCTATTTTTACTGCTTGGTCCCTCCATTATTTGTGCCTTTGTCCACATGGCCTGCTGTCAGGGAATATTGACATACATTTGACTTTCAGACTTCTATCCCTCGGACGTTTCTGCTAATGCATGACCTGTTTTCTATCAACTTTCTAAGTTTGTGAGAGGAATATTTAAGATTTGTCCCTTTTTAGAGCTTTATCCTCCCATTATTTCTGCCTTTGTCTACATTTCCTGCTTTAGCAGGTTGCAAGATGTTGTATGGCACTTTCTGAGTGCAGGGGGAGTGTTCATAGTCGGTGAACTACTTGAACACGCCCCCTGTACTCATTCACGGTTCGTGTCTATTTAGCCTAAACAGCAGTATGCCTTCATGAATATGCAAGCTGCGCTCCTGTGGCTGCATGAACATGAACCACTCTCTGCAGGAATAGCACTATTCCTGCACAGAGTTTATTGAATCCCACAGATTGTGTTTTTATCACATTCAAACTTTTGAGACATGCACTGTCGGTAAAGTTGCCATTATTGCTGGGTACAAGGCTGTCTGTGGTTAAAATTTTTGACTCTGCTGTCTGGATAAAGTTAAATACTGATTCATCTGTCTTAGTAGAACCATTGCACATTTGTATGAAACAAGCTGTAATACTTCACGCTGTTCATTTTTGTAAACACAGACATTTAGGTGTGCACAGTAAATGTGTCTGTATTGATGAGTGCAGTGGCTGTTTGTGAATAACAATGACTGTGTTTACAAAGTGTTGCAATATATCTAAATGTTTTGTTTATCATATTTGTTATTCAGGTAAGCCAACTGAATAAATCACCATTTTTCTGGGACAACTAGTACTATCTGGTTAAGTGGCTTGTTCAGAGTCACATACTAAGCAAACAAAGGTGGGAGAAATTCAGTTATATACCCTCAATACAAGAAGCAGCTCCTTAACAGCTCGGAGTTTAAGCCCCCTGCTCTAACTGCCAGACAATAAAAGTAACAAGTTGTTAATAATTTCTTTCACTTTCCATCACAGTTGGACATCAGAATGGTACATAACACATGGCTATCTTTTGCAGTATAGGATATATATGCACTGCTATCTCATAGCACACAGTTTCCTGGTTGAGTTCTTGACTGTGATTTCTTCAGTGTGGAGTCTGCATGTGGTCCCTGCATGTTCCTCCAACACTCTAAAGATATTCCATAGCTGAACTGCCAATCCCCTGATTTGTCCGTAAGTACCTATGCAATGAGAAGTGCATGTAAAGTGTGTGTGTGTGTGTGTGTGTGTGTGTGTGTGTGTGTGTGTGTGTGTGTGTGTGTGTGTGTGTGTGTGTGTGTGTGTGTGTGTGTGTGTGTGTGTGCTGTGATACACCTCACTTGTCAGCATTAGTATGTATGTTCAAGTGTAAAAACTAATGTTAATTTTATGCATGGATGCACACAGTATTGGAGACACGTATATAACTGTTTTAGCTATCAATAAGAAAAAATAGTTAAATAATTATCTTTTAAAATTAAGCCATAACATTCACACACACACACACACACACACACACACACACACACACACACACACACACACACACACACACACACACACACACGCACACATACACAATCTATCCCCTTACCTAACCCTTTCCTGGGATGAGCCTGAAATTGATCGATATTGATCAGTGCACTACTCCGGTAACCAAATATAAATAAATAAGTAAATATTTTAATAAACTCTAAAACATTCACACCCACTCACATACACTAAATCTTCCCATTACCTAACTCTTATCCTAACCCTAAAATGCTGCACACATAAGCACCCAGCCCCATGGCTTACCTTTGTCAACCAACTGGACGTCATCCACAACAGCATTCACATAAATGAGCCACCAGTCAACACACACACCAGTTCATTTGTACTGCACAAACAAGTGTAAACTAAATGAACTGCAACTATCTCTCTCTCTCTCTCTCTATATATATATATATATATATATATATATATATATATATATATATAAACTATATATGGGTATATGTCTGATGACTGACTTTTCAGAAACTCGAAATTCATACATTCAAGACCATATCATCAAGTTTCTGAAAACTCAAACATAAAAAAAAAATACCCACAAAAAACTTTTTTACATTTTTGCAGGGGGCAAGCCCCCATGCACCCCCCATTTGGGAGGCTGCACCCACCATACCCCCTGCAAATTATATATACCAACAACAACATTGCACTACACTAAGGAAAAGGGTAAATTTTGGAATCCGCACTGTACCTGTATCTCCAACTAAAAGCTTTGAGTACCTTTAAGTTTTTTAAAAATACGATCATATGGTCTCGACTATATGAAAACTTTATCAATTGATAGGTACCTATATATACATATATATATATATATATATATATATATATATATATATATATATAGATATACATATACATATACACACACACACACACACACACACATATATATATATATATATATATATATATATATATATATATATATATATATATATATATATATTCACTTTAGAAGCTCGAAATACTGAATTATCGAAATTCAGTATTTCGAGTCCATAAAGTGGAATCCTGAAAACAACAAAACCTCAGAAGTGTGAAATTCAAAACCTCGCACACCGGAAATTTTGAATTAGCGCTTCCGGTGATTCGCTGTGATTGTGGATTCAGGTAAGTGTTTATTTGTTAAGGGATTTGGGTAGAGGCTGTGGTGTGTGTTAGTGTGTTTTGTCGCTGTGATGTGTGTGTGCGAGGAGAATGTAGCTTGTGTGGTGGTGTTTTGTGTGTGTTTGTATGTACCGCAACCTCAGAGTTAGAATATTTAAGTAGGGGGGTGTGGGTGGTGCAGCCCCCCACATGGGGGGTGCAGGGGAGCTTGCCCCCCTTGATTTTATTTAGGAGAGAGCTTGTGTTTGTGTGTGGGGAGGAAGGTGTGTGTGTGTGTGTGTGTGTGTGTGTGTGTGTGTGTGTGTGTGTGTGTGTGTGTGTGTGTGTGTGTGTGTGTGTGTGCGTGGAGTAGAAGTGTTAATTCAAAATCTCTGATGTGCGAGATTTTGAATTTCGCTCTTCTGAGTTTTTGTTGTTTTCAGGTTTCGACTTTATAGCCTCGAAATACTGAATTTTGATATTTCAGTATTTCGAGGATATAAAGTGAATTCATACATATATATATATATATATATATATATATATATATATATATTTATATATACATTGAGTGTCATTTGTTTGGTCAACCATTGCTTTGGTCAACACCTGAAAGTGCAGCGTTGTTTGCTTGAATGTCCAGTTTATTGACCGGACATTACATTGATGTGTGCTTCTGTCAAAATAAGTAAGTTGGATGTATACTAGGTGTGTGTGTATGTTTGTGTGAATGTGTGCGGGCTAGGGTTAGAGTAAGGGGTAGATAAGGTGATAGATTAAGAATGTGTGCGCGCGCGTGTGTGTGTGTGTGTGTGTGTGTGTGTGTGTGTGTGTGTGTGTGTGTGTGTGTAGTTGTGAGTGTCTAGGGTTAGAGTCAGGGTTAGATTAGGGGACAGATTTAGTGCATGCATGTGTGTGTGTGTGTGTGTGTGTGTGTGTGCATGGTGAGTGTCTGAGCTGTCTTGTTTAGTGGTGGTGGTTTTAAGGTAAGGGTTTTTTTAATGTTCAGGTGCAAATTTGGGCAAGGGGCACAGTTATGAGTAGGGTTAGCATGCATTACTAAGATGGGCAGAGGGGTTTCATGATAGAATCATATATATATATATATATATATATATATATATATATATAGGAGCACTTTACAATGTCGAAATACGGAAATCACGAATTTCAGTATTTTGAGACTGTAAAGCCGAATGTTTACAATACCAAAAGTTCATGATCGTGAATTCGAATATCTCCAATTCCCGGTTATGGCCTTACACTAAGTATTGTCCGGGATTGTGTGTTGATGGTACATGGTGCTGTGTGTGGATCTAGGTGTTATGTCAGATAAGTGAGTGTTTTGTAAGGGTTTTGAGTGGGAGTTAGAGTGTATGCGAGTGTGCTGATATGTTTGATGTGTGTGTGAGGGACTAGAGAATGTGCGTGTGTGAGTTTGATTTTGTTTCCTGTTTGTGCGATCTCAGAGTTAGTATATATAAGTAGGGGGATGTGGGGGGCGCAAGCCCCCCTGCTTATGTGTGTATCAGTTGTGTATGTGTGTAGTTTTGTTTGTTTATGTTGTGATGTGGGTGTTGTGGTGTATGTATGGTGTAGTGTGTGCAGTTTGTTCGGTGTTTTGAGTTTTGCAGTTTTGTTGTTTAGGTGTTATGTGGATTCGGTTTCATGGTCTCGAGATACTGAAAGTCGATCTTTCAGTATTACGAGATTCTGAACTGAATATATATATATATATATATATATATATATATATATATATATATATATATATTTGGTTTACTATTTGAGCGATATTTGGTTTACTATTAAAATCCCGATGTCAGAATGTACGCCTATGAACAATCCGAACTACAGATGTTCGAATAGTTCATATGAGTACATTCTGAATGTGTGAACATTTATATTTGCGAATGTCCTGTGCATTCATTAATATAAATGTTTGAAGTGATGTACAGAGATCGCGGTACAGTGCGGTTAGGGACATACATCCTGTTCCTCACTGTAGTGCAATCTCAGAGTTGGAATATATAGTTGGGGGGGCACAGTCCCCCACAGGGGGGGTGCAGCCCTGCAAAAACGTGATGCTATATGCAGGAGTTAGGGATTTATGGCGATGAACCATTTACAGGCTGCCTGTCTCCATTAATGATATAGGTGCCAAACTAGGGATGAATTTCCTGTTCCCCATCCAGTTGTCCAAGTTACACTTGAATTGGATTAAGTAAAAACTCTGCTTCACATGGATCTGAAGCCTGTTCCACAGAAGGGGTAGTATCTGGGATACATACCTGATCTCCATTGGGTCCTATTTATATCACAGGCAAGGTTTAACTTTGTAGAACAGATAATTCTAGTGCTCTTTGCTTTGCATATATGCTGAAAGTCCATCAGGATCAGGTCTGACAATGCCTTGTATGCCAGGCATAGATCTCCCCTCAACAGCCTGTAGGAAACAGAATACAGGGATAGCCTTTGAGAGGGTCTGCATAAGACATGTTACTTATGCCCTATATTTTTAGTGAGGAACCTCTAGAAGTTCCAATTGTTGGATAACACTGATTTGGTACATACTGAAGGGGTTATATCCATTGTAAAGAAGGACATGGGGTAAATTAATACCTTTTTTAATGGCGACAACTCTACAAATCAAAAGCATTGCCTTCTTTAGCTAAAAATCTAGTGCTTAAAGCTTTTGTGACTGCTGCCACCATCCTTATTGCTCCATGGTGTGCAGAACAACAGGCTGTAAACAGTAGCATCATCCTACTTAGAGTCTGGAGTGCATTGATTCTGTTGGAAACTATGATATAGACAGATAAAAGGTTACCTCACAATGCCCCCTACGTGCTGTTTTTTTCCCTTGGGTATGTTAAAGTGGTTGATTTAAGCAGTAAAGCCCCATTCATTTTCTTCTAGTCTCATGATTTGGCAGGGAACTAGTGTGGCCTGGGCTATCTCTTCATATAAAATAGTTGACATTTCCATACTTGATGCTTAAACCATTTGGAGATGTTAGTAATAACACCTTGCAGAAAGGGATGGAATGACTTCTTCAGCTTTCATTAGTTTCAGAACCTACGTGCCTGCCTTTGATAGATGTAAATATTTAAGTGAGTTCAGTTGCACAGGGTGACATATTCCTAAGATTCTTTATGTCAGAAAGAAAGGCTTCCATCTCTCTGACCTGCATTACCACAATTCAGGGTATTTCATATTACTATCCCCACTATCCCAAGTGCCAGAGCAAGTCATTTCAGCCTTTCTGAGTACCACTTTACTATCACTGTAGTTCATCATTAAAAAAATAATGTGTGTTAGCATTCTGTTAGGATAGTCTTCAGAATTAAATCTATCAGCTTGCACAACTGCAGGATGATGACTCATCACAATCAGGGTAATTAGTTTACTCTGGATGCATTTTGCAGTTTCTTAGTCATGCATAACTTCAGCCAGATAAATTGCTCTCAAATTATTATGCTGAATTTAATTTGGGGTGTCTTCTAGCTCTGCTTTTGTCTTACTTGTCCATTGTATTACATTCTTTTAAGCATGTGTCATGTATACAGACCTTGTTGTACAATGGTAGTGCATCTGTCTTCAGATCAGAAGGCTGCATGGAGCAAGGGCGGACCTATGTTCTTGAAACTCTGCAGCAAAGAGTATTAATTCACTGCATATGCTGCAAGTCCACATCCTACTGGTCTGCCTTTTCGTGTGGTAGCAGCATTCAAATGTGACTGCAGCATACAGCAGAGGACAGGATGGTATCTTTAATACCCAGCCCATCCCCATGGGGTGTTAGCATGTTCCTGGTTCCACAATCCAAAATTTTATATGCAGCAAACTAGTTATTAATATGGTGAGCTTATATACACTAAAAGCACAGACTGAGTTCAATTTTACTCTAATGTCCTTCAGTCTTGATAGTTAAAAGCTTTCACTGCAAATTATGGAAATAACAGCAAAAATATCACAAGGTATAATAAGCAGTGTTAAAAGACAAGTGCCTTTAATACTTCCTTCTATACAGCCCAGCAATTTCTCCTAATTGTGAGAATAGTCACAGACAGTACAAAAGTATTTTTATTATTGCAAATAATAAAGGGAATACATATAATGCATCCATCAGTTTCATAGAAAAGGAAGTAACTACAGGAAATTTAACGTATTACACTGGGTTGCATGTCTTCTTTCATAAGCATGGTTCCACATAGCAGCTTTCACATTAGAAGAACAAGAACTCAGTGTCATCTCTCACATCAATGTGAGTTCAGTCCTTCTGAGATGTCAAATATATTCTCCTCCTCCTCAGAAAATAAATATTTCTGATCTAAATGAAATGTAGAAAGACTCTGAATCTGTTTCAAGAGAAGTGGATTTCCTATCCATCACCTTCTGAAATCGTTTACCATACAAGCCAAAGTTTATGAATGAGGAACCTACTTTTAGAAAGTCTCAGTTAAGAACACTTGTAACCTGCTAATGTTTGTATAACATGTCATTGTTAAAAAAGTGTATGTAGTATGACTACCCGTAACCACAGACAGAATGTCCAGGTACAAATATGACTTTACAGGCATGCAACAGAGCTTCAAAGAGTGAAGAGTGCTGGTTTGCAAGCTGACCATCTTCCTGAACACTCTCATTATGACAGCAGAAACATACAAATCTCAATGCCCTATGAATGAAAGCTAATCATTATAGAATTAAAGGCCATAGTACATAAGTAGGGTTGCCAACATGTATAGGTGCTTGCTTCCAAAAAAATACATAGTTTTCAAAGTTCCATTTAAGAATTAAACAGGATAGCATGGATTACAGACCTGCTTTTCCAGTATTGAAATTCCTTCTGAATGTAAAGCAGGTCAACGTATATAAATTCTTCTTAGCTACAAACTGGCAAGGCCAAGAAAGCCACTTTTGTTGAAAATGATATCAATGCCTCCCTGGAGACTACAACAGTACAAACTCAACTCTCTTAACAAAAGAGTGGGGTCTTCAATCCAAATCTGTATTGTTTCAGAAAAAACAGCCAAGATAATATGCATAATAATCAATACAGCTTTGTCCTCTGAAGAGAATTTACAGATAATGGTAGATACAAAAAAAAAAACTATCTCTAAAAAATCTTTCAGTCTGGGTTACAGAAGAAGACTTTGACCTAACTTCAACAAGTCTCCCGTTTTCCCTGAATTATATATTTTCATTTTATGAGTGATGCATGGTTTCCTTATTTCAACATATCTACTCCTCAGTTTCCACAATTTGCAAACAGCTTTTTCTTGTAGCCATTTTACATTGAAGACTGTCATTAAGAGATTTGAATTTTATGACAGAAAAATGACCTTTGCAATTATCTGAATGTATCAAACATTAATTTAGTTTTATGGAAAGCTTTGTTTTTAATAGCTATTTTGCTGTCTGCACTGCCTTACCTTCATCCACAGCCCTGGTGACTGACTCGAAAAAGTCAACCAGGTTGAGCAGGCATGATCTCCCTTTCACAAAGCCAAATTGCATGAGGTCTCGAGTTTGGTGATTTCCTATATATTTGTTATTCAGATCCATGATGATGCACTCTATAGCTTTACATATCAGACACATCAGGCTAATGGGGCAATAATTCCCAGTGTCTGTAATCACTCTCCCTTTATGGAGAGGGATGACTGTAGCAGTATGCCATTCAGTAGGGACAAAACACGAGGTGAGGCTGTGACTGATAAGGGCACACAGATGTGGTGCCAGTTCGCTTTGTAGTTCATGTAGAACACAGCCAGAGATATTACTGGGTACCATAGAAGCTGTATTCTTGGCCTTGGACAATGCAGCTTTAACCTGTGCTGCAGTAATGCTGGGTGTCTGGCATTCTTCCGGTATTGTGATTGGTCCTTTGGGGTGGAGGGTTAAAGTTGGCACTGAATCTGTCAGCCAGTATGTTGGCAATATCTGTTGGCTGAGTATAGAAGGTACCACTGTGCAGTATCTCAGAGCAAATCTGGGTATTGCTGTGGATGTTCTTGATATAGCTATAGAAGGCTTTGTGATTGTTTTTAGTGTCTGCCACAATTCTGCCTTCATAGCTGGCTTTAGAGGATTTGATGAGGGATTTCAACTATTTGTTGAGGCTAATAAGGGAGTTTTTCCAGTCTTGGGACTTCACTTTTTTCTCCAACAGTTTCTTCCTTCTGTTGTAGAGTTTATTAATGGCAGGGAACCACCATATTGGCTTCCTTTTCTGGAGGAGAGCATCTTGGTTCTGTTGGGTACATGTTCATGCAGAGCATTGGTGCATGATTTGGCAGTCATGCAGCTATTTTCCATTGGCATGGGTGCTATGGAGTTAGCCACCTCTGATTTTAAAAGTCCAAAGTCAACTTTGGAGAAGTTTTTCAAGGTGGTTACCTTTGTGGGGGGGGGGGGGGGGTGAGATGTGGATCTCTATGGTGATTTGTTTATGGTTGGATCTGACCTGGGAGGGATTAACTACTGGTACAGAGCAATGGTTGCCCATGTTAGTAATAACCAGGTCAAGGATGTCGCTTCCTCTAGTGGGGGTCAGAATGAGCTGGTCCAGGGCATTGGAACTGATGAATTCCAGGAAGCAGTGTACTGGTGCTTGAGTAGTTTTCCCAGTTGATGGAGGGGTAGTTGAAGTCTCCTAGTAAGAGAGTGTTGCGTTGGACCTTGATAGATTCCAGGGTGCTTAGTAACATGGAGTGAGAGCCTAGGGACATGGTTGGGGACCTATAGCACGCTATGACCTGGATCGCCATCTTACCCAATGTTAGTTGTACCTGAAGTATCCCAGATGCGTTTTGCTGGGCTACTAGTCTGGAGGTGTGCATATCCTTTATGAATATGGAGACAGCACTGCCTTTGGAGCTTCGGTCCATGTTTCAGTGCCAAAAGGTGTGGAATGAGTTATAGTCTGGTAGAGCAGAGGTGCTTTCTGCTGATTTAAACCAAGACTCCGTTTCAGCACAAATGTCAATGTTCTCCATTTTGAGGAGTGCTTCTCATGAGTGCATCTTGAGATTTAGACTTCTAGCATTGAGCAGCATGCGCATCAGATTGTACTTATTTATAGCTGTTATGGTTGTAATTTGGTCATTGGAACACCACTTAAAAAGGCACTATAGGGGTGGCAAGAGCCTTAGCCAGTACCCTGAAACCCAGGGATGACAGATGCAGGCCATCTCTGGCAAAGCATAGAGGTCTGTCATTCATGTCATCCCAAGCAGACAGATACTGGATCCCCTTAGAATGACACCAGAAACTTAGCCAATTGTTGAAATCAATAACTTTTTGTTTGTACTGCGGTATCATTCTGGTGATGGTAAGATACTGCTCAGAGCTAGTGTCATACATGTCTGGGCCACATAATCCGAGAGCTCCACCATGTCACTTTTCATGTAGTCTAGGGAGGTGCATCTCAAATCATTCACACCCACATGGACAATGACAGAGTCATACTTGTACTTGTGGGTGACCTGAGTGCGTATGTTTTGTGTTGGATTCTGGCACCTGATAGACAGCTGACTGTTACCTTCTCCTTATTCAACCTAGTGAGTGGGACATCTATACGCCTCACTATTGAGTCATTTATGATTAGTGTATTGGGCAAGGTGTTTAGCCTTAAGGGCTTAGGTTGAGGGGCACACTGTTGAGGTGAGCTGTGTGTCCTGTGGTTTGTGCTGTGTTGTGGTGGTTGAGTGCATTTCTGTCTTGGAGATCTCTGCTGTTTGGGTAAATTTCTATTGAGAGCCTCTGTGAAGGTGAGTGTGTGGTTTGTGTTTTTATGTGAGACCTGTGATAGTGGGAGTTCTGGAGGAATATGTGTTCCATGTGGTGTGGTGCAGGTGTTGACATTCTCCTCTTGACCAGCTAGTCTGGTCTTGGCTGGAGAGTGCATAGCTTCCAATTTTGTGATATAAGTGCATCTCTCACAAGTCTGAGTGTTGGGAGGTAAGAGGAGAGGGTTGTCTGTGTACATGAGACAGTTGCTGCACTGCCTCAGAATGCCCAAGTGCACCAGGTTAATAGGAGAAAGAACAGGGAATTGCCCTTTAATCATGCCAGGAGGGGTGGTCATAACTAATAATTATTGGAGCTATTTCCATGAAGAATGACTAGTGCTGATGGCTCTTAGTTGTGCTGCAATAATTGCTACAAAAACCTGTTGAAGTGCAAAGCAATTAGGCTATTTGAAGTGCAAGAGAGAAAGAACTAGCAAGATCTAAGAGAAAAACTGAAGAGCAGACTTTTTGGCACCAGTAATAGTTTGCCTCAGCTCTGCACCACAGTGCAGAGCTTAAACAAGTGCTAACCCATGCAAATGTGCACTTTTAAACCAGAAAGTGGAAAGGGATGGAAAAACTTCCCAAACTGCCAATAAACTACAATTTGTGGGCCAGAAACTACTCCTCTTGTGGTAGATAGGCTACCTAGTGCTTACCACTCCCACTAATAAGCTAGAAGGCTTCCCTCTAACACAGAAAGGCTTGGGGGGCTCAAAAGCTTACAAACAGTCCTGGATAGAACAAATCTGTATCTAGACTAAACTAGTTACAGGAACGTCAGGAAACAAGCTTAGAACTTTTTTTATAGAAAAGTAGCTAAAACAGCAGTAAAAACAATTCAAATGCAGTGCAAGCTAGCACACTTGAGTGTCTAGCAATATTAAAGCAAATACAGTTTAAATAAATGCAATTAAATTAGAAATGCCTAAACAAATGCAGAAGGCAGTAAATTAGGAAAAAATCAAGAAAGAGGCACTTAGAGTATCAGAATACAATGTCAGCAAATATATAAATAATTTATTCAAGCAAAAATTGAGGCAGTGCAGAACTCTGAACAGTTAAAAAGTGCCAGAAAATATACTTATCAGTTCTATATTTCCAGATTGTTTGAGAAGCACACTCAGTCAGAATACAAGGGGATTCTAGCAAAGTGGGTTTTTTTTGCAAAATGGAAAGGGAGAAAGGAGGAATAGATGATAATTCAAGGTTACGAAACTAAGTGGTTTGGCCTTCTCAAATGTTCTCTCTGTATTAGGTAGGAATGAGTTAATGACACTAGACTAGGAGGAGTGTCCCAGATCAAATTTACAGTAGGGGCAGGAAACTGCAAAGCCACCAAGTATAAGAACAAGATACCAATAGGAAGGGAGGGTGGGAAACTACGTTAGGCATAAAACACTACAAAAATGTTTATTACAGCAGAAAAACAGCAGTGAGACACTAAATTAAAGTTTTAAACAGATAAAGGAGCAAGGAGACTCTAGAGAATGCATTTAACTGCAAACATATCAGTTATGAAATCGGAACAAACAGATGGTTAACAAATGGAGAAAATTTCCAGTTAATACATTTCACACAGTGAAACTATCTAAAAAAGCTTTATAAACAATGTGACAGTAAAACATTATTTATCAGGCCCTGTAAGGCAGACAATTTTAGTACAACCATGCATATTAGTTTATCACACTAAAGTACAGAAAAAAGTATGCAGCAGACAATAAAAAGTGGTATAAATGGCTAGACTAAGCAATAACTAGTAAAAATAAGCAAAAAATAGGATACTTATTGTTATATATCACAGATCAGAGTTGTGGTCAGTGCCCCTCCTCTGCTCAGCTCAGAAATCCTCCCAAAGTTAGGGCATAAATACCAGGATGTACAACCTGAAATAACTTAAAAAAGCTCAAAAGAACCAATGTGTGCTTACTCCAAACCCCATACCAGCCAACCTCTACCAGCCAGCAGCCAATCAACAACAATTATTCTCACTAAAGTGGAAGAACAAAGGCTTCTGCTAAACCAAGATGGCCTGGAACATGTGCTCAGAACAAACAAACACTGCAAACAACCAGGCCACAAAGACAGCAAACCTGAACTGGGTTGTGCTACAGCTACTAGCTACACTATTTTAGGCAGAAAACACTACAGAAATGTTTATCACAGCAGAAAAACAGCAGTAAGCCACAAAATGAAAACTTTAAACAGATAAAGGAGCAAGGAGACTCTAGGTAATGCTTTTAATTGCAAACAAATCAGTTATATGATACACTCCTTGGCAGGAAATCAGAACAAACAAACAGATGCTTAACAAATGGAGGTAATTTCTAGTTAATACCTTTCACACAGTAAAACTATCTATAAAAGCTTTACAAACAGTGTGACAATAAAAACCTTATTTATCAGGCCCTGTAAAGCAGACAATTATAGTATAACTGTGCAGATTAGTTTATAGCAATAAAATACAGTAAAATGTATGCAGCAGACAATAAAAAGTACTATAAAGGGTTAGAATAAGCAATAACTAGTAAAAATAAGCAAAAAAAAATAGGATACTTATTGTTATATATCACAGATCAGAGTTGTGGTCAGTACCCCTCCTCCGCTCAGCTCAGTGTGTATAGACAGAAATCCTCTCAAAGTTAGGGCTTAAAGGGCTTAAATAGATTATCATCTATTATGACTCTGAGTAGTTTAGTATGGCTTATGGTTTCTATTTTTGTGGTGTTATTTGAGGTAATATGAAATGTGCGTTTCTGGTTAAGGTGTCATTTCGGAATAAGTTTTTTTTTTTTTTTTTTTGGCGTTAAGCAGCATGTTCATAGGTTCATAGTTAGGTACTAGGCTATCAGTCCTAGGGCCTATACAAGCCTAGCCATAACAATTCCCTGGCTATTTCTTCCACACTATTTACTTCCCTGGACCCCTGTCTAGCAGGATGACTGATGTGATCCCCGGGGTGAATTTCCTTTCTCCCATCCGATCGTCAGAGTTCCTTTTGAAGAGGGCCAAAGAGGCACTCTGCTTGACATGTATGGGCAGTCTATTCCAGAGTCTGTGGACTCTCTAGGTCAGGAACCTATCCCTCCAGCATGTTTTGTTTATTGTGAGGACAAGGTTTAGATCCCTGGAGCGTGTGGCTCTGAGGGATTGGAATTTTTTTAAGTGTAGCATGTCGAACAGCTCTGGGTTTGACATGGCCTTGTATGTTAAGCAGAGATCACCTCTGAGTAGATGATATGCGACAGAGTATAGCTGGAGTTTTTTAAGGCAGTCAGCATAGGGCATCTGCTTTAGGCCTGTGGTTCTTTTAATGAGATATTTCTGTGGCCTTTCCAGTTGTTGCAGATGTCTTGAGAGGTACATACCAAATGGGGCATTGTATTCTATAATGGGTCTAATGAGGGATGAGTACAGTGGGACAATGACCTCCTTTTTTCTGAATGAAAAGCCCTTAGTGATAAGTCATGCCACATAGAAGGATTTCAGAACTGTTGTGACAATGTGGTTATCACAGGTGAGACCACTGTCCAACTGTGTCCCTAAGTCTCTTATCACACTTTTGGTGTTTAGTGTACTGCCACCTATGTGGTAATTCACGGGTACATGTTTTTTCCCAAAGGGGATAACTATACATTTCTTGGCATTGAACTTGAGCCCATGGCTCTGGCACCAAGCATCTGTTTCTGTAAGGTCCTTTTGTATAATATCTAGATCATTTGGGGATTCAATAATGGCTCCCAGTTTGCAGTCATCTGCGAACTTTGTTAGCGAGAGTCCCTTTGTGTTGGCCTGTACTTCAGAGAAGTAGATGCCAAACAAGAGCGGTCCCAAGACTGAACCCTGAGGTACTCCACTTGTCACTTGTCTGGAGCTGAATTTGGAGTTGGCTACTTTTACAGTGTGGGTTATGTCAGTAAGCCAATTGGCAACCCATTGAGTGACTTAGGGATTAATGCCCAGCTTAGTAAGTCTATCTATGATTCCAGAGTGGGGGATGGTGTCAAAGGCCTTGGCGAGGTCCAGATAGGCTGTGTGGACCACCTTACCCTCGTCCACAGCTCTGGAGACTGATTCAAAGAAGTCAATCAGGTTCAAGAGACAAGATCGGCCCTTCACGAACCCAAACTGGGTGGAGTCCAGTGTTTGAAGGTTGCCAATGTCTTTGTTTATAAGTTCCATGATAATACGTTCCATGGCCTTGCAGATCAGGCTCGTCAGACTAATGGGGCAGTAGTTCCTGGGATCCAAGGTGGATCCCCCCTGGTGGAGTGGGATAACTGTAGCTGTGTGCCACTCAGAGGGCACGAAGCTTGACGTGAGTTCAATTTTTTTAGCCATATTTCAATGTCAGTGGATGATTTTTTGTGTGATTTCCTGTAATTTTGTTATGGCTTGGGCAAGCGGATAAAGGCTGAATAGTCAGCATATTGTATGAGACTGTCAAGTGTTGTAGTGGTTTATTTATGAAAATATTAAATAGAAGGGGGCAGAGTACTGATCCTTGGTGAACATCAACAGAGATTGTTTTTAATGCTGAAAGGTTTTATTGCCACTTAGTTGCCTGCTGATGACTGCATAAATAAGTGTGAAACAGGAGAGGTAGTGGTAAATGAGACCTAGTGCTGCAAGTTCAGAAAAGAGTTTTTGGTGGGACACTTTGTCAAATGCTTTGGACAGGTCAAGGAAAAGTGAAGAAAAATGTTTCCCTCATTTCTGTATTGGTTTACTATGTTGGTGACGTTGAGGAGGGCAGTACTAGTACTGTGGTTGCGCTCCACAAAGGCAGTTAGCATAACAATTACATAATATTGGAACAGTTTGTATTAACAAGAAGCATAGTCATAACAGACATTATAAATGCAATAAAGTACAATATAGTACAGAGAAATAATGTAAAAACACAAGGCATAGAAGTAAATCCAAGGAACATATTCTAGTACACTCTGATGTTAGTGTACTAGATTTGCTGGACATCAGAAAAAGTAAGAGTACCAATGCTTTGTTAGGCATTTTAGTGAATGCCCGATACATAAATTTAGTTTCACTGTAATCAAACAAGTGGTTAGGAACCAGAGAGGGCATATTACTGAAGAACATTTAAAACAAATGTGAGTTAAACTGACAGCTTATATTAAATGCTATGAACCTTCCAGATTTTAATGAATATTGTTCCATTAATTCTGTTTTAAAATTGAAATTATAAAATGACTGGTCATTAATATTCTAAAACAAGGAGGCTGATTAGCCAGCCCAACCAGTGTGCCGTTGTAAATCTGAGAATATACCAATGGAAAAAGGTCCAGTCACCTGGACTTTTTTCCAGTGTTATATTCTGAAAGTTTTATTTTTTTTTTTTTGTAACAAAAATAAAAAAAAATCTGTAATCCAGACATACAAGAGAGAGAGGATGGAGAAAATTCTAGGAAAATCAGGTACATTATTTAAAACTAAAGACATATACCTGATTTTCTTTGTATTTCCTCCATTCTGTCTCCCTCCTACCCCGAAACTGTCCAAAACTTTTTTTTTTAATAAAAAAAAAAAGAAATGAAAACAAAAATGGAGCGACGGAGACATTCTTTTCTCCATTGCTTCCTTTCCAAAGCACTGATGTACTGGGTATGCGTGGGAACACCAGTCCCATACACATGTGCAGTACATCAAAAAAAGGCACCAGGATATTACCAGCCATGGAAGGACAGTATTGTGCCATTATACGAAGACATTATTTAAGAAAAGTAACTATTGTTTTCTTAAATAATGTCATTGTATAATAGCAATAACTGACTCCGTGGTGTGCTATATTATAGCAATAACCCACGCCTGGGTGTGGGTAATGCTGGATTTACCCACAGCTGGTGTGGTTTGGTCACGAGGGCAAAGCCCGAGTGGCCAAACAAAGCCAACCGTGGGTAAATCCAGCATTACCCACACCCAGGCGTGGGTTATTGCTGTTATACAATGACATTATTTAAGAAAAAAAGAATTACTTTTCTTAAATAATGGCATTGTATAATGCCTCCTTGCTGCCCTTCCACAGCTGTCTGGTATTCTGCGGCAGTCCTGATGTACTGCGCATGCGCATGCCTACGCAGTACATCAGAGCTGTGGGCAAAAGCAATGGGGAAAGCAAGATCTCCGTTGCTTTTTAAAAACTGTTTCTCTATGTTAAATGAGTTTAACATAGCAAGGCAGCTTTAAAAAAAGCAACAGAGAATATCCATTGCTTTTTTTAAAGCTGTCTGGCTATGTTAAACCCACTTAAAATAGTGAGACAGTTTTGAAAAAAGCAACGGAGAAAGCAAGATCTCCATTGCTTTTTAAAAACTGTTTTGCTATGTTAAATGAGTTTAACATAGCGAGACAGCTTTAAAAAAAGCAATGGAGGATCTCTGTTGCTTTTTTAAAGCTGTCTCACTATGTTAAACTCATTTAACATAGCGAGACAGTGTGAAGCTACGGAGATCTTGCGTTCTCCGTTGCTGTAAAAAAAAAAGAGTTATAGTAATGGAAAAAGTCTGGGTGACTGGACCTTTTTCCATTACTATAACTCTGATTTACAATGTGCACGCTGACCAATCAGTGTGCACGTTTTTGAATATTTAATGGGGGGTCATTGTATAATAAGATTTAGCCATGGTTGTCTTTATTTAATCACTCAGGCTTCGCCCTCATCATTAAATCACAGCAGCTGAGGCTAAATCTGAATATACCACACCGACTTCGTCAGTTATTGCTTAATGATTAGATGCATAGTTTTATGTATTTTTGTAAAAGTTTTAAACATTTGGTGCTAAGATTATTATGTATTATAGGTGTAAAAATATTTCCTCAAACATGTTTGATATGTTATATTTATATAAAATTTTAAATGTAAGAATAAAATAAACATAATTAAAGGGGATATAATTAGGTGATAGGTTACTGCATTCATTGGTTATGATTAAATATTTGAATTTTGGAGGCTTATTTAAAGCAGTTTCATAAGTTGTTTGTAAGCATTAATGAAGTCTTTATGAAAATAAAAGATGAAAGTGATAAACTTTTTTTATATTGTGGAATACAAGTTTGAGATTCTGGACTTTCAATGCATTTTTTAAGTGGAACATTGGATATTGCAGTTTCACACAGGACTGTGCTTTTTTCTTGGTTTGCATTTATTTCTGGTGCTAGTTTGTGGCTTATAAGTCAGGGTTATACTAATGGAAATAATAATGGAAATGAACAGCTTAATTGTGGACAGTCTTCTCTAAGTCGACTTTATGTTCCCAACAATACAGCAAATATGGCCACTGGGGAAACTACTAGCATATTTCTGAATCTGTTAGAGTGTCATATGACTAGAATTCCATCAATGCCACAGAGGTAGACTGATATTGCCAGAACCACCGATGCAGTGGTCAGAACACCTGAACAGGAAGAAAGATCCTACGTTGTCTTCTGAAAGTCAGGTTGCCACTTTAGTTAAAAAAGACAATGCAGTAAGAAAGAATACTGAGGAAACAAGAATGGATACATTATCAAAATGCAAGCAGTGAAAAAAACAAGTGATACAGCCACGTTTATTAGTGTTTGCTCGGTTAAGGGTATTCAACAGTGACAATCAAATTCTCAAATGTTCATAATAAAAAAGAAATACTTTTATCCAAACAGCATATGTTTAATGTTTGTAGCATATAACAGAATTTATATATGGTTGTTCATAATATTAATTTAATGATGACATCTGCTTACAATATATGACAGTCTAGATTTTCTGTTAATTTTGATATTATACCCTTAGAACATCAAACTGCTCACATTTTCTTAAAGATTTGGGAAGACATCATTAGAACTGTTAACTATCGCATATAAACAATGTTCAAATTATTCAGCTGCTGAGAAAGAGGCATTTAATGGTGTTAAAAGTGACTGAAAACATTTGTCTTTATAGTATACTTGTAAAAGAATGAATTTTGAAAATGAATTGAGAAATATTTTTCAAATGATGTTTGTCATGTGAAGTACACGAGTATATTTTTACTGATACTTTGAGATGCTCAATGTTGTTTGACATACTGAAACTGCAAAAAATAACTCACAGATACCCAGAGAGATATATAGTATATAGTATTGTGGAATAAGTATTTTAGAGCCTGAAGGTAATTTTATTGATCTGAAAGATATAAATAGACACAGCAGTAGTCTGACTGATATGTAGTAAAAAGCTACATACACAATCCATGCAAATCCAGACTAGGATTGTTAGTGCCTCTGTGTGGCTGTAAGATACATGTTAGGGAAGGCAGGCACCATTGTCTGCAATTCTCTAAGTTCAGAGGTGTGTATTAAAAGCTGACATTACTGCCAAGAATGTATGGGCTTACAACTTTGGACATTTTGACTCAAAATATGAAATAATAGACACGCTCTCCAAAACATTTGAAGCACTGGTCAGCATCACAATGATCACCAGCACAACAACAGCACACAATGTGTGTAATGCCATATATATACCCCAGTTCTATAACAGATGCTCCCATCTCCTCTACTGTGCACACAAATTACACATCACACCCACACCTAATACTTATAGACAGTGAGTCAGAAAGCACCATCGACAGAAAGCAGCAAATTCCCCAGAGAACAATATTATGTAAATGCATGCTTCTCCACACTCATGAGAAATAAGGCACAGTCTTTCTTCAATTGCCCACATGCATGCCTGTGGAGTAGGTGCAGATTCTGTGAAGTGAGAGACTCTGTAGTGTACCACAGTATGTATGACACTGTACATATTACTGCAATATACAGCCATTATCTGTTATATACATGTTGGGAGAATAATTAATGTGTAAATGTTGACCATTGACCCCTTCCACCTTTGAGCCACACATATGTTGTTGCTACAGGTGCATGCCCCATAAAACATTCTGTTGTACATGAAATATCAATTAGTACACCACTGCATGCAGATGTAGGGGGTCAGCTACTCTTGCTTTGTTATTTCTTTTATTATTCAAACACAATAACATTTTATTGCAAACAAATGATCACCATGGGGAAGCAATATGCAGAATTATACTACTTATGTTTTCACAAGTTCAATTCTCTTATCAATTATAGTGTGAAGTAAAAGTCACAAACAGGCAACACAAATATTTCACTTTATTTTATTGGCACCATTTGATGCAATGCTTCTACTATGTCAAGCTGTTGCAAACTGTTTCACCCTCAACTGAAAATGTTATTATCTCCTCAGCTTTATAAGAAGTACTACTATATTGATTATGAATGAAAAAATGATGAAGGTTCCACTGAAACATAATTATCAATGACTGTATCACTTAATGTTTCAAAGTAAATAACAGACGTATACCAACAGTAGGAATATATCAACCACCAAAGAGCAAGAAAAGTGAACTTGAATAGATAATCCCTTTTACTCAGTCAATGCATGTGCTGCTATTATTATGTGAGATTTAAACCTCCCTCAGACAAGCAGGAGAAGAACAGAGTCAGCTAGTTCTGTCAGACTGGTCTTCACTCAATTTCTTCAGGTTAAAAAGTAGTTTAGAGCACACCTCCAATAATTTTCTTCCTGGCTAAATAATAAGAGTCATCCTAAACCTCAAAAATCTAATGCAATGATTTTCCGAACCTAGCAAAAGCTTCCCTCTGTCCATCTTCATTGTAATATACTCTAGAATAACCTAACTCTGCTAGGGGGAAAAACTTCAAAAACGTAGGAGTCTGGCTAGATTGACTTCATAACTTCCTGTACAATGTAAAAGTAAATAAGGCCAAAATCCATACTCTCCTTTTTGGCAAGAAAATCTGTCATTTTCTATTACCAGAAGGCAGCATGGCAATTGGTGAAGCTGTAATCCTTGTCAAGTTGGGGTTGACTCTATTATTCTGTCTCTAAAAGAACCTTCTGTCTGCAAAATATAGGTTTATTATACTAGCACTAAGAAGAGAATACTGCTGCTTTAAATTCATAAAAGAAAAATGTCTGCTAATACCAGTCAAAGTCAAACTGCTTCTAACTTTCAGTTTTATTTAAGCTAATAAAGTCTGGAGTTTTCATCTCCTTCACTAGTCTTCTTAGCCAATGAACCCAACAATCCATTCCATACTCACTATTCATATGCCCAGAAACACAGAACCAGACTTCTTTGCACAGAACACAGTTTTTTCTGTGATGGATCCAAAAGAAATCCTTACATCTTTTTTTAGAAATCCTAGCTGAAAATGCCTTAATGGTAAAGGAATAAGTTGGTAATTTCACTTTATAAACACCAATCTCGATTTCTATCATAAAAAAAATCATTTCATTCTGACTTTACCTGCTCGTCTTGAGAAAAGAGGGTAGAAGGGGAAATAAAAGTATTGTTTCTTTTATTTATTTATTTATTTGCAGTTTGATTACCGGGGAAGTCCACTGAGCCGAAATGACCCATTTTCAGTGGAGTCCTGGGGAGAAAAGCTCCAAGATGCATTATACAATTTAGATACAACTGATAGTTAATATTAAAGATAATATTATGTAGAATAGTTACTCATAAATGCATTCAATATCATGCATAGTTAACAAATTCATTAAGCTTGAAGGTAGGGATCATACAGTTTCATTTGAGGAAAACAGATATGTGTTAGGTGTGGAAACAGTTTACATACAAACCTTTTAAGAAAATGTAAATACGCTTTACATGCACACATCAACAGTAGAATGCTATTTACAATATTTACAAGGTTAGGCTGTGTGAGGGTAGCTGTAGGAGGTGAGAGCTTAGATAGGCTCATAGGAAGATAACTATGAGAGTTGTAGAGCTTGGGAACCAGAGCGAGAACCCCCTTGGATTAGGTTGGGTGAAGACAGGTACATTTCCATTTAGTGGACAGGTGTTTGAATATTTGGGTTTTGAAGTTTTCTGAGTTTGGTATGGTTCTTAGTGTGGAGGGAAGACAATTCCATTTTTTGCCTAGTAGAAAGATAGGAGAAGTTGGCCAGCAGGACATTTACGTTTATGGATAGTAATTAAGTTCTGATTTTCAGTTCTTAGAGCTCTGTTGTTGTATAATGGGAAAGGATGTTAGTTAGAGTGGGACATTTTGTTGGGTGAAATATGAGTCTATATGTAGTAGTGAGTTGGAGATAGTCTAGGTAGTCTGGGAGTTCAAGCCAATTCGGGGATTGTAGGGTTAGGCAGTGATGGGTGGTATTTTTAGATTTAGAGACAAATTTAAAGATTTTGCTGTAGTAGTTTTCTAGTTTAGAGGTGATAGAGTAGGACACGTTGGTTAGGAGAAGGGCTCCGTATAATATGGAAGGAAGAAGATAAGTCGAGGCCAGAGCTTGACTAATAGAGTCGGAGAGAAAGCGATTATTCCTATACAGCATACCTAGCTTTTGGTGGGTTTTCTTAATATTTTGTTGAATATGAATATCAAACTTGAGGTGTTCATCTACAGTAATGCCAAGTAGTTTGGCAGAGGGGACCACTTCTATAGGTGAGTTGGTTTGACTATAGACTATATTTATCTTTGCTTTTTCAAAAATGTAAATATTGTAGATACGAGTCAATGTTTTGTACTTCTCTATTATTTCATCTCTGTGTGCATATTGAAATGTCTCTGTACAATGTCTGAATACAGTGCTTTGTAGCTACTGTTAAGACTACTAATACATTTACATTTATTATAACTTATCAAATATGCATCTATAATTAATATATGGCTTTCTCCGCTGTACTTTGTCTTAGGCTGAGCCTCCGAAATGGTCCAGCTAGGTCAGTGCTCTATCCAGGTTAACAAACTGAAATAAGCTAATAAATAATCTGAGAGAATTTTTAGTAACATTTTGGTAATTCCTAAAAGGATACTTTATGTTTTCCAGATGAAGTGAAAAGCTATGCTTGTGAATTTTTCCTATCTGTAGCATGAAGTCAGCATTTTGTAGTCAGTGCTAAAATATGATTTGAACATAAATTATCAATGTAAAAAAGTGAGAAGAGATTTATTAATTTAGTTATAGTATTTATTTACCTGACATACAGACTTATTACTGATTATACAAAGTTTAGAAGGTATTTAAAATTCCTCTTCTGAGCCACCATTTAATGATAAGGATTTTCTATAATGTGGGGCCCTCTTAAAAGATATTTTCAGGAAAAAAGGAGAATTCTTCAGTAACTCAGAAAAAATATTACTTGGGAATAAGTATAGAAATTATACAAACAACTTTAATTAAAACTAAACTAATCATTTAGTGAGTTATTTAAGAGGACTAAACAGACAAATAAAGCTAGGTGTTAAGAGAAATCAACAGTTGTGTGAAGAGAGGTTCATTGAAGATAGCATAGATTAAAAAGGCTTTAATTCTACAAGGAAGTAACTGTAGCATAATCAAAATGACAAAAAATTTATTGTAGATGTAAAAGCATCTAATTATATTATACAAGCAGTTAACATAGCCATGAATCATTTTACAATGGTGTTTGGCATCAAATCATTAATGTAAGCATGACAGTAAACTAGACAAATTCCATCACTCTGTCTACAGAAATTAATGATACTGTCAAGGTAAATTAAGCATGAAATAATTATGGTCAGTGATTGGATTTCCAACAAAGGTTTGAAGAATTTATTGGAAAATTTAGTTACCCTTAAGATTAAAAATTGATAAAAGTTATAAAAAGGCAGACATTACCATATATTAGAAATCAGCAACTCTAATGCCTAATTAAAAATGCAAGGCATATCATCCTGCTTTCAAACACTAGAAAGTAAAGTTTGAAGATACGTACATACTAAGAAAGTTTTTAGAAGAAATTAGGACGGTTGCACATGTTAGTATATGTATATGTATATATGTATACATATATATATATATATATATATATATATATATATATATATATATATATATATATATATATATATACATACACACACACATACATACATACATATATGTATATGTATGTAGGGTCTATATCACATTGTCAAAGGAACTATTTAGTGAATACCTATTTGTTTAACTATTTGTCGAAAGGTCTATCCATCGAACAATTGTTTTAATGAATTGCTTCCCAGTGGAAAAACAGTGGGCCATCAATGGTAATTTGCCCCTTTCCCCACTGTAGTGCAATCTCAGAGTGGGTATATTTAGTTAGGGGGGTGGGGGCACAGCCCCCCTCATTGGGTGGTGTGGGGGCCATAGCCCCCCACCTGAGTGGGTTTTAAATTTTATTTTTGTGATAATCAGTGGTTGTTCTACTGGTTATTTTCTCTGGGAACATTTTATCTCAAAACGTCATTTGATGGATAAAGCTTTCAACGAACAGGTATTCAATAAACAGTTGATTTGATGATATGATATAGATTGGTATAAATTTGTTATTATAAGCAAGTAAATGCTATAAGCACAATGGAGAATGAACTTCATGCTGATATGATTTATACACAATTTAGTTCTGCATTTGACAGGGTAGTCCATCAGTCATTGATAGAAAAAAAGGAGGAATCAGGTCTTTCAAACAGTTTGGTAAAAGGAACAGCTGAGTGGCACTCTAACAGAACCTGGCAGGTAGTATATGCTTGCTGTAAGGGAAGACTTTTGGATTACAGAAGGGCCCAAGCATACCCATTAGTGTGTTTTCATGTCTCTATGCACCTTAAAATATGTGATACCACAAGCAGTCAAAGCACCCATAATATTTTGGAGATTTGTTAGGATGACTTGAACAAATGTGTACACCTAGTTTATAATAGCCTGGGAAAACTTTTTGAAAACTGAAGGCACATTTGCAAAAGCATTTAAAATAAATGAATGTTCTTTCTCTGCTGCGCTCAATAGCATCACATGCTAATTGCTATTGTGAAGTAATCCTACTCCAAATGTGTCTGGTACTGAAAAATATCAGTGTAATTTTGGGGTGATGTACAATATAATTTAACTGTAGAATCACGTTTAATACTGAAATAAAGCAAGCTGGCACCAAAGGAATTAATGTCGTATAAGAATTGGGTTATTTAATTAAATATGATTGCTGAAAAGTTGATTGTATTTTTTTTTTCAAAATGGGGTATATTGTGGTTGTTTAATTGTTTTATTGATTCATACAAACTGTAAAATTAATAATGTTACTAAACCCTAGAAGACATGGGTGCCATGGGTTGTATCAAGAGTACCTTTCTTTTCACTGCTACTGCAGTTTTCTTATTTTTCATTCGTTTTTAGTTATAAATTTATAGCAAGATGTAGGTGTGTACTTTTGGGAGTGCAGCCATGTGATGATTTTTTTTTTGTAATTCTTGAGGCTGTCACTACCTTTCCTGCCATGTATTACTATTTTTTTGGTCTTTCTCTCTCCCTCTCATACACACACTCTCACTCACACACACACACACACACACACGCACACACGCACACACACACACACACACACACACACACACACACACACACACACACACACACACACTCACACACACACACACACACACATATACACACACACCTTATAGACACATGCTGAATAATACTGTTTCTTCAGTTCAGGATGACTGCTTTTTCTCATGATCTCTCTACCTTCAAACATCAGCATCTCCAGAGCATTTTGAAATGTCTGCATTTTGTCTCTTATTGGTTTAGGTACTTTCCCCACTTTTGTTTAGTAATATGTCACCCTATCATTCCACCTGTATATTTCTTGAATGATATCAGCTCTCTTTTTATTGAGATTTCTACTCTTATTAATCAGTATTTCTGTACTACATATTAAACAAGAATAGAAGTGACAGCTACATTTATGACTAGTAACTTAAAATAATTTGATTAAGGCTTGTCTCCTAAATTGCTAGTTTACTTATACAGACTGGACCCTGGCAATGAAAGGTTCCTCTCGCTATACTAACTTTCATTTCACTGTTTGAAAAAGATCAATGGAATGTGTGGGAGGTTAAAAAGTACCAGCTTGATATGTGTAGGCCATCATCACACATAGAATTGTTTCTAGAACCAGACATTTTGATCAGGGGATGAGGTGGTCTCCCTTCTTCCCTGTATCTGCTCAAGATAAGAGGCCCAAGTTTGATACTGTAGTACTCACAAGCACTTGACTGGGTGCCACACATCTAGAATTTTTTGTCACTAGATGACAGGTTACATCAAAGCATTAGCTGGTGGAATAAAGGAAAACTAAGTATATTTTTGTATACACACCTAGCATCTAATAAGAGTACTCATCTTTCATGGACACTATAAGACTGGCGCTTGATAAGGTACCACCCACCGATAGTATTGTGTATAGCATGTCATGTAAATGCATGCTACTCTAGTATCATAAGGTAGTTAGATAGTGGTTTGAATCCTGCACTTGACAACTGTGTGAGTGTGTGTGTGTGTGTGTGTGTGTGTGTGTGTGACTCCTTGTAGAGGAGCAACCTTTTAGGGTTGGGAGGGTGGCCTAATGGTTAAGGTGTTTGCCTTACAAACACAAGGTGCAGGGTTTGAGTCTCACAAGGGATAATTGGCTAGGCTTAAAATGGCTCGCAAGAGCAGTCAGCCTAGTACTAATCTATGAACCTATGAACCTATCTATGAACCTATAATTTTACTTTGAAATATCAACAGTAATGGAAAATGGTGTAGATATCTGGCTAGGTATGCTTAACAGAAATGACTTTCCTGACGTGAACCTGAGCTGTGAACTGTTATTGGACTTTTATAGTAGCTATTGACTGTTAATGTCAAACACTGGACTGAACACAAGGCTACTTCTAAGAGTGCTTGGAACCACAGGACCTTGGGACAAATGTTAATGATGGATTCTGTATATGAGTCATACATCCTTGACATTCCAGTCAAGAGAGGAGTTGAGCTATCAACTTATCACTACTTGGCAGTATACTGTGTCAGCTAGGGAGGATAGAAGCTGAACAAATGCAGACACCTGAAGCATTAAGTGAAGTGTCCTGGGAATGTCTAGCAGAATACGAATAGAATGAGTTTAGCTCCAGCCTCAGGAGAAGCCTCTCTCATGCACTTAGGGAAGTGACATGTGGAATCTGAATGGACCCGTTGAAGACTTTAGCAGTTGAGACAGTAAAGAGATGTGGCCTAAAAGTGGTCATTGCTTGTTATGGCTGCAACCCAAAGACCTATTGGCGGATCCCAGCAGTAAAGGAAACTGGAAATTAAAAGAAACAGTCCTATTAGGGAAAGCTAGCAGGGACATTACTTAAGTACTAATAAGACAAAAAAGGTAGCAGATCTAGCAGTCCTCAAAGTAAAGGTCTGGGTACAGTTGGAGTTTAGTAAGTCTATGCAGAATGACTCAGATGGCCACAAAGATATTCTGACAAACCGTTTGATGCCTTGGGAAAAGTGTCAGTGGTGCAACAGATAACACTCTCACCCTTTGTGCAAAATGCTGTAGTTAGTATTCCCACATAATGTAGAAGGATTGCTGACACTGGAGTGAAGCATAAGAGGGGTGCTGCACTCCTGAGTGATAGTTGAGGTGGATGTAAAAGATTCCATGGCATCTATCAAAAAGAGTAGGGGCCCTTTATTTATACACAAAAAGAACTCTTATTCGCAACATATTTACATATATTAATAAATGTACAAATATATACACATACAAATCTATTTACACATATTCATAATTTCTTATACCATCATACAACATGTTCATTTCTATTAGACCACCAGTCCTTTTTCCATAATCACTATCTGATTTTACTTAATATTGTGGCTAAAATCCATTTACCATTAAACATAATTTACTTTCATTCCATAAAACCCAATATAACATAAAATAACTTTTTATATATTCTTTTAACATATTCTTTACTTCTATTCTTATAATATCCATATTTAATCATATCCATGTTTATTTTATCCACTTGTTTTATCTCTTTAAAAAAGATCTATACATAGTTTTCCCCATAGCTGCGGTGGTGGTGCTGCGGTAGCATTGTGGCCTCACAGTAAGATGTTGTCCTGTTCGATTCTCAGTTAAAGCATCTTCTGTGTGGAGACATGCGTGAATGGACGTACCTTCATTGAAGGCTGTGCATCAGGGCTGACAACTCAGCACGTAAAAATCTCCTGCCACTCATTAGCGGACCGGAGTTCCACTGTGGCCACCCGTAATCGGGAAAAAGCCGAAAGACACAACAACATAGTTTTCCCCATAACTTTTTAACTCCTTTACATTTCAAAAACCTATGTTCCTTAGTTTCTTCTTCCTGGCAATTTAAACATATTCTATTACTTTTCTTTTTATATGGCATATTTCCTTTTACTGGCAAGTTATCTATTACCAGTCTCCACAAAAATATCTTGACATTCTACTTTCTTATTACACCATTTGGTTCTTATTTTTACAGATTTAATTTTTTTATATGTTAAAGTTTCCCATGGTTTTACATAGTAATATTTTGTCATTACATTCTTGTACTCTTTTTTTCTCTTTTACTGTTTTTACCATACCCACAACTTATCATACTTTTATTTATACAATTTTACTACTACTCTCTCATATTTTTCATTTATCCACTTTAACACTTTGTACAAATTTAATGAAGCAGCATATACCACTAGGTTAATTAACCATAAACCTCTTATAGGTTTATAGGTAGGTACTAGGCTATTGGCCCTAGGGCCTATATAAGCCTAGCCAAAAGGTACCCTGGCTTTCGCCATCCAAGAAAATTATTTTCCTGTGCCACTGTCGAGCAGAGCCACAGAAGTGATCCCGGGGTGAATTTCCTATCTCCCATCCAGTCATCAAGATTTTTCTTGAAGAGTGCTAATGAGGAGCTTTGTTTGATATAGATAGTTTATTACAGAGTATGGGAAGTCTCTGGGACAGGAATCTATCCCTCCAGCATGTTCTGTTTATTGTGGTGACAAGGTTTGGGTCCCTAGAGCATGTAGCTCAGAGGGATTAGGATTTCTTTAAGTGGAGCATGTCCAAAAGCTCTGGGTTTGACATAGCTTTGTGTGTTAAGCAGAGATCACCTCTGAGTAGGTGATATGCGATAGAGTAAAGCTGTAGTTTTTTGAGACAGTCTGCGTAGGGCATCTGTTTGAGGCCAGTAATCCTATTTGTGAGGTATTTCTGCAGCCTTTCCAGTTGTTGTAGATGTCTTATGAGGTACATACCAAAAGGGGTGTTGTACTCTATAATGGGTCTAATGAGTGACGAGTAGTGGGGAACAATGACTTATTTTTTCCTGGATGAGACACCTTTTGTGATGAGGTGTGCCACGTAGAAGGATTTCCTGACTACTGTGTCGATGTGATTATCAAAGGAGAGACTACTGTCCACCTGTGTCCCAAGGTCTCTTATCACACTTTCGATGTTAAGTAGACTACCGCCTATGTGGTAGTTCATGGGTACAGAGTTGTTACCAAAAGGGATGACAATGCACTTTATGGCATTGAGCCTGAGGCCATGGCTTTGACACCAGGCATCTGTCTCAGCGAGGCCCTTTTGTAGGATGTCCACATCTTTTGGAGTTTTGATTATGGCTCCTAGTTTGCAGTCATCTGTGAACTTCATTAGCCAAAGACCTTCTGTGTTAGCCTGTACATCAGAGAAGTACATACCAAACAGGAGAGGACCCAGGACTGAACCCTGTGGTACTCCACTTGTCACTGGTCTGAAGTTGAATTTGGAGTCTGCTACTTTCACAGTGTGGATTCTGTCAGTGAGCCAGTTGACAACCTATCTTGTTACATAGGGATTTATACCTAGTTTAGTGAGTTTATCTACAATTCCAGAGTGGGGGATGGTGTCGAAAGCCTTGGTGAGATCTAGATAGGCTGTATGAACCACCTTACCCTCATCTACGGCTTTGGTGACTGCTTCAAAGAAGTCTATCAGGTTTAGGAGACATGATCTGCCTTTTACAAACCCGAACTGGGTGGGGTCCTGAGTTTGGAGATTACCAATGTCATTGTTTATAAGTTCCATGATGATACGTTCCATAGCCTTGCAGACCAAGCTCGTCAGGCTAATGGGGCAGTAGTTTCCGGGGTCCGTGGTGGCTCCCCCTTTGTGAAGTGGGATAACCATCGCTGTGCACCATTCAATGGGCACATAGCCTGAGGTGAGGCTATGACTGAACATGGTACTTAGGTGGGGTGCCAGTTCGTTCTGAGGTTCATGTAGAACACAGCCTGGGATGTTGTCAGGTCCCATGGATTCTGTGTTCTTGGCTTTGGAGAGTGTGTTTTTTACCTGTGCAGTTGTGATTACAGGAACTTTGCATTCTTCTGGTATATAGATGGGCCCTTTATGAGAGGGGGGTAAAGTTAGCACTGAACCTACCTGCCAGGATGTTGGCAATTTCAGTTGGTTCTGTATATTTAGTACCATTGTGCTGTAACTCAGAGTAGATCTGAGTGTTGCCATTGAGATTCTTGACATAGCTATAGAATGCTTTGTGGTTGTCTTTAGAGTCATTGGCGATTTTGTTTTCGTAACTAGCTTTAGAGGATTTTATGAGGGATCTCAGCTTCTTACTGAGGCTGACCAGGGAGTTCCTCCAATCATGGGATTTTACTCTTTTTTGCAACAGTTTTACTCTTTTTTGCAACAGTTTCTTCTGTTATAGAGTCTGTTTATGGCAGGGGACCACCAGATTGGCTTCCTTTTTTTTTGGAGGATAGCATCTTGGTTCTGTTAGGGATTGCACAATCCATGCACTCGTGTAAGTGCTTATAAAGTGCATTTGTGTAGGATTCAACAGTCATACCTCTATTGTCCATCAGCATGGGTGTCGTGAAGTTTGCCACTTCTGTCTTAAGAAGCGTGAAGTTGGCTTTGGAGAAATTTTGTTATGGTGGTTTCCCTAATGGGGGGTGGGGGAGGGATGTGGATGTCTAGGGTGATTAGCTTGTGGTCAGATCTGACCAACGAGGAACTGACCTCTGGTGTGGAGCACCGGTTGCCCATGTTGGTAATAACCAGGTCTAGGATATTGCTGCCCCTGGTGGGTGTGTGGATAAGTTGATCCAAGGCATCGGAATTTATGAATTGCAGAAAACATTGTGCACAAGAGTTGGTACATGAGTAGTTTTCCCAGGTAATGGTGGTGTAGTTGAAATTGCCCATTATTAGGGTGTTAGGTTGTACCCTAATATTTTCCAGTGTATCAAGAAATGAGGAGTGGGTATCCTGGGGCACAGTGGGGGATCTGTAGCAAGCCACAATATGGATTGCGGTCTTGCCCAGAGTTAGTTGCACTTGGATAATCTCGGATGCATTATGCTGAGCAACTAGCCTGGAGGTGGGAATATCTTTAATGAATATGGACACGCCTCCACCTTTAGTGTTTCGGTCCAGGTTAGGTGGCCGAAAGGTGTGGTATGAATTATAGCCTGGTAATGCAGGGGTATTCTCTGGAGCCTTGAACCAGGTCTCTGTCACTGCACAGATGTCGATGTTCTCCATTTTAAGGAGTGCCTCGAGTGAGTGCATTTTGAGGTTTAGACTTCTAGCAGTGAGTAGCAATACCCTCAGATTCTGCTTGCTTGTACTTGTTACGGTGGTGAATTTGTCATTTGAACCTTGCCTAAAAAAGGCACTATAGGGGTGGCTAAGAGCCTTAGCCAGTATCCAGAATCCAAGGGGTGACAGGTGCAGGCCATCTCTGGCAAAGCATCGTGGTTTGTCGATCATGTCATCCCAGGCAGAGAGATACTGGATCCCCTTAGAATGACACCAGAAGCTTAGCCAATTGTTGAAGTCAATCATTTTGTCCTTGCACTGTGGTATCATTCTGGGTGATGGCAGGATGCTACTCAGGGCTAGGGTCATACCTGCCTGGGCTACAAGATCGGACAGCTCCTCCATATCCCTTTTCATGTAGTCCAGGGAGGTACGTCTCAAGTCATTCACACCAACATGGACAATGACAGAGTCATATTTGTACTTGCTGTGGAGTGACCTGAGTGCATGCATTATGTGGTGGATCCTGGCACCCGGCAGACAGCTGACAGTAACTTTCTCCTTGTTTAGCCTGGTGAGTGGAACATCAGTGTGCCTGACTATAAAGTCACCTATGACTAGAGTGTTTGGTACGTTGTTATGCATTATGGGCTGTGGTTGAGTGGCACACTGAGTTTGTGGGCTATGTGTCATTTGGGTTATGTTGGGGGGTGGAGGTTACTTGTGTTTCTGCTTTGGAGGTCCTTGTTGCTTGGGCAGGTTTTTACTGAGAGCATCCACGAATGTAGGTGTGTGTTTTGTGTTTCTATGTGTGTGTTTTGGTGGCATAGGTTTTGAGGGACTATGTGATGAGTGTGGTGTGGTGCAAGTATTTACCTTCTCCTCTTAACTGTCTAGTCCAGTCTTGGGTGAAGAGAACTTTGCTTCCAGTTTGGCTATATAAGTGCAGCTCTCACAGGTTGTAGTGTTGGGTGGTAGGAGGAGAGGGTTGTCTGTGTACATGAGGCAATTACCTCTTTATTTACATACAAAACTCCTCTTTTTACTAGGTTTAATCTAGAATCCCATATAAATGAAAAAATATATATCTGCAATTCCTTTTCAAATACTGTTGGCAACATAAATACACTTTGCTAAGTATGATATTTTTCCCATCAGTACTGAATTTTTCAATTTTTTTTTTCTAAACGATAGTTTATATATTCTCCAGAAAAGGAAGGTTTATTTTATTTTTTCTATTGTTTTTCCCCATTGAATTCTACTTACATCTTTATCCCCAAATTTTATATATAACACAGAAATGTCATTAATTGTAAAATATATACCCCTATCTTTATTACATCACCTAATACTTTATTTTCTGTTTACTAAAAGCATCCCTATCACTTCTAGACACTCATTTGTGTAAATTATTACTTCTTTTATCCAAATTTTGTTTTTCTACAATTACTATAATGTCATGTTAAAAGAACTGGAATTCTTAACCCTTCATGTGTTATATACCCTGCATCCTTCATTTTGTGATTTGTTTCACATACTATCACATTCATAACAAATGCAAAGAGTATACAGCTCATTGGACATCCCTGTTTTACACTGCTTTTCATATGTACTTTTTGGCTTAACCAGCAATTCACAACATTTTTACTTTATTATTACTATATGCTGAGATACATAATTTCCTAACTTTCTAAGTTATGCTATATTCTTTCATTATTACCCATAAGATTTTATGTTCAGTTGTATCAAGTGCCTTATTAAAGTCTCCTATCATGATTTTCAAGTCTTCTTTTCTATTCATAATACCATTCACAATTTCTCTATCATTAATAATTCCTGACAACCATTCCCTTTATACTGTAAATATTATCTTCCATAATACTTTATATTTTAGTTCCAAATCTTTTTTGTATTATTTTCATAAATATTTTATAATCATTATTATTTAATACAATATGTCTCTATGTTTTTAATTGCCTCCTATCTTCCTTCTTCCATATGAATTTAAATATTCCACTATATAATTCTTTATGCATAAACCCTTGAATTAACTATTCATTCAAAATTTTTAAAAACATTTTTTTTGCCAGTCCCTTAAATGTTTACACATTTCATACCTATTCCATCTGGTCCTGCAGCCAAATCTATATTTACTTGTCCTAATATTGTATATAGCTCATTTAAGGAAATCTCCTTTTCCAACTCTTCATTCTCTTTTTCTGTTAACTTTTTACTTTCCATGTTTTTTCACTGCATTTTTTTCTTTAAATATTTCTTGTGCATATTGTACTACACTATTCATAATCTTTTCCTGAGTTCTTTCTATTTGTCCTTTTACATTTTTTTTTATTTCTCTCATTGCACTACCATCTTTCTTTGTTAATGTGCTTAAGTAACTCAATACTTCTCTTTATCCTTGTAAAATATATTTGCTTAAATAACGGTTCTTGTATTTTTCCTAGATTTCTTTCACATATTTTTTTCTTTGTCAAAGTCCTTTCTATCATTATATTCTAAATCTTCTAATGCATCATTATATGTTATTTTATATCTTTCTTTCTCTACTTTTCTCACATCATATTGCCTCTGTAAAAACATTTTTTATATTATTCCTCAATTATCATCATTCATTCATACCATGAAATTTTCCCGTAGTAATATGATCTTTCAATAACTGTATTACTAGTTTCTTACTTTCTTCATTCAATGCTTTCTCGTTTATCCTTGGGATTTAAACAACAACATTTATTTTCCTATTTTTATATAGTCCTTGTTTTCCTTTATTTCTCACCATATTACCAAATGATCAGAAAATCTCGTTTCAACTACCTCCCCTTGTCCTATAACTAAACATTTTGATACTATAAAATCATCTATTTCAATTCTGTATATACCCCTTTTGTAACTCCATGAATTTTTGTCCCAAAGTTTTAACTTACTACATCTTATAATTTCTAATATTTTCTTACACCATTTCCTATCTTTTTACTCTTGCCTCTTAAATCACAATTGTTAAATTAAATCTCCTGTTATTATAATATTCATATTTATCAGTACATATTCTAAAATCTGATGAAATAGGCTTTTTTTCTTTAAAGTTAGTATAAAAGATGATGATATAATTATATATATTTATTCTTTCCACTTTAGTTCTCTAAAGGTTAATCTTATTTTTGCTAAATTTACATCTAATAACTTTACTGTATTTATACAGCATATGGTTATTCCAGACATCTCTCATTTCCTAAACTCCAGATTATCTTTCCTTCCCATAGTTTCTCTGTTTGTAATTTCTTCATTTGTTAAAAATGTTATGTCTTCTAAAATAATTACATCCGCATCACGTCTTCTTTGTTATTTTTTTCTCTTCTAATTTTTAGTCTATTTCTGCTACTTCTAATTTTTTTTCTCTTTGCTCGTTTTGTTCTCTTTCTTTTTTCTTTTTCCTTACTCTTATTTTCATTTGTAGAATCCATCAATAAATGTCCAATTCTGATACGGGTTCAGGCGCCTAGGCAGCGAGACATTTCCCTGTGGTGCATTTGACTGGGGACACATGGCTGAAGTGACATTCAGCTGCGGAGAAATGTGGCTGTTGTGAATTCCCTGTGGGCAAAGAGAAGAATGTGTTGCCATGCCCACAACTTCAATAACTAAATGCACAGGGGGAAAACAATGTCCATTGTCCTGAAGGGAACATGAGACAGGAGGCAGTATGGCAGGCATCAGCAGCAGGCTGGCCCATGGGCCTGTCACTGGCAGTAAGAATGCAGTGCACAATGGGCAGTGCCTTTATAATCGGTTTGTGTGTGGACAACAGCCCCCTTCACAGTGTATAGGGAACATTATCCAAAATGCATACTGAAGCATAAATGTGACTACAGTAGCCTGCAGGATTTCTTCCATGCTGTAGCACACTTCTACATGTTGTAGTTGCATAAGTATGTATTGTATACTGAGCACAATACTCATTACTTCATCTGCCTTCATGCATTTGGTTATTAAACCTCTGGGCATGGCAGTGTGTGCTTCTCTTTGTCCACAGGGAGTTTGCAAACAGCCATACTTCTCTGCAGCTGAATGTCATTTCAGCCATGTGTCCTCAGCCAAATGTACCACAGGAAAATGTCTCGCTGCCTAGGTGCCTGAAACCTTTTGATACATTTATAACATTTTAATTCACATTTTTGCATCATGTCTCATATCCCCATAATTATAACATTTTCTTTTCTCACAGTTACTTATGAAATGTCCTTCTTTTCCACAAAAAAAGGTTTTGAGCTGCCCCCAGTATTTCAAAACAGCCCGTTTCCCCTCCACAATTTTATCATACTTGGTATATATATATATATATATATATATATATATATATATATATATATATATATATATATATATAATTTTTTCTCTTTCTGTTTGTAAGACAGTATTACAATCCCAGACATCAGTCCACAAACCCCTTTTGTCATAAACTTTTGCAATGTCCTGTACTTCTTTACATGAAGTTTTCAAATGCCCTTTCACATTCTGTCTTTCTGTCTTTGCTCAAAATTGTACAAGCATTTTATTTTTTGTTTGCATGTTAAATGTTTTTATTACATAAAGATTCTATGTATTACAGTCTTTCCTTTTTTCATATTCTCGAAACAAATTTTCCATTGAAAAAAACAGTCCCAAATATAATTTCACAAAATATATCTTTATTAATAAGTATAAATGCTCTTACTTCATGTGCGTTTACACCCAAAGGAGCTATTTAATTGTTCCATACTTCATACCTATCCATTTCTTTGTCTTTCTAACTTTGAATACTTTCCACGTACCTCTGTTTTTCATTTCTTCTGCCTTCTTTTCTGCTACTCTCCTTCTGCCTTCTTTTACATTCTCTGCATATGTTTTCTTTTCCATCTCAAAACTGTTCTTCAGGATTTTCTCTCCATCATCCTTTTGTATTTTCTCCATAATGCCCCCCCCCCCCCCGACAAAACGTCTCCTTCATTTTCTGGCTCACTCTGCATCACCATTTTTTTAAGTAAATCATCCTACAATTCTCCCAACTGGAGGGTTGTAATTATATATCCATCACTTGCTGACTTGTCTCTATTAAACAGATTTCTTTGGAACAGCTCCTCAGAATCCTGCACACATACTCTGGTCATAACATTTGCTTTCTCCTCCATTTCTCTCACCTCTCCATCATTTCCTTCTCTCTCTTCTTATGCCTCCCTGTTTCTCCAGGCCACCTCTGTACCTGAAGCAGAAACAGGAAGTGCTCCTACAAAATGAGTCCCACTCACAGCAACGAAAAGTAGTGGAAGTTCTCTGGTGCCATGGCCAATTTCCCCTAGTAGTGTAAATACCACCTTGACACTTCCCTTAAAAGAGGACACTGGACTAATGACACTAACCATGACAACAAAGGTTAAGTAAAATAAAATAAAATCAACAAATAACTGATCTCTGGTAGAATGAAGAAAAGTTGACCTTCACTGGGGACACTGGCAGGAGGTGGAAAGAACATTTTGAAAAACTGCATAGCAAGGTGGATGTGCCTGATGTAAGCTGGACATTTCTATACGTGAGATCACTGCAGTAATGAAACAGTTCTAAAGGGACAATGCTGTGAGAGCAGATGAGATCTGACTAGAAATATAAAAGCTAATGGATACTGTTGGTTTGTTTTGATTAAAACACATTTTCATTATTGCATGATAGACAAAGAAGAACCTCTGGCCTGGCGGCTGGTGGTACCCATTTCTAAATACTGGAAGAAAAGAGGAGGATGCATGCAAACTACAAAGGAATCATGCTTCTCAACCAAGTGTGTTGGAAAGGAAACTTCATCTTATAGCTGAGACTAACTCAAAAGTAGAAGAACAGGTTTCAACCTGACTTTGAAACACTACATCATCTATTTGTCCACACATGTATTGGCGAGATCCTGAACATCTTGTTTGTATATATTTTGTTGAACTATAATGGCATAGAACTCTGCACCCTGGAATATATTATGGAATATATTGCAACAGCATAAGATTTAGGGCTACTATTGTGTGCTATTTTGTCTCTGTACTTGCAGAGTGAAAGTTGTGTTCTCATTCTTTGCATAAAGTCAGATGCATTCAAGATGGCCACAAGACTCTACATAGAGCATGTCTTGTCTGTCTTCCTGTTTATGAATGTCAAGGATGATATATCATGAAAAAGCTAGTTTTTGGAAAGTAATCAGTTTGGAGAAGCAATAATTGGATCTTTGCTGTTTGCAGTTGCTGTTCTCTTGGTTTTGAGTGACTATAGTCTCTGATAGGTACAGTATCAATTCACTACTGAGTCTGAAGTGAGTGGAATGAAAAAAAAAAAAGAACTAAAATTTTAAGTTATCGTCATCTCCTAGTAAAGACTGCTGTTCTCCCCAAATGAGATGGAAGCAGACACCATACAAGTGGTGGAAATAAAGTATCTTGCTGTCTTATTTAAAATTGTGGTAGGGAGGTAAAAATGCAATGACCAACAGAGTCCTGTAGCATAAACAATACAACACACATTGCACCAGACCATGGTTGTACAGCAAGTGATGACTCATATAGGACGAGGTTATAAAATTACTTGTAAATTTATGTACCAACGCCCACTTATCATCACTAACTTTATAGTTACTAAAAACTAAGTTTGTGAATACAAGATGCAGAAATGACATTCTTTCAAAAGAGTGATGAGTTAGGCAATCTGATATAGTATAGACATTACTATTTTAAGAGGTCTCAATTGAAATAGGTTGGGCACCTGTTAGGTCCCTATTTAAGGAAGCATATCAGGCACAGTCCACTTGAAGAATGCCTTACAGTAGACCCAGGAAATACTGGACAGATTGAATATTTTATATAACACAACAACACCACCACACCTCACTTCGATAGGTAAACAACCAGGATCCAAATGAAACACAAGTCTTCAAATATAACTGTTTTAATTCTAGCACCTCGGTGAAAACACCTTCTTGGAAGGTTACATATTTTAATTTGTCTTGGAATCTTTCTTGGTATTTTGCTGAGGGACAGGAAAATCTGTCTGTCCTGTCCTGTTCCATTTGCAACCAATGCAGCCTTTAGTAAGACAAGCAGTTTAAAAATGGATTTATCTACACAAGTGGCGAGATAGGACTAGATGAAGGGATTAGCTAGGGAAAGTATTGAAATGACTCCTCACGGTACATCAGATAGCTTATAATGAGTCTTGAGACAAGCTGAATGAATTTATTTATACCTGGTAGCTTTTTACTTCATATTGTGATGGTATAACTCAAAATTTGGCCATCTCAGCTGAACAAAGAGTCACATGGTTCATCAGTCCTCCTAAATGAGTAGCCAGAGCAATGCACTATCATACCATAGTGACAGGGTGATTGCAAGACCTGAAGAAATCTTTAGGTGAAGGATCGTGTTTTTTTTTCATTCATTTTTATTTCACATGAACGCAGCCAAGCATATCAGTAACACCAAAGTGGGGGTCATAGAAAACATTTCATCTGCATTGCATGCAACATGATTTCAGCTGATGTAATTTATCCATGACTCTAATTATACAGTAAATATAGAAAGAGCAGTTATACATGATTTTGATCTTTTGCTTAATGCCCACAGTCAATAATGCAAAGACAGTCAACTCTGTGAGTATTGAAAAGTAATTACTTGTATTAAATACTTTGCTTCTGCCCTTTCACTTATTTGGATGCTAAAAAGCAAACTGACCTGGAATCTCGTAATTTTGAAACTCTAAAATTAAAACTCTAAAATGTTTGGATTTCCCAGTCTTTCTCCTTTGGTATCACAGGTAGGGATCAGACGTCAGGAGAACACACTGGGTCCAGTAGCTATAAGACAGAGATTTAACCTCTGGGCTACCTGTACCAGCACTGCACGGAACTTAAATCCTTCTGTTTGCTCATTATAGCTTACCTTCTTTCTGCAGCTTATTTTCATTCTAACTACAGAAACATTATGTTATACTCTTTTACCTATGCTGTTCTTCCTAAAATATACCCAGGTATAGCACAACTCCAGCCTTGTCTTCCTCAAGCGACACAAATCTCTAGTATAAATAATGTCACTATCCAAATTGTTTTTTGAATAAATATCAGAGAAGAAAATCTGAAGCGTAAATGCAACTACAAATCTTCTGTATGCATTAAGTTCACATATTCTTTAATTGCTATCGACTTCTCAGAACATTGACCTCTCTTTATTGCTTTATTGCTGTTTCTTAAAACTGGATAAGTACACTGAATTGCGTCTATATGTTCTGTGATTTAATGGTCCTCTGGAGGACTAAACAGCTTTTTATCTTTCCATTAAGGAACAAATGCAAAACTCTTCAACATAATTCAAAGTTATCAGTGTCCATGGAATCCAAAACTTCATTTTATTAAAAATGTAATATTTCCTGTTTAGTTGAAAAGCTATGCTTGCAAGAAGCACATTCCTGTAAATCAAACCTAATTCTAAGCTGTCTGAAATGTCAAGTTAAATTTAGAACATATGTGTGTTTATGCAAACAAGCTGCTTTTGTGTTTGGTCTTGTTTCTTATAAAGTACTTCAGTGATTTAAAACTGAAGCATTGCAGTCTTCTAACATCCAAGGCCTACATTAACTGGCAGTGAATGAAGAAATCTGTCACTCCAATGGAATTACTTATTCATGCATGCTCACTTTTTTACAGCATATTTCAGAGAAAATACATTGTTTTGTCATGGCCAAAATGAAGGATATGAATACAAAATTGCAGTTAAAGCCAGGAAAGTCATAGATCTTCTGCGTATTTAAAAGTTTGCATTTATTTATTGTTTTTCTTTGTAATCTGATGCTACAGAAAGCAATCTGCCAACATCACCACCGCCACCCAGTGAAAACTTGACGCAATCCAAATCCACTGGTATTTCTTAGTAACTTGGAAGGGCAACTATTTATCTGAGTCAAGAAAATAAAGTAAACGTTGTTGTTTGTGTGAGTGCCAGTAGGTAACTGACCGTTTCTCATTTTTTTCTTATTTTATTGTGAAATTATGCCTGTGGCACTTACCCAAGCATACAGTTATATAAGGGTTAAACTGAAAGTATTCCTGAATGGAAATTTTGATCTCTCTATCTGTAACAAGAAACGCTATCCTAAGGAGTTAAAGCTCACCAATCAGTATTCAGTATAAACAGAAATCCTTGGAAATGGAATATAAGAATGAAAAATAGGTATTCTGAATAGGTAGATCTGAGTTCAAGATGGTTTCTGAGGAACGTGAATTCCTTGTGGTATCTGGCAACTGCACCACTTTCTGTCTGTAAACATGAATGCAGCCATCTTGTCATGAATAGGTGATGGCCAACAACGGACACATTTGTATTCTTCTCCCTTGAGGCTTAAGTGCTGTTCCTGGCATGTCCACTACTCACCTTCAATCTCTGACTGGCCATTGCGACTTCAATAACTGTTCTAAAAGCCTGTTTGGTCAAAAGAAATAAAAGTGTAAGAACATTTGACTGACTCCACATTTCAGTTCTTTTCAAGAGTTAATTTACAAAATACAGCAAAGATCTGATAGAAAACATTGTTATTTCTACCTAATTAAAAGAAAAAAAATCAGTCAGTATGCATGGTAAAAGGAATGTAAGTGAGAGGCATTAATTAAAGTCTGTCAAGAAAAGTAGAAGAAATTCAACAAGTGAAATGCATTTGTTGCACCTTTCTCATCATGCAAGCACTGAACATAATGTCAAATATGTTTAATTAATTGGCACTATACATTCTACTGTTCCATTCCTGAAATATGACATGAAGTAGCATGCTCAAACAACCAATAGAAACTTGACAATGTATATAATTAGAGACTGGAATGACAGAGTTTTGATTCAATAATCTTATTTTGTCATGTATATGCCTGCCAGTTAATAATTAGAAGGCTGTGGGTTCTCTCATTCCAAGTAACTGGATTAATTTTCCAGTGGTGTCACCACATTGCAGCATAACGGGTGTTGCACTCCTGAGTGTGCTGTCCTTTCAAAGACAAATTAATCCAAAGCTCCAGCTGCCTGGGTTGCTAACAGTTTAGCTGAATGTAAAATATCCCATGACATTTATTGAAAAGAGAAGGTGCCCTTTAATTTATTATTCATATTAAATTATAAACACCTCAGGTAGGAATCATAGACATTATAGACACATATGTAGAAATCATAGTCAATGCAAGGCATGTACATCTTGCAAATATTTATACCTTGCCAATACCCACCCTTAGACTGTACCTCCCTTTTGAAGGAGGAGTAGCCCAGGAAGCCAAGGATGAATTTGTGAATACCCTTCAATCATCCAGTTCCTGTTCAGGGGAAAATAATGTACAACACCTTGGTTTGCCATAGGAGTCTATTCCAGACATGGAAATGTGCTACATAATGAACTACCATGTTTTATTTATTTGCTCTTGAAAATTTAGATCCTTAATCCTGATAGTTGTGGGATTATTTGATGTGTGGATATACAAAGAGATAATGTGCTTCATGGTGAATCCAAAAATGGTGCCAGTTTTCAGGGACAATGATATTCCTTTGCAACTGCTGTTATGATCAAAGGAGAGGGAGTTGTCAACAGAAGTTCCAGATATATAACAGCATTCTCATTTTGGAGTGTGACATTGTCTATTCTGCATAATCTGGGGAGTGGATGTTTACAAAATGCTCCAGGGATCTAAACCTTGTCATCACAATGAACAAAACATGCTGGAGGGATAGGCTCCTGACCCAGAGACTCCCCAGACTCTGAAATAGACTGTCCATACATGTCAAGCAGAGCACCTCTTTGGCCCTTTTCAAAAGGAACCTTGATGACTGGATGGAAGATAGGAAATTCACCCCAGGGATCACATCAGTCGCCCTGCTAGACAGGGGTCCAGGGAAGTAAATACTGTGGGAAGAAATAGCAAGGGGATTGTTATGGCTAGGCTTGTATAGGCCCTAGGGCCGATAGCCTAGTACCAACCTATGAACCTAAATGTGGCAATATTGTACTGCACCAGGCGTTTACAAAAATATGTTCATGCTGAAGGGCTTTGGCGTCAGAGAGGGACTTGACAATGATTCACAGTTTACCATCATCTGCAAACTTGCATAGCCAGACAACTTGTTTCATAGTCTGGAGATCAGAAAAGTAAATGTCAAACAAGAGTTTCCAGCACTGAGACTTGTAGGACAACACTGGTCACTTTTATAGTCTCTGATAAGGCATCTGCTATCACTACTGCATGTGTTGCCTTTTAGCCAGTACATTTTATAACCTACATTATTTGCATATCTCATGTAGTAATTGGTTTTCACATAATCATTTGAATATTCTTATTTCTCATTCTTAATAATTTTGCTCATTCTAAAAATGTATCAGGAAATGAATTTCCTCCATTCCACCACAACCACATTTTTATTTTTTCAATATATCTGATAACACCAGTTCCTTATTAAATAATATTTAATTTGGTTTTGCTTTCCAAATTTACCATGCACCACATATTGCCCTTTTTGCCATATCAGTATTTTCATTTTTTGTCATAATAACCATTTCCTATCTAGCTGTTCAATATTTGTAATAGTCCCTTATCAGTTCTCATTGCCCATACTCCCCCTTATGTTTAACTCTGTCACACTGTAAGAACATATGACATGTAGTTTCTTCTTTTCAGCCAATTGTTCACATATTGCTTTATACAGCATATGTTCTTATTTATTATAGGTCTCAATAAGATGTCTTGCCATTTTGCATTTCATCTTTCTGTTTTTAATTGCCTCACTAATATTCTTGTCTATACCTTCCCAAAGGCTAACATAATGCAATCTTTTCATTGTATTTACATACCATTTCTTCTGATAATTTTAAACTCTTCCTACACTATATTTTCCTCTGTTTTAAAATTTCCTACCTTTTGCCAAAAGATATATATGCATCTTTTTCAAGAATACTTACAAATTGTCTTTCTCTTTCCTTTTTATGGTATTTTTCCATAATACCATATAAATGGAACGAAAGTAAAACAACTATTGGATTAGTCATCCCCAAACCACAACTATTATTATTATTACTATTATTATTATTATTATTATTTACTTTGATCATTTTTATTGTTGTTCTTTTATTAAGGTTGCTAACCATAGTAGCACACTGATCACAACAGACCATTTGCAGGCATAGCTCAGGTGAAGAAACACACAAAAAATAAATAGTAAAATAAAACAGAACTAATTCACAAACATTGAGTAATCACAGAAAGTAGAATCAAACCGACAATTAAGACAATGAGCAAATATTATTAAAAGAGTAGAAAAACAAATACAGATTCATTTTAGTAGTAAATATGGTGGGTAAGCAGCAGGTGAGATCAAAGGGTCAAATCGGACGTAA
The DNA here is from genome assembly GCF_019279795.1 of Protopterus annectens. Lineage (NCBI taxonomy): Eukaryota > Metazoa > Chordata > Ceratodontiformes > Protopteridae > Protopterus > Protopterus annectens. Next base: position 1,320,637,434 of record NC_056726.1, on the reverse strand, counting down.
TCTAGGTGAAGGGCAAGTTAGATGATATGTCCAGTGGAAAAACACTTGCAGTCAGATTTTTAATGAAAGTGTGTTTTGAGTTGTACTCTGAAAGTGAGAAAGACATTTCTTTTAGTTTGGGGGGGGGTAGGAGAAATTGCCAGAGTTTGGGTACAAGAATGCAGGAGTGATTGGTATGGTGCAGTTTAATTTTGGGCGCTCTGGAGTGAGGGAGTTGATTGTGAAAAGTTGTGGAGGTTGTAGGGGTGGTTCCATTATGGATTTCATTAGCAAGAGGTAGGAAGGTACCTGGTCAAAGTAATTTGAAAAGAAGATTCCTGAAGGTAGCTCAAATTTGTAGGAGACTGGGAGTCATCTGGCTTTGAAGAGAGTGGTGCAGTGGTGTTCCTGAGGTGGGAGTTGGAAATGAATTGGCAGACTTTTTTTCCAATGAACTGTAAAGTGGATGAGATTTTTTTAGAGGCTGTGGCTATGACAGAGAGCGCATATTCAAGTTGAACAAGGAGGACTCCTTCATCTACTGCATTTGATGAAAGGAAGATATTTTCCATGAACAAAATAAAAGAAAACTGATAATTTTCCTGCTGTTTTCAATCTGATTAATTCATTAAATTACTGCAAAGTGTACACAGAGATGTGCAGATTGTGGAACCTTTCCCAGCATCAGCAACCATCCTTACCCAGTGCTGCACTGTGCAGCATCATCCTTACATAGTGCTGTGTGGTCCTGTAACACTAAGATGTGCAACATCACAAAGTGATAGCCTTGTGGCTGTGCTGAATGCTAACTAGGCATCTCAGGGGGAGAGGCATATGCTAATTAGTCAAGTGATCTCTCTCTCTCCCAGGAACAACCTTCAGGAAGGCATCAACACAGCCAAGCAATTAATGAAATAATTTTGCTGTGTAGAGCACCATGGCCATCACCACCACATTGCAGTAATAAATATGACCAAAAGTCCATCTTCAATCACTTTACATGAACATGGTGGGCAAAACCATTAAAAACAAGGTATTATTTTTAACAAATTGGCACAGACAGCAAAGTGGAGACTGGGGAGTGGGGGATGCACTAGACATCAAGGGTCGGAGGTTGGTGTGATGGTTAAGGTGCTTGCCTTAGAAACACAAGGGGCAGGGTTTGATTCTTAGATGGGATAACTGGCTAGGCTTAAAATGGCCCATGAGGGCAGTTAGTCTATTACTAATCTATGATCTATCAAGGATAAAGTACAGTAATGGCACCGGTGGCAGTGAAGGGTTTGAGAGTGGGAGGATGCATTGGACACCAGAGATAAAGTGAAGTGCCATAATGTCATCACCAGTAGTAATGGAATCGGGGGTGTGGGGATTCACTAGGCACCCAGGATAAAGTGAAGTACCATAATGGCACCAACATCATAACAGGGATCAGGAGATGGGAGAACTCATGAATGCTGGGTATGACTCACTGAATAAAGTGCCATACCATAACCAATTGCAGTATGGGGATTGAAGGGATGGTGGGATATATTAAATCCCTAGGTGTCCTAATAGATGCATGACATAATGACAGTCCATTACAGGAGTGGAAGGAACAACAAGAGGACAAATGGGATAGGGGCATAGGAATATGCACAAGGACTGTGGTGTGTGTGTGTGTGTGTGTGTGTGTGTGTGTGTGTGTGTGTGTGTGTGTGTGTGTGTGAGAGAGAGACACACAGTACCTGGAGGAATACCACTGCCTACACAAGCAGCAGGTTACCACCATGATATACAGATCAGCAATGACCAGCACACTGTGATAGGTACTGTTCATAGGTTCATACTAGGCTATCTGCCCTAGGGCATTTATAAGCCTAGCCAGAGTGTGTTTGGCTTTCGCCACCCAATTTAAATTAATTTTGCTATGCCCTTTTTCGAGGTTAGTATACTGTGCCTCTGTCTAACAGTGACACAGAAGTGATACCCGGGGTAAACCTACGAGCACCCATCCACTCATCAAGATTCCTCTTGAAGAGAGTCAATGAGGGACTCTGCCTAACCTGGACTGGGATTTTATTCCAGAGTGAAGGGAGCCTCTGGGTTATGAATCTGTCCCTCCAGCATGTCCTATTTATTTCAGTGCTGAGGTTCAAGTCTCTCAAGCGCGTAGCTCGATGGGATTTGGATTTTCTGAGGTGCAGCATGTTCATTAATTCTGGGTTGGACATGGCTTTATACGTGAGGCACAGATTGCCTCTGAGCAGGCGGTATGCCACTGAGTAGAGCTGGAGTTTCTTTAACCAGGCAGCATATGGCATCTGTTTGAGCCCTTTGATCCTCTTGGTGAGGTACTTTTAGTGTCTTTCCAGTTGCTGCAGGTGTCTGGTAAGGTACATCCAAAAAGGGGCATTGTACTCAATTATGGGCCTGATGAGGGATGAGTAAAGAGGCACGATGACCTCCCCTGATCTAGATGTGAATCCCTTCATGATTAGGTGGGCTATATAAAATGTTTTTCTAACCACTTTGGCCACGTGGTTGTCAAATGAGAGATTGCTATCAACTTGGGTTCCCAGGTCCCTAATTACTTCTTCTGTACTTAATGGATTACCACCTATGTGGTAATTTATGGGCACTTTGTTTTTGCCAAAGGGGATGACTTTACACTTTTTGGCATTTAGCCTGAGGCCATGGCTCTGGCACCAGTTGTCTGTTTCTATGAGGCCCTTTTGGAGGATGCTTGTGTTGGCTGGAGAGTCGATTATGGCGCCCAGTTTGCAGTCATCTGCGAACTTGATCAGCCACAGTCATTCTGTGTTGGCCTGTACCTCAGAGAAATATATACCGAACAAGAGAGGTCCCAGGACTGAGCCTTGTGGGATGCCACTTGTAACTGGTTTGGAGTCTGACATGGCTCCAGCAATTCTAACCATGTGGGTTCTGTCCTTGAGCCAGTTTGCAACCCATCTAGTGACATAGGGGTTTATATTTAAGCTGGTGAGCTTATCTGTAATGCCCGAGTGGGGTATTGTATTGAAGGCTTTTGCGAGGTCCAGGTAGGCTGTGTGGACCACCTTCCCCTCGTCAATAGCCTTGGTGACTGTTTCAAAGAAATCAACCAGGTTTAAGAGGCAGGATCTGCCCTTAATAAAGCCGAACTGGGTAGGATCCAGTGTCTGTAGGTCCCCAATATCTTTATTTATGAGGTCCATGATGATCCTTTCCATAGCTTTTCAGACCAAGCTAGTCAGGCTTATGGGGTGATAGTTTCCAGGATCTGTTGAGGCACCACCTTTGTGGAGAGGGACCACTGTTGCTGTACGCCACTCTTTGGGTACATATCCTGTAGTAAGGCTGAGATTGAACAGTAGTTTTATATTTGGGTTTAGCTCTTCTTGGAGTTCATGTAGGACGCAGTCCAGGACACCGTCTGGTCCCATTGATGCTGTGTTTTTTGCTTTGGAGAGGGCACCTCTGACCTGAGCATCTGAGATGTCAGGGGGGCAGCACTCTGCTGGGATAGATATTTGCCCTTTTGGTGGGAGAAGTTTGCGCTGAACCTGTCAGCTAGGATGTTGGCAATGTCTGTGGGTTCTGTGTATTTTTTGTCATTTTGGACTAATTCTGAGCATATCTGGGAATTCCCACCCAGGTTCCTAACATAACTAAAGAAAGCCTTGTGATTATCCTTAGTGTCCTGTGCAATTTTTCTCTCGAAGCTGGCCTTAGACGATTTTATGAGTGCCCGTAGTTTTTTGCTAATACTGATCAGATATGCCTTTCCTTTTTGGGATTTTGCTGTATCATGTAGTAGCTTCCTCCTTCTATTGTATAGTTTGTTTATGGCTGGGGTCCACCAGACAGGACGTCTACCTTTGGAGGATTGGGTCTTGGTTTTATTTGGGATTGCATGATCCATGCATTCCTGAAGGTGTTCATAGAATGCGTTTATAAAGGAAGAAACATGCAATTTAGCTATTAATGAGGTCTTACTTCATCATGGCAAACATTTCTGATTTGCAAATGGGCACTTCACAGGAGAAAGGCCTTTCCAGGCACAGCCATTCAGCTTATGCTAGGCACTTTAAGAATTCCTGGATTGTCTAGGAAGCATATAAAAGTTTTGTATAGCTCTTATAATACAGATGTAAAGTCATTTTTTATGGAAAGTTAGAGAAAGACTTTAGGAATATTTTATCTTGAGCATGTAGTAGTAGCTCATAGACTTTATCTTGAGCATGATTTCTAATTTTTTGTAACAAAATCCAGTCTTGTGGACAGAAATTGAATTCTGATATTAAAGTCTGAATTGACTTTAACTGTCCACCATTGAAACAAGTGCATCAACTCATGAAATTATTCCTTTTCCACTGAGACATCTTTAAAATGGGGGAACTGTCAGTAACACAATTATGAAAGTGTAATAGTGAATTGAATGACATTTTCAAATTAAGAATACCATTATGATTGATTGAATTTTTTAAATATATTATTAATGTAACAAGATTAAGTTTTTCTATAAATATTCCCCCGGATTTACTAATCTTCCATGCAGGACTAATCTAGTCTTGCACAGAAGCAGCAGTTTTATTTTATTTATTTATTTATTTTTACATTTGTTAACCGGGCTAGTCTAGCTGGATATATTTCCATTTTCAGTAGAGGCCCGGGGAGAAACGCTCCACCAAGATAGAAAAAATTAAAAATGTCATTACATGGTAAAAGAAAGGATTGATAAAAAAAAATACAACAAGAATTATAACATACTAAAAGTATTTACACTTGAAAAAGCAGCAGTAAATAATATTTACACTTGAAAAAGCAACAAAAAGAATGTAGCACAGTAAGAGTCATAAGGAATTTTTCACATCAAGTAGAAAATATTGCAGCAGTATGTTGAATAGAGCTTACAAGCATAAGAATTAAAATGTTTGGAAGTTTGTAAGGAAAAGGAAAAAAATACAGTGGTGGGAGCGGGTGGAGAGGGTGGTTAGTTTAAGAGGAGGACGGTAGTGCGCCATGCATATTAATGAAGGCACACTGCCTGAATTCCTAATGCTACATGGAGCGTGGATGAGTGCAGGGGACATGTCTGAGAGCAGAGCTCTCTGAATAAACACGCCCCTGCAAAGTAGAACAGAAGAATGTGTAAATAAATGAGCGAGACTGCTCATAAGTGTCCGCATATCCCCACCAACAGTCCCCACGTGTTCAACAGCAACAGTACATTTAAATAAAAGGAAGAAACCCTTTAACCATAGGTGCGTGGGTTTGCCCATCGCTTAGCTACGGTTAAAGCAGCTGAAAAGACTGAGGATAACAAGGAATATATATGCAAATGAAGCAGCACAGCAATAGTGTAGTGGTTAGAGCTTCTGCCTAACGAACAGCCATTCCCGGTTTGAGTCCCACTGCAGCACATGTCATTTTCCATGTGAAATCTGTATATGAACATATTGTTTACATCTTTTCGCCATATAACCTACATAACAGCATTTAAATGTGAGCTGGAGTACTGCATTAAATGCACATGTGAACTGTCAGTGTCATAATGAATATGGCACTAGTAAGCAGGTTTAAGCACAAATAAGCAATAGTAAGCACATATAAGCACTAGTAAGCATATTTAAGTGTGTTTGTGTAAGGGTAAGCATTGCCTACACAGATTAAGCAAAGTAGAAGCTAACTGAGTGTAAGAAACTGTAACCATAGGTTAGCAGTGCTTACCGTGACGTAAACGCGCACAAACCCACTTACAACTGCTTTAAAGTGCCTTAATCACTCTGTATCCAATGGCCCATGTTCTGCCCAGCAACAAACTAAACTGCCTGTGTAAGGCTCAAACTCAGGACCCTGCACACTATAGTCACACTAGTTAACAACTAAGCCATCATAGCAATAGACATGAATGCGGTATTAGCAAACTAATCCTCACCACAGAAAATTCAAACCAAACATGTGAAATGAAACCATGTACAGTGTGAAGTGGTATAACCTGCTACATAACATAAATATGTGAATTGGAATACTGCAGTAAGCATAGATTTGAGGTGTTATTGTAATAAAGTGTAGAAGTACCCAGGTCCCCATACAGTGTATGTACACATGAATCACGGATACCAGACACATATATAACCTGTAGTGAATAATAAATCACTGACAAAAGGCAAATATAGTGCTAGTTAACAATTAAACAATGCCAACCGCAGCACAGCTCAACTTAGAAAGTGTAAGCAATGTGTAGGGAAGCCAATTCAATCTGCCCAGTGGTATACCTCATTAAACAATGCCAACCTTAGGTAAGCAGGTTTGCCTATAGCTTAGCCTTTTCAAAACCAGCCAATCATGGAAAAGTGTGTGAAATCGGTCCTACTTAAACCCAAGAGACGGGAATACAGCTCATAACTGGTTGTAGCTTCCCCTTGCAGACACTATGGCAGTAAGGGGAGAACGAGTGTTCTTCCGGGTGCAGCACTGGTGCATCCACGGTCATGGCTGGACTCCTAGTTAAAGACCATGCACAGAGACTGCCGCAGGATCAGTACCAGGGCTCCCAATATAAGGTGGAGGCCTGGGACTGTCTCGCCCATGACCTCACCAGTGCCACTGGCATACCCGAACTGGTGAGCAGGTCAAGCACCACTATGCTGACCTGAAGCGGCAGAAGGGGGACCTCTTGGAGGAGTGGCTCCAAGAGGCTAGAACATCAGGGGATGTCCAGCTGTGTGTAAGCATCAGTCCACTACCTGTTTAATAATGGCCAGCTCAGGTATAACATGGATAGGTATGGCTAAATATTCCTCTTAAGTCCCCCACAGCTGCAATGGAGCAGGCCGCGAACCAGGAGGCCCACATCTGCTGCCTGGCGCTGTTGTGATGCGAGGCAGGTCAGTAATACTCATGCTTTTACTGTCATAGGAAATAAAAATAAAAGTAGTAGTAAAGTAATTGCTAGTATAAAACCAGTATTGTTCAAGGCAAGTACTGCGTACACTAGAGAATATAGCAGGGAAAGTCTATTATTGTTGCTATGGCAATAAAAGTGTAATACCCTGACAAAACAGGTCTTGGTCAGGTCTGTGAAAGGCAGATCATGCCTCCTGAACCTGATCGACTTCTTTGAGGCAGTCACCAAAGCCGTAGATGAGGGTAAGGTGGTTCACACAGCCTATCCTGACCTCGCCAAGGCTTTCGACACCATCCCCCATTCTGGAATTATAGCTAAACTCACTAAACTAGGTATAAATCCCTATGTCACAAGATGGGTTGCCAAATGGCTCACTGACAGAACCCACACTGTAAAAGTTGCAGACTCCAAATCTGACCTCAAAGCAGTGTCAAGTGAAGTACCACAGGGTTCCATCCTGGGACATCTCCTGTTTGGTATCTACTTCTCTGAAGTACAGGCTAACACAGAAGGCCTCTGGCTAATGAAGTTCACAGATGACTGCAAACTAGGAGCCAAATGATGTGGGCATCCTACAGAAGGGCCTCGCTGAGACAGATGCCTGGTGTCAGAGCCATGGCCTCAAGCTCAATGCCAAAAAGTGCAGTGTCATCCCCTTTGGTGAAAACTCTGTACCCATGAGCTACCACATAGCCAGCAATCTACTTAACACTGAATGCATGATAAGAGACCTTGGGACCCAGGTGGACAGTAGTCTCTCCTTTGATAGTCACATCGACACAGTAGTCAGGAAATCCTTCTATGTGGCACACCTCATCATAAAAGGGTTCTCATCCAGGAAAAAAGAGGTCATTGTTCCCCTCTACTCGACACTCATTACACCCATTATAGAGTACAATGCCCCTTTTGGAATGTACCTCACAAGACATCTGCAGCAGCTGGAAAGGCCACAGAAGTACCTCACAAAGAGGATTACTGGCCTCAAACAAATGCCCTACACTGACCACCTCAAAAAACTCCAGCTTTACCCTGTAGCATATCGCCTACTCCGAGGTGATCTCTGCTTAACATATAAAGCTATGTCAAACCCAGAGTTGTTGGACATGCTACACCTAAAGAAATCACAATCCCTCCAAGCTACATGCTCTAGGGACCTAAACCTGTCACCACAATAAACAGGACATGCTGGAGGGATAGATTCCTGTCCCAGACAGACTTACCATACTCTGGAACAGGCTACCTATCTATGTCAAGCAAAGTTCTTCATTAGCACTCTTCAAGAAAAATCTTGATGAGTGGATGAGAAATAGGAAATACACCCCGGGGATCACTTCTGTGCCTCTGCTCGACAGTGGCACAGGAAAATAACTTTCTTGGGTGGCGTAAGCCAGGGAACCTTGTTGGCTAGGCTTATGTAGGCCCTTGGGCCGATAGCCTAGTACCTACCTATGAACCTATGAACCTAACAGCTGGACTGTATGTGTATATTCTGGTATCATATGGTAATGTAGATTTGCAATCATGTAATACTAATGTAGTATTAAGCACTGTTACCCACACCATGCACCATAATGTGAATGTGTAGGAATGCCTGTATATGACAGGTGTAATCCCCAGAGGTTATTTAGTACAACTGAGAGACACATAGACAATAAACAGGGGAAATGCAGACAACAAAACCTAAATAGCACATGCAACTGAGATGTGAGCTGTTGTTTTATTAGCGCACATAGCCACGGTTTGAATCCTGCCAGTGGTAGTAATCTACATACAGAATTATACAGCACGACTGTACAGATATGTCCAAACTGTCTATTAAAGGGGCCCATATCTAATACCTATCAACATGTCCTCCTGGGAAATCATTGGGATGATCCCAGACATATAGGCAGCAAACAGGAAATACAACTGATTGACACACATCTACGACAACAAACCTGGCACACTAGCAACTCCCCAATACCTTATGTGACTAAGAAGCCATGTATGTCCCATTCACACCCCAACCTGTTAAACTGTAGTCAGAGTTTGTACAGTAACAGAGTGAGATGTATGTGCATAATACTAATGTGTAATCTGGAACCTTGTGTGGCAACAGTCAGGTAGTGCTCACAAGCATTGCTCCCACAGGTACATTGCATACAAACACTGTGCTATGAAATACAGACCAATATAACCTGTACTGGTACCATCCACCCTGGTGTTGTAGGAGATTGTGAGTGCTGCAGTTTCCCTGAATAAGAAAGTATCAGTGGTCACTATTGGCCACACTGTGCTACATAATATAACAGTGTAGGAAAGCATGTACATGTGTGTGTCAGGTCACTAAAGGTTGTAGACAGAAATAGTCTAGATATGTCCGGGCATACCAGCATATGGTCAACACATGGCCAGAGTCTGTGCAGAAAGAGTTGGATAGGATAGTGCAAACCATCAACCTGGAATCCCACCATATGTGTACAAATAGTTAGTGTTAACAAACATTCCCTCCACAGGTAAACCAGGTAAGAGGTCTATACTGCAGGTAAAACCGGTGCATGTGTAATGATGTTGACAGCCATATCAGTTTCCAATATAGGTCTATAGGGTAGTGTAGTAACACTTGTAAGGTACAGATAACAGCACTGACTAGGAAAATAATGTGGAGTATAGGAATATACTACTTGTTAAGTGACAACTTTCTCTCCCTCCACCTTATCGTCAACAATAATCAACATACCCACCCCCAACTGGTATGTACTGACTCTGATAATGGCCAATCTTTTGATAAATATTCTAATGGTTCCCATGCATGTGCCATATTGAATTATTCCAACATTGTTGGCATGTTGCCATCTACATACCTGCATGCTGTTTGTATTACCACTGTGGTCCCATATATGCATGTGTTCTGTTTGCTATGCAACTGTTCTGTATCTGGTGTCTGGGTTAATGGGAATATCTATGCATGCTGTTATACCTAACCCTGGAATGTGTTGAATATAACTAACCCATATATGATGTTGAAATGTAAACACTATAGCATGCTTGGGAAGGCTGGTCCCAGTGGACCCACCTGTCCCACCTCAGCTGGCCAAGGCACCAAACACCAGCATGTCTGGGGCCGAACCTCGCACCTCCTTGTCTCGTTGGTCCTGCACCACCTTCAGGTGGAACCGCCTCAGGGATTGGGGCTTACTCCCTGGGAGTGGGCATGGATAGGCACCTGTTACCTGTGGCCAGGTCGGGTTTGTGGTGCGTAGAGTGATCAATGACCAGATCGGTGATTTTCTATGTCAGCTTGAGGGACATGTGTCACAATTAGAGAGTCAGCATGGCTCTGTGGCTCAGCCCCCAGCACAGCCACCTTTGGGGCTGTGAAGGTACTGTGGTGACTGCCCATGGGTGGGGACCTCGGTCCCACTGATACCACTAGGGGGCTTGTGGGCTTCCGATATCCCAACAACCCTCCCCATCAAGGTGTTTACCCCCACATGTGTTATATACCACCCCTGTATGCATCTTGTGTGTCTTGCTGTTAACCTACCCAACCTACCTCCCAAAATATACCTACTACCCCCCCAACAACCCAATCCCACCTGAAAAAAAGAGCAATCTGTTCCCACAAAAAAATCTCACCCCATACATAGCTGTCCATTTCGCACACATGTCCACTGGACACGTGTAATCTGGTCTAATTGGCATCATAATGAATTATTGTTGTCCTCACCCCTCTCTCAGGGGTTCAAGTGTCCAAATCAACCTCTAAATACAGTGTATATGCACAGCTGTTGCTGTAGAAGAAATGGGCAGCTATTGACCTTTCCTACACCCTTCCTGCACATCCCTAGCTATTTTCCGTACTGTCTTTCCCTCTTTGTGCCTCTTTCTTCACCACTTTCCTATCAACCCCTTTTTCCTTTCTTTTAAAGGAATTAGCATGGGGGTAAGCGGGATTAAGCCTGATTGCACGGGTGTAAGCAATGCCTACACAGGTTAAGCAATTCAGTAGCTAACTCAGTGTAAAAAAGAGTAACCATAACTTAGCAGTGTTTACCATCACGCAAACCCACAAACCCGCTTACAACTGCTCAAAAGTGCCTTAATCATACTGTATCCAACGGCCCTTGTTCTGCCTAGCAACAAAGTAAACAGCCTCTGCTAGGATCAAACCCATGAACCTGCATACCATAGGTTAGTACTAAGCAAACTGCCCTTGCAAGCCTAGCCAATTACCCCTTGTGAGACTCAAACCCTGCACCTTGTGTTTGTAAGACAAGCACCTTAACCATTAGGCCACCCTCCCAACCAAGTGATTTACTACTAAGCCATCTCAGATATACATATCCCTTGATGTATTCACAAACATATCATCCAACCAAGTCATTCAACAGTACAGAGAATGTATTCCAACATGTAGATGTATGTGTATGAGTAAATATATTAATGTGTAAACAGGTACAACATATTGATATATGTGTGTGTGTGTATATATATATATATATATATATATATATATAAGAACATATAAACATGCAAATGTCTACATCTATTGATATATATGTCCACATCTACATGTCTAAATATATATGGCAGGTTTTATATATATATATATATATATATATATATATATATATATATATATATATATATGTATATATATCTCAGCAGATATATATATATATATATATATATATATATATATATATATATATATATACACATATATATGGACATACATCTGTAGATAACAATGGGGAAATAAAACATATATGTCCTCATGCAACGTTAATGGAGTTGAGAGGCCCCACACAATATATGTCTGGTACTGATAGGTATACCCCCCCAGCCTAGCATGAGCCCCCTTTAATACAGTACCAAGTGTTGCAGATCCCATAACCAGGACCAAACATGGCATGGCCATCCCTAGGATACATATACACAGACACATATATGCAGATACAGGTATGTATCTATATATATATATATATATATATATATATATATATATATATATATATATATATATATATATATAGATGTAACTACACATACACACACAGAGATTTGTACAGTAATATACATATGTAGTATGTGCACACAATATGGAGCAGCCAGTATTCCTACAGTCACCACCTTACCAACTGGAGACTGTATGAGCCACCCATACGAATGACATTCATAGCCTGCAAAATATACCCACAGAGATATCAAAGGGTATAACACCACACAGAGATGTGCATAAATGAATGTGAAGGCTTTATTTGTGTACTATGACAATTATATATGCCATGTCATATAGCTGTTTAGACACTGACATCCATATGAACAGCGTAATGCAACTGTGAAACAGTTATACTAAGACAATAGTCTGGAAAGGTTGAGATATGTTGCTGTCCAGGCCGAGGCCTTCAAGAAGTACATTAGTAATAACAGACTGGGCCACAGCATACCAGACAATCAACAGGACATAATGCAGATGTATAGGTCAGCAGCCTCTACACTCTGTACACAATCCCTAGGGGGTACAGACCCCAGTTGACACAATGGGATACATAACAAGGTATACCTGACACTATCACAATCACACTGACAAACCAAACATCCCGTATGGCAGGAGGCAGTAGGCCTGCATTTACCGAAGGTGGATTGTATGGTAAAGTACATCCAGATACCTTAGGGCAGCTTATCCCAGATACCCACACATGTTGTAACAGCCTAGGTTAGTCATGGTGCACCCCCCCCCTACACTCACTAATACTGGGCCATATACCACTGTTACATAAACTGGCCTCTGGAGTGCATTAGGGCCCGCACATATATGGCGCCAACCCCCCAGTATGTGTGGGGGACACAACTGCCATGGAGTGATGGCAGGAATGACAGCATGACATATACACAACCCACTACAGAACAACCCCTGACAGCATATCATATGTGCAAAGCCTGGTACGTAGGTGGAGGACAGAGGCTGGAACACAGGCACAAATGTGTAAAACTTTTGTCATACAGTAATCAAGATATGTATATGTGTATATATCTATATGGATATATGTATACCTATATATACATATATGTTCACCATATGTCCTACACATGGATTGGAGCCCTACCTCAGCCCCAGTAGTCCCAAGCTCTCAGTGCAAGTGGATGTCACGTATGTAGTACAGGTATATTTGTAGACTAATGCTACTGTATTAGAGATTGTCTTCACAGGAATGGTGTGTGTGGGAGGTCACATCTGCTGTTAACGTGCACCATTGGCTACTTACAGACATCCTAAGGTCATCATAGTACAGTACTACTGCTAGCACTGTAACACCCCTGTGGACTACAGCTGCGATATAGCCAATATATGTGGACAGTCTGACACACTTGGGTCATTCCAGGGGTATACACAGAACCCCTTCATGCAAGACATGTGGATCAGGCCTGTGAATGTGGATGTTAACAGCCATGTAGATGGGTATAAAAAGTACATACTGGTATACATTTGCCCCCATAGGTTATGCATTCATACACCCTTGTCTGTCCTGCCACATAATAACCGCTGGTACAGAGGTGCCATGGCCACATACTATCCACTAGTTACTGACATACATCTGAACAGCATCCCACTGCTTTGTCTGACATACATGACTGTTGTGGTGGCCAGGCAGCAGTCCATCTGGCAAGTATCTGGACATGACATCTCACTGGATAAGTACAGTAAGCTGCTAGGCATGTAACAAAGCACAGTGCAGGCTACAGGCAGACTGACTCAACACTGGGTTACATCTCCTATGTGGGAATACACATGCACCTGCATAGATAGCAGTCTCTACAGGCATGTTGCATCACAGAGTAACAGACACCTGTGTGAAAATGAATAACCACAACCAATGTGAACACAGCCACAGCCACATATGGTAAGCTAGCATACTATTACAGTATATGGACTATCTGATGTACACAATCCTCATATGAGCCACTCACACAACAACCCTACATATACAGGGCCACTACACAGTGTGATCCGATGGCTGTCTGTGGTTTGGGACATGTGTGTGCTCACCCCTAGAAACATGTAAGCTGATAGGGTGACATACAGTGGAGCAGCATGTAACATCAGATAGAACAGGACCAAGAACAATGACATCTACCACAGTCTCTAAACAGGCCAAGGTACATATGCAGTATACACACACTGTCGACAATTACCAGACCTACACATACCTCAGTACTGTACACACAACCACAGAATGCCCAGGCTATGTCCTCAAATATAACCCCTGCTATACATAACATGTAGCAGTCTGATATCTCACCGGCATGTTATCAGATTATGCTGTCAATGAATATGGTGTACAGAACATATGCATCCCCTGCTGCATGACATATGTACAAAGGTTGATAGGGTTGTGGCTGGAGGCACAAACACAGGCCCAATATTGACATGTTGCTGTGATGACCTCATACATTTCCTGTCATAACAGGGTTTGATGCAACATATGTCCTATGAGGCATATGACTTCAGTAACTCTCCTGGCTGTCACCATCTACTGACTGCAATCCTCACACTACCTTCTGCAGTTGAAAGATAGCTGCTCTGTGAGTAACACAAGGAACAGAAGGCACCATACACTGCCCAGTCTGCAGATAACCCTACAGATGGGGATTCCTCATAAACATAGCACTAACATGACAAGTATTAAAACATGTAGGACAGCCATATCCACACATACCCTGTTAAACCAATAGTACCCCAACTGCAGTATAGCAGCACTTACAGTCTGTAGTCAGGACAGGGACATCCCCCTCCTGTGTGTTGGCCTGTTTCCACAGTGTATGTTGCCAGAGTTAAGTCCCCAATCCATCTGTGATGCTGTTTGCCAAGCAACAGATCTAGTTCCTGCTCACAGTGAATGAAAAGGCCTAACACCAACATGATGTTCCTAGATATTGGAGTGTTCCATGCAATTGGCTATGGGAATGTTAACATAGCTGTTCCACATGCAATCAGCTAGAGGAGGGCTGTAATCCATGCAGAGGCCATCAGCTGATCATGAGCATCACTGACAATACGCATGCTGCTGCCTAAGCAAAGCAGGTGTAAGTCTCCACATCCACCAGAGAGGGAGTGAGAGAGGCAGACAGAGGCAAAGATAAGTCAGGGTGGGTTGGGAGAGTAAAAGTTAAGCATGTTTGTGTCACACACCTACCAGTCCAGGGTATCGAACCCGTGACTGATTATTTACTGATACCCCTGCACGGTGGATATTGTGATTTATGCTAGGGGCACAATATAAGGAATTTTAAAAACACACTCAACACCGTGTCCAGTTGTTACACACTCACAACCACCTTCACACAGGACACGAATGACAAACATCAACACATTAAGACACACACACACACACACACACACACACACACACACACGCACGCACGCACGCACACACACACACACACACACACACACACACACACACACACACACACACCTGTCATTATTAACTCCTGCCTAAGTAGTTATTACACTACAGCACTATGCCATTATAGAACGCACCATGGAGATTACTGGAATCCTTTTTCCCCAAAAGGTTTATTTCACAGTGAGTGACATCAGCAGGACTGTCAAAGTAGAGCGAATGAATTGCAGTGAGTGTGACTAGCCAAACATGCATTGCTCTCTGCACAGGCATAGGAACAGACACAAAAGCATCCACAAATCCCAGGTGTGATAATAGAACCCCTACCAGGGTTTGATATCCCACTACAGCATTACGCTGTTATAGCATGCACCACAGAGCTCACTGGAGTACTCTTTTCCCAAAGGTGTACTTCACAGTGATTGACATCAGCAGGATTGCCAAAGTAGGGCATTTGAATTGTATTGAATGTGACTAACCTAAATTGCCCTAATTAGTCTGTATGCATTAACCTCTGTTTTGACCAGAACAAAAATAACCTCTCTTTGCAGGTCATAAACCCAGGACTCTGTACACTATAATCACAGTAAATAACCACTAAGCCATCACAACAGTACATGGGACTGCGGTTCCACCAAAGTAATCCCACCATAGGCTAATCAAATTGAACATGTGAAAGGAATGTATATACAGTTGTCCATAAAAGACCTCTCCAAGGCCAACTTCATGCTACTTAAGGCAGAAGTGACAATGTTTGTGACACCCATGGAGACAGGAGCTGACAGTCCAACTGATGAATCCTGCACTAAGACACTGTATGAACACAGCCACTTGTGCATGATTCCTGACATCCCACATAAAACCACGACGCTCACCTCCCACATAATCAAGCCAGTCTGGTGGTCTTCTGCCATTAACAGAGTATACAACAGACGATAGACACTGTTGAAGAAAAAAGGATAATCCAAGGATGCAAACAACTCCCTTACCAGCCCCAGTAAGATGTTGAGATCCCTCATGGAATCCTCCAAAGCTGGTTATGTAACTAAAATCACCACAGATTCCACAGACAACCACACAGCATTCAATAGTTATGTCCAAATTCTAACTGGCAATGCTCCGAAGTGCTCTGAGCTGCAACAGAATGGCATTACATAGATTTCTCCCACAGAATGTGCCAATATCCTGACAGATTGATTTAGTGCCACATTCACCCCCTCTCACCCCCAAAAGGGCCCATGTCAATACAAAAAGGGTTCCATTGCCCAGTAATCACGGCCACACAGGCAGAAAATGCACTACCCACAGCTAAGAATACAGCATCCATGGGACCAGATGACATCCTGGGCAGTGTACTACATGAACTTCAAAATGGAATGGCAACTCACCTAACTGTCATTTGTAATCATAGCCTCACATCAGGCCTGGTGCCCAATGAGTGGTGCACAGCTGCAATTATTCCACTCCACAAGGGGGATCCACCTGTGACCCCTGGAACTACCGTCACATCAGTCTGACGAGCCTGATCTGCATGGCCATGGAATGCATTATCAGGGATGTATTGAACGCAGACTTTGGCAACCCTCAAACACTGAAGCCCACACAGATTGGGCACATAGAGGGTCAGTCTTGTCTCCTGAAACTGACTGACTGCTTTGACTCAGTCTGCATAGCTGTTGAAGAGGGTAAGGCAGTCCACAAAGCCTATGTGGATCTTGCCAAGCCCTTCAACACCATCCCCCAGTCTGGAAACATAGATTAATATACTAATCCGGCCATACAGCCCTATGCCACTCGATGGTTTGCCACATGGCATACTGACAGAACCCAAACTGTAGGTGTAACTGACTCCAAATCCATCCCTAGACAAGTGACAAGTGGAGTACCTCAGGGTTCAGTCCTGGGACCACTGTTGTTTGGCATCTACATCTCTGAAGTACAGGCCAACAGTATGAGACTCTGGCTAACAAAGGTAATAGATGACTGCAAAATGGGAGTCATTATGAGCCTGACTGTACTGCATGATATGTTACTGATACCAGTGGGATGGATTACTGTTAACATCGTGTGCCCTTGCCGTGTAAGGTCCTGGTTATGGGATCTGAAACAGTTGGTAGTGTATTGCAGGGCAGATGTGTTTGGCTGTGGGGGGGAATACCTATTTGTGCATGATGTATATTGTTTGTGCCTGTCAACCCCATTAATGGTGCCTGTGGACATATATGTTTCTGCTATGTTCCTACTTTATCTACAGATGTATGTCCATATATACCTATATAGATATAAATATCTGCTTACATATATGTATATATAAATATATATATATATATATATATATATATATATATATATATATATATATCTACATATATCAATATGTTGTATCTGTTTAGTCATTAATATATTTTCACACACACATACATCTACATGTTGGAATACATTCTCTGTACATTTGAATGACTAGGCTGGATGATATGTTTGTGAATACAGCAAAGTTGCATGTATCTAAGATGACTTAGAGGTAAATCGCTTTTGTTATAGTTTGCATGGTCCTGGGTTTGACCCTTGCAGCATTGTTTATTTTGTTGCTAGGCAGAGCAAGGACCGATGGATACAGAGTGATTAAGGCACTTTAAAGCCGTTGTATGCGGGTTTGTGCAGAGGTAAGCACTGCTCAGTTCTGGCTACAGTTTCTTATACTCAGTTAGCTGCTGAATTGCTTAACCTGTGCAGACATTGCTTAGCTCTGCACAAACTCGCGCAAACCTGCTTACAACTGCTTTACAGTGCCTTAATCACAGTGTATCCAATGGGCCATGTTCTGCCCAGCAACAAAATAAACAGCTCTTGCAAGGCTCAAACCAAGCACCCTACACACCATAGCCAATGCAATTTACCACTAAGCCATGACAGGTATAAAGCAATTAGATGTTTTCAGAAACATATCATCCAGTCCAGTCATGCAACAGTACAGAGAACATATACCAGCATCTAGATACATGTGTATATACCTATATTAATATCTAAACAGATACAACATATCTAGATATGTATATATATATATATATATATATATATATATATATATATATATATATATATGTATTAATTTCTAAAACTATATACATATATATCAATATATATGCACATATATACATGCATATGCCTAAATCAACACATATGTGTCCACATCTATAAGTCTACATATACACAACACATTACATATGTGTACACAGATATATATCTATGTAGGTGTATACGGACATAGTGATATATATATATATATATATATATATATATATATATATATATATATATATATTAGCAGATATATAAATCTATATAGGTATATATGACCATACATCTGTAGAAAGCAATGGCAGATTAACAAATACACATATGTCCACATCCACCGTTAATGGGGTTGAGAAGCGCCACACACTATATTTCTTGCACGAACAGACATCCCCCGACAGCCAAACTCATGGCTGGCCTTGATGTCACATGTATGGGTATGGCTTTACAACCCAGCCTCTCAGCTAATTTACATCTGTTATCCCTGTATGGTTGACATTGTGATATATAGTAGGGCCACCATAAAAGAAATAAAAAAAACCCTCCACGGATATCACACACTCACAACCACCTCTACACAGAATATGAGTTACAAACACACACACGTCATGTCTGTGAGTTGAACTCCTACCTAACTAGTTTAGTACACTGCACAGTTATAGTACGTGCCACGGAGATTACTGACGTGCTTTTTCTCCCAATGTGTATTTCACATTGAATGACATCAGCAGGATTACCAAAGAAGGCCATTTCAATTGTACTGCAAGTGACTACCAAAACTGCATTGCTCCCTACACGGACAGTGAGACACACACAAAACATCCACAACTGACATGTGGGGGTATAGAACCCTGACCGAGGTCTATATCACACTACAGCATGGAGCTATTATAGGATACACCACAGGGATTATTAGAGAAGTCTTTCCCCAAAGGTGTATTTCACAATGAATGACATCAGCAGGATTACCAAAGAAGGGCATTTCAACTTTATTGCAGGTGACTAGCCTAAAATGCATTGTTCCCTACACAGACAGTGAGACATACATGTCTTTGTACCAAAGGCAAGCGTCCAGTCTGGTGGATCCCAGCCATAAACAAACTCTACAACAAAAGGAGGAAGCTACTACAAGATAGAGCAAAATCCTTAAAAGGTAAGACACCCTTGATCACTATAAGTAAAAAACTAAGAGCTCTCATAAAATCATCCAAAGCAAATTTTGAGAGAAAAATAGCTAAAGACTCAAAAGACAATCATAAGGCCTTCTTTAGCTATGTTAGAAACCTGGGAGGAAACTCCCAGATATGTTCAGAACTAGTTCAAAATGATGTGAAGATTACTGATCCTACAGACATTGCCAACATACTGGCTGACAGGTTCAGTGCAAACTTCTCCCCCCAAAGGAGAGATATCTATACCAAGCGATTGCAGCCCCCAAACATCTCCAACGCCCAAGTGAGAACTGCTCTCCAAAGCAAAAACACAGCATCCATGGGACCTGATGGTGTCCCCGGCTGTGTGCTCCACGAACTCAATGAGGAATTAAACCCACAGCTAGGACAGCTGTTTAATCATAGTCTTACCTCTGGATACATACCCAGGAGTGGCGCACTGCAACTGTGGTCCCACTTCACAAAGGCGGTGCCTCCACCGACCCTGGAAATTACCGCCCATCAGCTTGACAAGCCTTATCTGCAAAGCCATGGAGAGGATCATAATGGACCTCATAAATAAAGACATAGGGAATTTGCAGACTTTGGATCCATCCCAGTTTGGCTTTGTCAAAGGCAGATCATGCCTTCTAAACTTGGTTGACTTTTTCAAACAGTCACCAAAGCCATTGATGAGGAAAGGCAGTCCATACAGCCTACCTCGATCTGGCGAAGGCCTTGATACAATACCCCACTCGGGTATCATTGAAAAACTCATCAGCTTAAATGTTAACCCATACATCACAAGATGGGTTGCAAACTGGCTGAGTGACAGAACACACAGGGTCAGAGTTGCTGGCGCCATGTCAGACTCAAAGCCTGTCACAAGTGGTGTACCACAGGGTTCAGTCCTGGGCCCACTCTTGTTTGGCATCTACTTTTCCAAGTACAAGCAAACACAGGAGGGTTATGGCTGACAAAGTTTGCAGATGACTGCAAACTGGGCGCCATAGTAGAAAACACATCTGACACAGATATCCTTCAGAAGGGTCTCACAGAAATGGATAACTGGTGCCAGAGCCATGGCCTAAAGTTAAATGCCAAAAAATGCATAGTCATACCCTTCGGGAAAAACAAGGTTACCCCTAGCTACCAAATAGGTGGCAATCCACTGAGCACAGAAGAAGTTATCAGGGACCTGGGGACCCAAGTTGATAGTAATCTGTCATTCGACACCCATGTAGCCAAGGTGGTTAGGAAGACCTTCTACATTGCCCACCTTATCATGAAGGGATTCTCATCTAGATCAAGGGAGGTCATAGTCTCCCTATACTCATCACTCATCAGACCAATGATTGAGTACAATGCCCCATTCGGAATGTATCTGACCCGACACTTGCAGCAGCTTGAGAGGTCACAAAAGTTCCTCACCAAAAGGATAAAGGGTCTCAAACATCTGTCCTATGCTGCCCGACTGAAAGAACTCCAACTCTATTCAGTCGCACCGCCTGCTCAGAGGTGACCTTTGCCTAACATACAAGGCCATGTCAAACCCAGATTTGATGAATATGCTTCACCTCAAAAATCTAGATCCGTCAGAGCCACAAGGGCGGGAGACTTAAACCTTGACACGGCTATTAATAGGACGTGCTGGAGGGATAGATTCATCACCCAAAGACTCCCTATGCTGTGGAACAAAATCCCGGTATATGTGAGGCAGAGCACCTCTCTGGCCTTGTTCAAGAGAAATCTTGACCAATGGATGGGAGATCGCAGATATACCCCAGGGATTACCTCAGTGTCACTGCTCGACAGAGGCACAGCAAAATAATGGGTATAGTTCCCCATACTAAAGGGGTGGCGTAAGCCACAAAACTATGGGCTAGGCTTGTAAATGCCCTCGGGCAGATAGCCTAGTATGAACCTATGAACCTATAAAACATCCGCAACCAACATGTGTGGGTATTGAACCCCTGACTGAGGCCTATTTCACACTACAGCAGGGAGCAGTTATAGGTCAGACCATAGGGATTACTTCAGACCATTTTCCACAAAGTTGTATTTAACAATGAATGACATCAGCAGGCTTGCCAAAGTAAGGCATTTAAAATGTACTGAGAGTGAGTAGCCTATAATGCATTCGACCATACACAGACATTGGAACACACACAAAACATCCAGAACTGCCATGGGTGGTGATGGAACCCTACCACAGTTTTAAATCACACTACAGTTGTACGCAGTTACAGGATGCGCTACAGAGGTAACTGAGCTGCAACCTTCCCAGAGGTGTATTTTTTGGTGGGTGAGATCAGTAGCCTTGCCAAAGTTGAGTGTCTGAATTCTAAGGAGTGTGAGTACCCTAAAAAGCATTGTTCTTTACTCAGTCAAATACAGATGGAAACACACAAATTCACACATACACACAGTTGCCAAGTCTGGGGTTGGAACATCTACCAAACTATGTTATCACACTACAGCAGTATGCAGTTACAGGACGCGCTACAGAGATTACTGGGTCACAAATTTCCCATCATCAGCAGCCTTGCCAAAGTTGAGTATATGAGTTGTACAGAGTGTGAGTAGCCTAAAATGCATTGCTTTCTACTCAGTCAGACACACACACAAACACACACTCACACAAATACCAAGTCTGGGATTAGAACTCCTACCTAACTAGTTTATCACTCTAGCAGTACACAGTTATGAGATGCACCATGGAGATTACTGAGCTACAGCTCTCCCAAAGGTGTATTTCACATTGGATGGCCTCAGCAGGCTTGCCATAATACCGCTATGGGGAGGGTGGTGTGTTCATGGGCCATAACCCATTCATGTAGGGGTTGACATGCCACATGCGGGCACACACAGGGTCATATGCCACAGGTACAGGTATACAGCTACTAGATGACTACTTCCTTGTACAGTCATGTTGCACAGCTGGCACATGAACCACATCATCTGTCATGGCTAGTATCTGCAGTGAGTGACATCTGCACCTCATGTGTTTAGGGTCCTTTGGCTGTGTGCTGGGTGTACAGGCCTGGATGGCTCCTTGTCACAGTTACCCTCTTCCACACATCTATGTCTGGCTATCTTTGGCTTATTATAGTGTGTTGTCCTTACATATGTGTCTGTATTCCTATCCACTGTGTGTGAGAGGAAGGAGTGGTGCATTGACATGTGTCTGCGCTAAGAACTGCGACTGCCAGATATGTCTGCTCCACTGGTGTTTGCAGACATGGCCTTCACGTTTAAGTGTGTGAGCACGCCCAATATGACCTTTCAGTATGTTGTTGACTGACATTACCTTCATTCCTCTAAGTGTGTGAGCATGCCCAGTATGGTAAACTGTATTGCATGTGTGGATCAAATCCAGGTAGTTTGTACTGCGGTGCTGAACTTTGTGTTGTACACCGACATGTAGCATGCTGTGTCTCCAGGGTATCCATCGGTCATTTGGCATTGACTGTTGCTACATTTTTGCATAGCGGGGGGGACACACCTGACTGTTTCTACATTTTTACACAGGAGTGGGGGGGGGCACACCTGACTGTTACTATAAGTGTACATAGGATGGGGGGGCACACCTGACACTTGTACACATTTGCTAGGACTGTATTGGTATGTCAGATACTCCATTTCAGTCTGTAGTCTTACCTATCGTGCTGGTTAGAGGCATACCAGTGTACTACAGATCTTAGCTTTAATTACCTACATATTAATTTCTGACTTCCTAGACTTCACAACTTACATCCAACTGGCTGGCCTGCTGTAGTCTGTCTGTGCAGGCCTGGGGAGGGGTTACCCATAGGGCTCATTCAGAGGCCATAGTACAGCATTTGTTTGTGTTTGTCTACACCTGTCCTGCTGGCTGTAAGTGTTGTTGGGTATGTGCACCTTCCTGACTGGCATGTGTGGGTCTTATGGACACACGTCGCTCAGCCCATTTCCTGCAGTGGGTTTTGTCACCCTGTGTAGTACTGGCTACTATGGTGACTCCAGTATGTGTTATAGATGTCATGGTAACACTATGGGTGTCTACTGTCTGCTGCCATAACATTTGCCCACCCAATTCCCTTGCATGCTCACATCCATACCATAGCTACAGGTAACAACACATTCTACTCCATTTGGAAACTGGCAGGTTGATTGACGTGCCTTGAGGATGTGCCAGACTTGAGGATGGTGCTGGAGGGCTGCCTATGTCGGTGCATAGTACACTCCCTATACATGGTTGAGCACAGGTAGTGTCATGTTTGGCATCCCTTTTACTGTCTGTGTAAGTCAGAGAGAGGTGTCATTCCCTGGGTCCCTACTGTGTCAGTGCATGTGCTATGCATTGCCTCTTTGACAAGGCCAGGTCATACTGGGCACGCCTCCTTCTGCCTACTGGGCAGGCTCAGGTTGTTCCTCCTCTGAGTCACTCTGTGCCTGTACACACCTTGGCATTGGTGGGGGGCTGTGTGGCCCTGCCCCATGCTGTTCCTGCTGCAGCTGTTTCGGCAGGATCATATTGTGTAGCATAGCACATACCATAACAGTGTGGGTACATGTAGCTGGTGAATACTGTAAGGCTCCACTGGATGTGTCCAGACACCGGAACCGTGACCTGAGCATCCCAAACACATGATGTATTATATGTCTGGCCTGTGCGTGTGCCTCATTATGGCGTTGTTGTTCAGGTGTGTGTGCATATCTGATGGGTGTCATCAGCCACGGCTCCAGTGGGTACCCAGCATCCCCCACTAGGTGACCATAGGGGATTTCCACATTGGCAGATCTGTGGTACAGCTGTGTCAGATGCCATATGTGTGAATCGTCATAGCTTCCAGGGCAGCCAGCACACACATTCATTATAATGCCCTGGGCATCACATACGATCTGGCAGTTGATGGAGGGGATGCCCCTGTGGTTGATGTAGGCCCTACCCTGCTCACCGGGTGGTGCTTTGATGCATATGTGTGTGTGCTCTATAGCACCCACGACCCCAGGGTATTCTGCTATTTTGCAGAAGAGACGCATATTGCTGGTCAACACCTCATGTGTGTTGAGGCAATATATGTGCTCACTGGCATGTGCTGCCATGGCATCCAGGAACTGGTGGAATACTCTGGATGCTGATGCCTGTGAGATCCCCATGATATCCCCAGTTGTGCTTTGGAGGCACCTGTGGCTAGTATACCTAGGCCTACACATACCTTGGTATCCACTGGGATAGGTTCCCCTTGGCCAGTTTGGTGTGTCAGGTGTGGCCGGCACAGCTCAAAAATTTTCTGTAGGAGGTCTCTGTCCACCCTATAGCGCTCCACTATCTCCAGCTCATGTAGCCCCTGGCAGGTTACCCTGGGTCTGTACACTCTTCTCCGTCTCCTCACTGTGGGTTGTTTGGCAGCATTCACATCCTCATCACCCTCAGCCTCTTGCACATGTTGTTCTATGTTGCCAGCTGCAGCCCTTTTAATTTTGTAGGTTTGTTTGTTAAAATTTCCCCGCTTGTATACACCGGTGGTGTAGAGTGTGGAAAAAAACAGAGGGGAAGGTGTTTGCTTAGTTTATAGTAATGTTCTGGGCTGGTCTGGTCTGCTATCTGTGTAACTGGCTGATTCTGATACATTTCACCTGCCAGCTAAGCTAGTTCTCCTTGATTACCTTCCTACTGCTATTTTCCCTTCCCATTGCCTCCCTGTGTTCAAGTGCTCAAATGTGTACAGAGCTGCTATTTCCTGGTTTACTTCCTTTTTCATCCTGTAAAACCCAGTGCATGGCTCACACACCCGCTTACACTTTGTAAAGAGTGCTAGGCAGGTTTAGACACACCTCTAGCTTAGCTGTGCTAAGTTAGGAGTAATCCCGAGTGACAGGGCTCCAGTCCACTTACAGTATGCCTGACACACACCCCCATGATGTCACCTATATCCTAGTCTTGCACCCAGCTATTTATACTCTTACACTCCTGGAACCTGCCTCACACCCTGGAGAAATCTGGGATTCACTACCCTTCCCCTCATTTGCATAAGATTGCCTGCTAATGCATAGTTACATGCCCCACACTGAGCCTCCCCCCTTAGCAAACATTAATCACTGGCCAGGTTGTCTTATGCCTGCCATTGACTTGCATGGCAGAATACTGCTTTTAGTTAGAATGCTCATTTTAAGTTTATTTTCTTATTTTCCCCCAGCTGCCCTATGCCGAGATCGGCGAAAAAAAACAAAAGTTGATTTTTTTTATTTTTTAAAAAGTTTGCACTGCCAATGGCCTTATATTTGGTCATTGGCATGCTTCTTCAATGATATGCAGCTTTTATTTGGAGCTGTCATAGCTCTGTTTTAGAATTTGCAGAAATGTATTCGGTTACTAACCGAGTACATTTCTGCAGATTGAACTAGTTTTGCACGGACTATTGCAAGCATCCTGGATTGCAAAATCACCTCATTTGCATGCAGTGGCGGCTGGTGACTTCAAATCACAGGGGGGCTGCAGGAGACGCTGAATGGGCGGGGTCAAAGGGAAGGGGTGTGGTCAACCATAAAGGGGAGGAGCTATGCACAAAACCACAAAAAAACTAACTTTAATTAAATACGCTGCCCTGGGTGGCAAACCATCATTATGAAAGTCCAATCAAGACAAAAATAAGTGTAGAAGAATAAAAATATTTCAATGCATTGGCTGCATGACAGCTTACTTAATATCTAGATGGAAACAAAAGGTTGTGAGGCATGAAAAAATAAATTACTTTTTAAATACATTACTGGAATGCCAGTCAAAATCAAGTATAAGAAAACCAGAAGCACTCAACTCAAACCACTTCTCCTTGCACTGCAGTTCTAATTATAATATATTCAGCTTTATTAAAGTACCAAGCAACATGCTGAAAGTAGAAATCTATGTGATGCCCCACTTGTAAAAATGTTTCTTATCCAAAAAGACCTGCTGCCTGACAACTTGTTTCATGGGGAAAACATGATAAAAGTAAAAATGAAAAGCAAACAAGAAACAAGCTCAAGATACATTGCTTAAAGGATTACTGTACAGGTTATGGACCACACATGATTGGCATTCTGTTTAGTTTACGGGTAAAGCCTGTAGAGATGACTGGAAGTCTCCAACAAGTGTAATGAGCTTTTAAAATAATGGAATCCTGTCCTTTAATACCCAAGGCTTATACATTATCTAGTCAAGTATTCTCTGCATGGCAACAACAGAAAGGCTTTCAATGTTGGCAATTCTTTAACAGTATGCTTATTAAAGCTTACTTGCATCTTACGATGTCAGACAAGCTTACCTTATGGTCATTAAAGCATTGCTACTTAAACACAGGGCAACAGGCACTTTGAGTAATAAGCATAAATCAACAGTACAAAAATATGACAGAAACCAGACCATTCTGCAAAATCAAGGACAGATGAAAAGCCACTGTAGTACTTATGCAGTGTGTCCTCCCCATCCAAGGTAGATACAACTACTCCTTGCCTTGCTTGGACACATCCAGAGTCACTACATGGGGGAGTGGGGTGCAACAAGCATGTCACAATTTGAAATCTCTCTGGCTGACTGTGATGGCCCTGACACATTTGTCATACCTCTCAACTTCAAGAGCAAGAAATCTGGACAAAGCCATACACAGAAGTGGGACAAAGGCACAACAATAAGGACAATTTTTAAATATTACTCTAATAAACTTAGAAAGATAATAGAATAGGTCTTGCATTAGTATGAATTTTCTGAAGGGTATAAAATCTGAAACTCAAATGTCTGTCATTTTCTAACTTCAGTCTTTAGTGATTTGTCACTAATTTGCCAAAAACACAATTTTATGAAAATGGACCAAAAATGTGATGCAAAAATATAAAATAGACACACAATACAGCTTCTACCTGTCAAAGAAGGGACACTTTAATATTAGTACTGCTACCTTGAGCAGCTGACAAAATAAAAGAATCTACATGCATTTCAAGTAATCTATAACTTTGATTATTACAGTTATTTCTTAATTGTAAACCCTCCATGTTTTCTTCCAAAATTGCTATTTTATGGAGGGATTATTAGGGGAAGAGCAATATTTTGAGCCAAAAATTGGGGACAGTTGAGAGGTTGGCTATGCCTAATTCTATAAAGCAATTTATTTGCATGTACCTCTCAACCTGTTAATGCAGTAAATCTGAACAAGGCCAAATATATTGGGGCACATATAAACAGTACTAAAATTGCTCTTGTATAAATTGAGACAGTTGATAGAACGGCTCTTACTTTAACATGCATTTTTATGAAGGTTATGAAGTCTGAAACTTATTATTTAGTGACTTCTGGCAAATCATTTAGGAATTAAAACTACAAATTTTATGAACAACAAACCAAAAATAAGAAGCAAAAATCTATTCATTCTTTGAAAATCTGGACAGTTGGGAGGTATAGTTCAGCTGGGCCTGTCTGAGTTTGCTGCCCTTCCCCTGACAAAATAATGGTTGAACTGGAGCCTCTGCAGCCATTCCAATTAACCATTACTTGGCTATTTCACTCCATTTACCATAAACACTAATGTGCATACTGCTTTACTTCAATGATTGGACTTCATTTGAAAGTTTTATTTTGTATTTTACAGCACAAACATTAAGTCATCTGTTAAACAAAGCAATGCAGTCTCACAATGAAAACTTAGCATTAAAACTTCTCTGCCCTTGAAACTCACATTCATTGAAACAGCATTGAAACCCACATTCAAAGAAAATACATTTTGCCAGTGGCAGATAAAGATTAATTTTGGGCTGTTTTCGAATCATAGGCCCCTTGCATATGAAACATACATGTGCTCTTTGATACACCTTCCTCATTGTACTAAAATTATATTCCTTGTACAATACAGTACACTTGTTAGAGGGTGTTTTAAATTTGTTTTGAACATTTTTCCAGTAAGCAATGAAACAAAACATATGCACCCATAATGGCAAAACTGCCCAGTTGAGAACATTTATCATAAAAAGTCTACTCAGACTTCCACAGTCCACCATTATTAGTAAATATACACAATTCTACAGTCCACCATTATTAGTAAATATGCACAATTCCACAGTCCACCATTATTAGTAAATATGCACAATTCTACAGTCCACCATTATCAGTAAATATGCACAATTCTACAGTGCACCTTTATCAGTAAATATGCACAATTCTACAGTCCATATTCAGTGAATTCAGTTCTTGCCATAGCTGTCAACCTTAGCACAAAAACCTGGACGAAGCCAATAATGGGGAATACAGTCCCAAAAATAGGGACAAATTTAAAATATTCATCTTATAAACTTAGAAAATTGCTAGAAAAAGGTTGTGCTACTATGTATTCTGAAGAACATGAAGTTTGAAATTCAAATGCCGGTCAATTTTACTGCGGACAGAACAAAACAATTTTCAGCAGAGACGAGGGATTAATACTGCAGACACGTCTTTGTAAAATGGCAGGGCATCAGAGCAAATCCACACAAACACAGAGAGGAGATGCAGACTCCACACAGAAGCCACCCCAACCAAGAATCAAACCAGAAAACCTATAGCTGTGAGGCAACAACACTACCACTGCACCATCAAATCTGCAAGGAATTAAACATTCAGAAACCTGAAGTCTGAAATTCAAATGCCTGTCAATTTTACTGCGGACAGAACAAAAACAATTTTCAGCAGAGATGCAGGGATTAATACTGCAGACACGTCTTTGTAAAATGGCAGAGCACCAGAGCAAATCCACGGAGGAGATGCAGACAGAAGCCACCCCAACCAAGAATCAAACCAGAAAACCTATAGTTGTGAGGTAACAATACTATCACTGCACCATCAATTATACAAGGAATTAAACATTCAGAAACCTGAAGTCTGAAATTCAAATGCCTGTCAATTTTACTGCGGACAGAACAAAAACAATTTTCAGCAGAGACGCAGGGATTAAAACTGCAGACACATCTTTGTAAAATGGCAGGGCACCAGAGCAAATCCACACAAACACAGGCAGGAGATGCAGACTCCAAACAGAAGCCACCCCAACCAAGAATCAAACCAGAAAACCTATAGCTGTGAGGCAACACTACCACCGCACCATCAACTATGCAAGGAATTAAACATTCAGAAACCTGAAGTCTGAAATTCAAATGCCTGTCAATTTTACTGCGGACAGAACAAAACCAATTTTCAGCAGGGATTAAAACTGCAGACACGTCTTTGTAAAATGGCAGGGCACCAGAGCAAATCCACACAAACACATGGAGGAGATGCAGACTCCACACAGAAGCCACCCCATCCAA